>NC_082596.1:92689948-92989948 GCF_030936135.1 Gavia stellata
TTGACCTTTTTCATGCCCTGTTTGTGCTTGTTTGCCACCAGTGTTCGTGTTGGTGCAATTTGGGGCTGGGGGGTATAGGAGTGGTCACAGAATAATAATTAAGTTGGACTATTTGCGGCAAGGCTTTTCATTAGCACCAGAGAAGTGACTGATTACAAGAGAACCTTAAGGCATGATGAAAGCAAAACAAAAGTTAAGTTGTGTCCAGTCAGAACAACTCCAGTTGTGAATTTAGCTTATAACAATCCTTACAAAAGTGTTCAGTCATTATTAATAAAATGATGTAATAGATAATTTTACATGAATAAATATGAGAACTCCAGAGTAGGTGGCTGCCAACAATAGTAACTTTTCTTTCCTATTCTCCTTTCATCAAATGTTATCGTATTGTGCATTAGCTAGCTGCCAAGACAGCTGATTATAAAAGGGAGAAGAGCTTCTCTGACCCTTCATAGGAAAAAAGGAAGTTATCCATAACTCTCTTTGTAGTCCGTGGACTATATAATAGAAAATGGTGGAAGCCGTCTAAGATGGTACCTTTCCGTCTTCTTTCTCCCAAGGCATGTGCCAAGCATTTAGGTTTTCATTGTGTTGAGAAACTACAGAACATACCCATGTAACTTATTCAGAATAAGAAATGTGTCATTTTTATTTGAAAGAAAGCTGTACTTGCTGGCAAACTTTGTCTTGAACAGACATTGTGAAACTTTGTTTTGGGCAACAATTCAAGAATACCGCAAAACTCGGTTCATAAGGGGGAGATTCCTATGTTTGTGCAGTAGTTTCTAGACTGATACAGTTTCTCTCAAGAATGAGGGTATTTTTGAAGGTAGCTTTACAAAATCTGTCTCAAAAAACTCTAAATGTTCTATTTCTAAAATCCAGAAAACAAATAAATTAGCTGTTAAGGAGTATGCCTGGCAGGTACCAGTGAGTTAGATGGTAACGTGACATTCATGTGAACTTCCTGTAGATAATTCAGCCTTACAGCAAATCCTATAATTCCCTCCTCTTATCCATCTCAAATATTGCAATAATTGCAAATATGACTTGGGTATTTCACGAGGCATTAATCATCTTTATCAGATATTTTACTTCAGAAATTATTTTGTAATGTTGTTTACTTTGTTACTCAGAGATGAGTTATTACGGAACAGTAACGATGTTGGCCATGGGAGAAGGCTAAAAGGAGGTAAAAGGCTTTATCCTTTATATTAAGAAGCAATTGTAGAACGCTTATGTGGCTAGGTGAGCACTTTCAGAGGCAGTTATGCCTATTCATTGCTATCAGACAGTGAATAACGGTTCCATGGTCTGCTGCTCAGTTTGGGTTTCCATCCAACTCTGCTTTTCCAGGTCTACTTAAGTCAGCACACCTGCAAGGTGTAACTTCGTTAGGAAAAGTAGTGCCCATCAGGTGAACTTTCTTAAAAAAAGTAATACAACTCATGACTTGGTCCCTTGCATCTTGTGGTGTGTGCATATGCTGCTTATGAAAGATGTTGAATCCAAATCCTGGGCTTCACTGGAGGCAGATGCAGCACAAATCCCAAGAGTGCAAGAGGTCTCTGCCCTGGTTGCACCTGCAAGGCTGCTTGATTGAATTTAATGAGGTTGTCCATGTGCAACATTGCTGCTGGCAACTACTTGGCAACTTTTGATGAGCTCCTCTGAAATTCTGCTCCATAGGGCTGGCTTTCTGTAACAAGCGTTGGGTTAGGCTACTGCATAGCTGCTATGTAGGAGGGTGTCGCAAAGCGTTATTTTCCAGGGGAAAACCAACCTAACTCTCTGCTCTTGAAATGAACTATTTAGCCAACATGGAAGAGCTGTCAGACTTTTCCCCAGATACCCCTATTTAAACTTGCAGCTCAGCATGTTATGTCTGATTAATACCTCTGGCAGCATGTGGGTGGACCGTCCTCTGATTTTTGCTGTAATTGAGTAGATGGGCACATCGCAGCCCGGTTGTGTTTAACATTGCTGTTCATGTAGTGTTAATGGCTGAGATGTCCAGCAGTGAACTGAACTGTAGGAGAGTGCTATTTATCCTCCATAGCCACGTAGTCCTCCAGCAGTGTACGGAAGCCATAAACTAGACAATGAGGTGGAATCAGACTCTTCTTCAGACTGCACTTCCCCCCCTCTATAGTCCTGAGTATTTTGTCACCTTAAAATAGAGGTACTTGGTTTCTATAGATTGACTTTTTTGGTTTCAGATTCAGGTGTCTTCACATAAAGGAATTCTCATTTTGTCACTTCCCTTCCCTTCTTGGTTTGTTATTAAAATAAAGTAAAAGACATATAAACAGCTCAATGGAGGAAGAGCTTTTTGGCTGTTATAACAGCTCCATATTGTTAAGAAAATGAGACCAGCCTTGGTGACTGGGCTTGGGAAATTTACAGACAGCAGAGAGAGAAAGGCAAAGGCTCATGCCTGCTGGACTTGCTTGAGTGACATGAGCTAGTCCTGCAAATCTGAGTCCATCTTCCCACAAATCTTGCATTACTCTCCTGACAATGGGGCTTGTAAAGCTTGGCTGATTCTTATAGAAAGCATCCTGTTCAAGGTTCATGGAAGTGAAGGTATGAGGAGAAGGTTGTTTATTTAAAAAAAAAAAAAAAGGTGTTATTTTCTATTAAAGCACAAAACATCTACAGTAGCAGGAAAGCTCCTTCTGAATGATGGGATGGGGTCTGGGTTTGAGGGAAATTCTGCTGTCTCTCATCTTTGGGACTGTCTTTTGTAACTTTAGGTTAGGAGTGTGTCTTTCAGGACAATTCACATTAGATGAGAACTATTGAAAAATCACTATGATTTTAGTATATTGGCTGCATTAATCTCTGTTAGAGAGGACCATAAGACTAAGTCAGCAATTTGGGAATACTTTCCCATAAGAAACAGCATAGCATTCATGTCTACATGTGCCTAGTGCCCTGCATTTAGGGATGGTGAAGTAATTTCTACCTCTGAGAAGGGATAAATAAATACCAAGCCCAGAGGGAAAAAACATCTTGCAGAGCTTGACTATGAGAGGGGTAATTACAGAAAAAGGATGAGAAAGAATGCCTACAAATAGGGGTGTATTTCTAAAGAAAGACGTGATTGTGCAAGGAACCTTCATATCAGAGAGAAGCAGATTGTGCAGAAAAAAGTTCAAAGCAGAAGATACGGAAACAGAGCACATGGATTCTGCCTACAAAATGGGAACAACAAAGATTCCCTCTGCATTTATGTGTATATTAAAATATTTAGGACTATGATGAAGTGTGTTAGAGAAGATAATAGTGGTGGTGTTTTCTTGTTTATAAGGGGAGAGTGAAAGGCTGGAAGATAGCAGAGAGAAGACAAGTGGGTGTGATGGTGCATATCATGATTAGATAAATGGACTTCTTCATTCTTTTTCTTACTGCTCCTCCATTTCCAAACTGTGTTGCATTTCCAGATTGTCTTGCATCCTTTGACTTTTTCTTACCACATGCCTCTTTAGCCTATCAGATATATTTGTATGAATTCTCCATGCAGTATTGCTGAAATTTCAATCCCCTGAGAAACTTGTGCCAGTGATGATCACAAGCCAGTTATCAAAACTAGAGGCTTGCAAGGCACGTAATCATTCCATGGCCAACATCAAAAAAAATACCAGTTTAAATTGGTAATCCCTGCCCCAACAGTACACAGACTTGTGAAACACTGTTTTGATAAGCTAGATCAGCAACTGTCTTTTTCAGTCAGTTCTTGTCAATTAATCCTCCTTGAAAGAAACCTGAC
The DNA here is from genome assembly GCF_030936135.1 of Gavia stellata. Taxonomy (NCBI): domain Eukaryota; kingdom Metazoa; phylum Chordata; class Aves; order Gaviiformes; family Gaviidae; genus Gavia; species Gavia stellata. Next base: position 92,693,721 of record NC_082596.1, read on the forward strand.
GAAGTGAAAACATTTATTTCTACATCTGGGCTCTCTGCTGCAGGTGTAGGGAGAAGATTTATCAGGAGCGGTTTGCAAGCAAAATTTGGAAGCCTGATTCAATAGGAAATGATGAGGAAACCTTAGTGAATAGGATTCACAGATTACTATATATAGGGAGGCCAGAAAGGAACTTTGTGACTTTCTAGTCTGAACTCCAGCATAAAATAAAATGTCACCTGAGGATTTCCTGCAGGCGGTTCATTAATTTGTGGTTGTATAAGAACCTTTTAATCTAAACTACTCTTTAGCTAAACCTTTAGGTATAAAATTTGAATTTGATCTTCCATTCTAGTCTGACTCACCAAGCCAGAGTGTCCTGGTTTTAGCTGGCATAGAGTTAACTTTCTTCCTAGTAGCTGGAATAGTACAGTGTTTTGGATTTAGGATGAGAATAATATTGATAAAACATGGATGTTTTAGTTGTTGCTGAGCAGTGCTTACACTAAGTCAAGGACTTTGCAGCTTCTCATACTGCCCTGCCAGGTGCACAAGAAGCTGGGAGGCGACACAGCCAGGACAGCTGACCCAAAGTAGCCAAAGGGATATTCCATACCACTTGATGTCATGCTGCACAAAAAAATCGGGGAGGGAGGTGGCCGGGGATGGGGCATGGCTGCTGCTTGGGAACTAGCTGGGCATCGATCAGCAGGTGGTGAGCAATTGCATTGTGCATCACTTGTTCTGTATATTCTTTTATCATCATTATTATTATTTTCTTCCTTTTCTGTCCTATTGAACTGTTTATATCTCAACCCATGAGTTTTACTGGCCACGAGTGAGTGAGCAGCTGTGTGGTGCTTAGTTGCTGGCTGGGGTTAAACGACGACACAGAGGAATCACAAGTCCCTAATCTTTAAAAAGGTGAAAACATCTTGGCATTTATGCACTGGCACGGTTGTATTGCAGTCACGGGAACATCATGGCATCTAACCTGTTCCACTCACCTCTCCTGAAGGGCATGAGCAACAGACCCCAAGAAGGGCTTCATACCTGTAGATTTCATTGGTAGTGAGGTGCCTAAACAGAATTTAGGATCCTATGTACCTTTATCACAGGGTTCGGTACTTTGTGACAATTACTGTTGTAATCACTTGCTAAATTTTTATCCCTTTTTTAAATCACTGAAATGGCGCATTACTGATAAATACATTTTTACACAAAAATATTTTTTCTTTTGAAGTTTTCCAGTTGGAAAGTTGAAATTGGATACAGAAAATGGAACAAACATAGGTTGTTATAATAAAAATGGACACCAATCAAAGCCAGTTTTGGTGAGGTTTTGTTGAAAATTTTAGCTGGAACCTTCTACACTTTCCAGCTGTCTCCCTTCAACAGTTATGTGTTGTAGTAATCAAGTATTGTGACAGCTGAAATTCTATGAAAATGCTATCCATTCCCAACTGGAAGAACAATGTCAGGTATTTCAGAGAGCTTGAAAGGGTGACGTTTCCTTACAACAGCAGGATGTAAGGGAGAGAACCAAAAGAGGCAAAGTAAAGGAGATTTCTCCCCCTGCCTCCCTTTGATGGAAAATTCCACATGTTAATCTCTGCAGGGAGCGGAGCACAGGTAAACTTGCCAGATTCTTATGCCATCTTGGAAAATTTCTTGTTCCCGTTCTCTGCTTTCTGAATTTGAAATTGTTCAGATACACTATTCCCAAATGCGCAGAAACATTTTATTTTAATGTGTGTTTATTATAAACTGTGATTCCCCGCCCCCCGCCGCGTCTTGCCTTTTTGGATTCATTGTTCCTTTGCGATCTGATCCTCCCTGCCCCGAAATGTTTCATGTGTGGCTCTATGTTGGGGCACCCAAATAGTTATAGAGCCACACCGCTTGCCAGGAAGAGGCAGGTATTGCCAAAAGGTGGTATTGCTGATTCAGAAAGTGGCTCTCCCCTTTGAGTCAGGATTCAACAAGTCATTTTATTGTTCTCCCCTTGGAAGAAAATGAAGTTCCAATGTTTAAATATGTCTAGATACAACTGACAGTGGAGTGCCCTTCAGGTGCGAGTGACTTATCTCTGAGTTTCAAAGGACTCCAGACATCTTGCATGGCGTGAAAATGAAATAGGCATTATTGCACTAATACTGGGGGTAACACAGATGATTACCCACAAAAAGGCACATGGAAATTACTGCTTCTCTTCTCCCTCCAGCCTCCTCCTACGTTGCAAATAGAAACGGAAGATCACCCGCAGAATATTGTGACTGGTTTTTGGGTTGGTTTTTTTTGTGTGTTGGGTTTTTTTTTCTGGATGGAAAAAGTAAACAAGGAAGGAACATTTTTGCTCATTGAGGGCAAAGGAGTTGAAATTCTTGTTTTCTGCCTGTTGCTGCTTTTGGTTTCAAAGTCCTGCTAGCAAAATTCTGAGGTCTGGCTCTTGCTTCTAAGGTCATGGTGAGTCCAAGTGCCCCTTCCAATATATTCTGCTTAGTAAAAGCTAAATATCGAAGAGCAAAGCTGTAGTGGATCTAGTTGCTTCCTATTCATTTTTGAAGGGTTTTTTTAGTGTTGAAGTCTTGAGTGGCCGTTGCTAGCCACTGTTAGTTTTTTGCTTTATGTTTCTAATTATATGTTAAGATGCACCTTGGTAGGTTACTTGACTTGTCTTATCCTGATTGCAGGTTAGTTATGGCTGGGGGTATGGAATCAGTTGCCCAACAGAACTTCAAATGTGCAGTCACTGCTGACACTTAAAAGCAGATTGAATAAATTAAAATGCCTGCTACAGCTGTTAACTGAATTCTGTCCTTAATTACTGAAATATTATTATAAAATTACTTGCCAAAAGTAAAGAAAGTTCCTGCTCCCCAGAGCACTTTTAGTAAAAAGTAGTCACACAGAGAACCAGATAGAGAGGGACGTCTGGTGCATTGGACCAAAGTAAAGATATTTTGTCAGCACTTGTTATCACCACAGTGCATGCTTGCTCAATGCACATAAGCATAAATACAGGACATCTTACTATCACTATGTGTTAACCAGCAGCTAGCAAGATCAGTATGAATGCGGCCAGAATATTTGGCACATTCCTCCTCTCCCTTGTACATTATGGAGTTGTGATTGACAAAATCAGCTTTTATCACGGGCTTCAATGGAAACTCATCTGAAGACGTGCTTGCCACTGTGGAGTGGTCCTGCATGTGTGCAAGTGGCCAGCAAATATTTCACTCCAATGGACTGCTTGGTCATCCTTCTCAACCCTTCTGCAATAACACCCCTTCACTCTTTCCTTAAGATGTTGGTGTTTATTGGCTTTCTGCAAGTGGATGCATGAACTGGAAATGGGCACTCTCATAGGCAAAACCTGGTTAGTTGGACAGCGGTTTCCCTTGCCTGCAAACCTTTCCTTTCCTGTAGGATGTATATAAACAGGTTGTGTCCTACAGGCGACATGCAACTCCTTCTCTGAGTAGCAAAGGCTTCTTGTCTACACCAGCAAGCATCTATGCTGTAAAGGGAAGGGATGCACAGCTGCTAGCTGGTACTGCATCATATCATTGGGAACACTTATGTTGTACTAGCCGTATTTTTAGCTGTTTTTGCTTTCTAACAAATCTGCCTAACTTGTACACTTATTTTGTACTTTTAGCTTAAAGCATGTTCTCAAATCAGTGGTACTTTCAGCGCACGATCTCAAAGGTAGGGTTTCTTAACTCTCAGCCCTTGCAAGACACAGTGGAGTCAAATAAGTACACGTTACATCCATGGTGGAAATGGCATATACAAAGTGAATACAAAACCAACATTGACCTGGACTATATATAATCTCTTCTACCATGTGATCTTTGCAATAGTTTGTATTGACAGGACAAGAGGAAATGGCCTCAAGTTGCACCAGGGGAGGTTCAGGCTGGATATTAGGAAAAATTTCTTTACTGAGAGGGTTGTGAGACACTGGAATAAGCTGCCCAAGGAAGTGGTGGAGTCACCATCACTGGAGGCGTTTAAGGAACATGTGGATGAGGCATTGTGGGACATGGTTGAATGGGCACGGTGGTGTTGGTTGATGGTTGGACTTGATGATCTTACAGGTCTTTTCCAACCGTAGTGATTCTGTGAATACAGATAGAGAATGATATAGAACAGTTAGCATGAAGCACACTTAAAAAGGGAGGGTCTGTGTTTGATTTCCATTTCTGTGGGAGTCTCTGTTCTGTGCTCATGAATGGCACCATAAACACAGACGTGCACAAAACTCCCAATTTTTGGGTTTAGTGAAACTGCACAAGAAACAGCAGCCAGCACAGGGTTTGCTACAAAACATGAGAGATGTCGACAGTGGCAGAAGTCTGCTGTAATGATGCTAAAGGAGCTTTTTCAAATGCAGAAAAAATACCCAACACAGTGTTCAGAACAGGCTGTAAGTAGTTAGTGGGAAGAAATAAAAATCCAGGAATTGCAGATTAATATCCACCACTCCTGATGCAATCAAGTACATTAGTTTTGCTCAGCGCCTTTAAGGGGTTGCCGTTTATTTAAGGACTTTTAGTTACCCATAATTTTCAAGTTTCTGTGCCTGTATTGATGAGAAGGAATGCGAGATGCTGCTCTCTAGGAACTGATTTAGGTAGATGATGAAAGACAGATTAAAGTTGCCAACTAAGAGAGGCAGAAGTGGCTCAGAGCTGTGTTTTTGGCTCTCACTGAAGAGGATTATAATTCTGTCACCTGATTCTGATAAAGATAAAATATCCCCAATCCAGGTTGGCCTTGGGCTTCTTCTCCTATATGTTCATTAACATGATCTAAACCCTGCCACTAAAGCTTAACCTAAAACCCTGGAACAAATACACTTTTGAAAACTGCTATTTCATTGAACTCGATGATGCCGAAGACTGACTTGGTTTCTGCCCAGGAGAGCTTTTGCATAGCCAGCTTCAGCCCATCAGGCCCCTGAATTTTTTGAGAGGTGGTCCAAAATTATCACAGATAATAGGAAAACATTCAAAAGTAACTGTCAGTGGCTAATGTTAGTGAATTCCTGACCTGGAGTTTTTGCTGAGGACACCACTTTATAGTCAGCTGTGTTGATGTGGCGCATCCAGTTCATGTAATTTAACAGTTTTGACCATGCGATTGAACCCTTTCTGCCTTTTCTCAAAAATTATTTTGAGTAGCCACAAAAAAAAAATTAATACTAGAAGGATGTCTAGTTCTCAGTCTTCAGAACAATATTCTGCTAATGAATAGTGCTTCAGGTACTGCCCAGCCACTATTTCAAGAACTTTTGAAACTCCAGGATTCATAAAAAACCAGAATTACTAATTTTTACAAGAAACAAACTTACACTGTAGAGGGCATCGAAAGAATGATCGAAAAGAAAGGGTCTGACAGGTGAGAGAGCAATACATATTAGACAGAAGACTAGGAAGAAGCAAGAGACTAAAGAGGAATTAAAGGGTATAAAAGAGAAAGGACTGGAGAAAGAAAAGGATGAAATGGAAAAATAATGAAAAGGCCAAGGACACTCAAAAGTTCTTCTGTAGTTTTGATTTTTGAAAAAGCCTTTCTGGTGCTGACCATCAGCTAGATTTTTTTTGACACATTAATTTTCTGAGAAAAGTGTTTTATTGTATGTGCAGTCCTAGTAGCCATTGGTTCTAGCATGCTTAACTCACTTTTCCTTTTTACCCTTACAGAATCACTAAGGTTGGAAAAGACCTGTAAGGTCATCAAGTCCAACCATCAACCCAACACCACCATGCCCACTAAACCATGTCCCGCAATGCCACATCCACATGTTCCTTGAACACCTCCGATGATGGTGACTCCACTGCCTCCCTAGGCAGCTTGTTCCAATGCTTCACCACTCTCTCAGTACAGAATTTTTTCTTAATATCCAGCCTAAACTTCCCCTCGTGCAACTTGAGGCCATTTCCTCTTGTCTTGTCACTCGTCACTTGGGAGAAGAGACCAACACCCACCTCTCTGCAACCCCCCTTCAGGTAGTTGTAGAGAGCGAGAAGGTCTCCCCTCAGCCTCCTCTTCTCCAGACTGAACAACCCCAGCTCCCTCAGCCGCTCCTCATCAGACTTGTGTTCCAGACCCCTCACCAGCTTCGTCGCCCTTCTCTGGACACGCTCCAGCACCTCAATGCCTTTCTTGTAGTGAGAGACCCAAATCTGAACACAGTATTCGAGGTGCGGCCTCACCAGCGCTGAGTTCAGGGGCACAATCACTTCCCTACTCCTGCTGGCCACACTGTTTCTGATACAGGCCAGGATGCCATTGGCCTTCTTGGCCACCTGGGCACACTGCCGGCTTATATTCAGCCAGCTGTCGATCAACACTCCCAGGTCCTTTTCCGCCAGGCAGCTTTCCGGCCACTCTTCCCCAAGCCTGTAGCATTGCCTGGGGTTGTTGTGACCCAAGTGCAGAACCCGGCACTTGGCCTTGTTGAACCTCATCCAATTGGCCTGGGCCCATGGATCCAGCCTGTCCAGATCCCTCTGCAGAGCCTTCCTACCCTCAAGCAGATCAACACTCCTGCCCAATTTGGTGTCATCTGCAAACTTGCTGAGGAAGCACTCGATCCCCTCATCCAGATCATCTATAAATATATTAAACAAGACCGGTCCCAAAACTGAGCCCTGGGGGACTCTGCTTGTGACCGGACACCAACTGGATTTCTCTCCATTCACCACGACTCTCTGGGCTTAGCCATCCAGTTTTTTACCCAGTGAAGGATGCACCTGTCTAAGCCATGAGTCACCAGCTTCTCCAGGAGAAAACCTTAGTTACCCTTACGCCACTCAGGGTAAGCCCAGCACAGAACATCAGTAATAAAGTCTAATGCACTCTCCTACAGAGGAAGGATTAGACAGGCTCATCCACAGCTTCTTCCCTCTGTTATTCTGAAGAGTTTTACCCTAACAAATTCCGATATATCTTTTTTTCATATCAATAGTAGCCAAGAAACAGTAACCCTAGTAACTTCAGCTAGCTCAATATTTTGGGTTTTTTTCCAGATTAAAAAAAACCTCAACATGTTGAAACACTGAAGAGGTGACTGTACAGTAGAGCCCAAGGCTAACCTTTGTAGGCAAGCGTTAGCTTAATCACAGAGACAGATTAGGAGAGAAAAAAAAAAATGTAATTGGATGTGTTTTATTCAGTAATTTCATTTTGGTTTTAGAAGAAGGTTTCAGGCAAAAAGATAATGACAGCAATTTATTCAATTTATCCAATGAAATGTTTCAGATTGTATTAATAGACTGAAGTGATGTTTACATGTGTAGTTGGATGTATAGTTTCCTATGGAGACAAGCTCATTAGGTCAATTGCATGTCACTAGTTGTTCTCCACCTAGATGCAGGCTACTGAGATGGGTATTGCAAAAGCACAGGACTTGCATAATTGATAATGTGGGCTGGAATTTCTTCAACAAATGGCCTCTTGCTTGGGGTAAGAGGGGACAGACAAGCTCTGGTTTGTTAAAACCAGAGTAGCTTTTGCGGAATCTTCAGATTCGATTTATTTCTTATTCAGAGAATCTTTTGGAAAAGTTCTGAGGTTGTCAAAATGACCCATTAGAATATTTTCAGGAAATAATTAAATTGTGAATTTAAATTGAGCTCCCTCTTACCTAAACCAACAATGAAACAAAAAATTCAAAGCTGAGATGAGGAAATACAAATATTTTGATTGACTTGAACTGGGGGTAGTAGTGTTCAATTTTGTGCTTTTTTTTGCCTTTTTTCTTTGGCTTACCAATTCAGAAAATTGTTGAGGTTTTTTCTCCCACAGTATGAAACAGGATAACTTTTCTTAACTTTCATGAATTTTAAGGAAAAAGAAAATGGTTTTCCTGGACTCCAGCAGCCAGGGCAGGAAACTTGTTTTCTGTATGTAGCAATGCAATGTATGTAAAGTATGCATGTCTTTCACAATGTAGCCCATTCTGGCATGTGGCCAATGTGTAGATATCTGTCAGAGATGAGTTTGGGAAGAAATAGATGAGGAAATTTTATGCAGTCTCATGTTTTCTCTTAGTTTTTGTTGTTTTTTTTTTTCCTTGTTACATTTAGTTATTCCTATATTAACTGAAGATGTAGTTGTTCAGTCAGTGGATGGAAAGGAATAGTCCTGTTCCCATCAAGGGTTGCACTGTGCTAACCTGTACAGCTTTTCTAGGTCTTGGCAAACAATTAGAGCTGTCTATGTTTAGACGAACCCCATAAAATTTCTACATTTGCATAGCCAAATGCACGTGCCAGTAGTACTTGCACAACACCTCACAGCTGCATGCACAGGTAACCTGTGTGGCAGCAAACACTCCAGTAGTCTCGGTTTGTTCATGCAACAGCCACTTATGTAGAGAATCCTGAATATTGAAGTTCAGTGTTAGAGTTGGTCCAAAAAAGTCCACCGAAATGCGCATGTGAGTCCCAGTAAGCAGTTTGCAAGGAGCCAGACTGAAGCCCTGTAGAGTGTCCCTGGAGTGGGGTGCCTCACTGGATTGCTGCAGCAGCTCTTTGGAACTGGTACTAAGACCATTCCTTACAACATACAGTTGAAAATCTGGGGTATTTCCAATTAACTTTGATCTCTGGAACAACAGGCTTTCACGTATGTAATTTCTAGCTGGAATTACAAATGCAAATTACTGCGAAGACGATAAAGAATTTTGAAGCAGATTGACCAGAAAGTTCATATTCCGGCAGTGGCACACGTGGTCATTCATGCTGGCAGCTCACTGCCATTCTGCATACAAAAATATGAAGTAAGGCAACGTGCTCCTCAGCTGCTTTATCCAAACACACGTTCTACTTTTATGTCCAGAGACACCCAAATGCACATCCTTTCGCGCCTACAGGGCCCTCTACTTGTTTCTTTGGAGAGGATATCTAGGTGCATAGGCCAGAAGGGAGCAGCAGATGATGGGGCACTACAGCTGTGGGATGCTCCAAGCAAATCCCCTGGCTCACAGTGTAGGTACAGACTCAACTAAATCTGCTTGCTTTTTTTTTTTTTCTTCCAACTGGCTGCTCTTACAGCAGAAATCTTTGTTGTCACCTGCCAAGTGGAGATTCTTCTGCTTTAGACTACTAAATATTACTGTTACTACTTTTATTCCAGTTCTCAAGGCTCTGTATAACCTCTCAAATTTCCTTTAGGTTGGTGAGCTCTCTCAGTTTTCCCTTTCAGCATTGCATACTGCTACTTCCCCTTTTGCCAGCTCCTTACCTGTCTCATAATACTGCTAATCCATATCTTCTCTAGTTTAAAACAGTAAGCTCCTACATGCTGTTATATCAGATGCCTTAGAGGACTTGAGACAAATCTGTCACATTTCCAAAGTCAAGAAAATCAGTTCTCAGAGAAAGATCAGTGATCAGTCTGTCGTGGCCCCATTTTAATCAACCCAAGCTGCACTTTATGCTATTCTCTATCTACTTCTATGTGTTTGCATACAACAGCAGTTAGACTTACAGGTCTGTAATGGCCATCAAATTCCTCCTTTCACTTTTCTTAGCTATAGAAATGATGTTTGCTGTTGTCCATTCTCATGGTATTGTTTTGCTCCCATCATAGACACATAGCATGGTAGAGGCTTTTAAAAGAGGGAAAATCTAGAATAGCTCAAATCCTCCAGGAGTTCTCTATGTGAACTTTCAGAGTATTCAGGAGGAGTTTGTTGAACAGGCTTGACATAAATAGTCTATCAAGCTAGCAATTGCACCAGTGTGTTCCTCAGTGCAATAATAATTCTCTATACAAAGGCAGCAAGGGTTTGTCTATCCAAGTGTATTTTAAAAGCATACAATATGGAGGGACTTAAAAGTTGGGGAATGTTATTAGCTCTGATCTCAGTATCTGTACCTTGCATGCTATGTCAGCAAATGGAAAATCATGTACCTTTAACAGCTTACTAAGCAAAAACATTATTGCAGAGTATCAAACAGAAGTAAAAAAGAAATTAAGGAGGAGTTATCGTAATTTCATTTGCAGCACTCGGAGACTTATGTGGGACTTACTTGGTACAGAAGTGTGAGAATGCTAATAAGTAAAAACTGTAGGTAGTGTGGTGACCCAGCCAGCGGGCACTGTAGGTGCTGGGGTGCCAGTCTGAACCCCTCGGTCGCAGCCTTGGCCCTGGTCATGGGAATATACACAATATTAACTAGAAGCAAAGAGCATGAGGATTGCTATATAACTTCAGTTCATCGCTGTTGTTGATGCTGCAGATCAAATCAGTATTTATTTGACTAAAGGACGTTTAACATGATGAAATGGGCTCTAATTATAATGTGCTGAAAGAATTGATGAAAATGTGTCTGCTTTCTGCTTTTAATTTAGCTGGAGGTATTGGAAAAGAAATCCAGGGGGTGGAAAGAATTTCTTCAGTCACAGTAATGGTTTCATACATATTCTTCAGAAAACTTCCTTGTCTTTTCTTGATGTTTCAGGCCCTGTCCTAGCACAGCATAGCAATACATATTTTACCTCGATGATATGATAAGTCCCAGTGAGATCAGAGATGCACTTGAAAGCAAGCGTACATTCTATGTACTTTGGCTGAGTTTGGAGCTGGGCAGGTCCCAGTATTAGGCTTTGGATTCAGTTTTTTTTAAATCATGTGTCAGGCAAACCCATATCAGGTTGGCTCCTTTTAACTTCTCCCTGTTTGTCCACGCTTTTTCCAAGGCAGCAATTCCCAGATAAATGCAATACTCGAGTGATGTTGTCTTTTGCCCGGACTCTTTGGTGTCTGTTCCGTGAAGTAATGTTTCAGTATGCACACCATAAAACTGTACTGGGCTATCTTTGGTTTTCTTTTTTCCTCTGAGCCACATCACCTCGCAAATGAACATGTAGTTTGTTGTCCTCTCTCACTTCAAGTTCTCTACCATTGTTGGTGCTTGCCATTTTTCTTTAAGCCTTTTGTAGCTTCCCAGTGCTCTCACTGTTTTGTTCAGTGAGTCTTCTCCCTTTTAATGTTCCTTCCAGACTAGTGCCAACAATGTATATAATATATAGATTATTTCCTCTGCTGGGTCACAAACTGCATCCTTGCTCTTTTAGGATTCAGTCCTGTAGTGTCCTCGACAGTATTCAGGAGGGCACAAGAGAACATGCTCTGGAGGGAAGTTGAATTGGTTTCTACAGGGCTCTTCGCATGGTGAAAACAAACACCTGCATGGGTCCCTCGCTGTCTTGTCCGGCAGGATTGGCCTTGACCGGTCAGCGATCGCAGAGCTTGAGGGTTGGGAGCAGGACACCGGCTCTGCGCCCTTCCTGCGCAGAAGACAGTTTTCCCCTTCAGAGCGGACCTCGAGGTGCCCCGATAGCGCTGAGCATGGCATAGTCACTCCCCCAAAAGTTGCTCCCGAGCTGCTTTCTCCACAGCTCAGCACTGAGCCTCCAAGAGTGCAGCCAAAATGCTCCCCCGGGAGGCTCTGAAGTCGTGTTGACGCAGGCAGTACCGTGGAGGGAGGACCGGTGAGAAGGTGGGTTGCTGAGCCAGAGGGCAGAAAGAGAGTAGGGGTTGGAGATCCAAAAAATGTGGGTACTTTCCACCAGAAAACTGGCATCTTACCAGACAATCCTCGGGTCTGCTTGGAGAGGATATTACTGTTTCCATTCTTGCTGCAGGGCTCTTTGGCTCCCAGGTATTGCTAGATCATTTCCAGAGTTGTTATTGCTAAGTAATATTCACATGAACTGATCTGGGAGGCAAAAAAACCCCCTTCAGCTTGGTATGTGACCCATGGTGAAGTTTAATCAGCTTTGTAAGGTATATTTTGTATCCTACTGTTTCAAATAAATAAATAAAGGTTCATATAAAGATTAGGCATTTAAAAAGACCCTCTGGGTAGGTTTTTTTTCAATATTCCTTCTATTTATAGCTTTTTGTGAGCAATGGCCACTGTTTTGCCAAGCATTTGGTAGAGCTTTTAATTATGTATACTGGCCTTTTATGCAACTCTTTTTGTAACTATTAGCAGGCATTCCTGATATTTCAAAGGGATGGATGCTGACTTAATGCAACTGATCTTGGTGTCTGTGAGTGTGTTTTGTGGCATCCCATTTTACTTGTTTTTCTTTAGGAGAATGGGACAGAAATCAAACCCAAGTAAAACAATACTGACAATGTTGTTTGAGCAAACTTGGACCCAGAGGGAGCATGTGAAATTTGGGTTGTCAGTTTAAACATGGGCCGGCTGATCTTTTTCTAAACTTTGTTGGCTTCTTTTTACATAAAAAATTGTATCGTATATGACTATTCATATAATATAAAAAAATAATTGAAATATATAACCTATTTTAAGCATAGCGAGATATACCGTTCAAGAGAAGAAGGCCATAAAGTTCATATTTGCTCCTCTCTGCATGTTCTCTAGACATCTGAATGATACTTTCTGCTCTCTATATTCCCTGAAGTTGCTGTGCTCTGCGCCTCTCCTCCCCAGGTTATGTGACTGTAGTGAGCTCTTGGTGTTTGCAAAGACCGAGCAAGCTGATTAAAGAGGTAGGTGTCTGCCCTGCAAGGACACCAATAGGGATCAGGTCCTTACAGTTCTGTGCAGGCCAATACATGCGTTCCTATCTCAATAACTTGGGCATTTTGCAGCAAAATGTATTTCACCTGTAAGTTTGGTAGTACACCAAGCATTTATGGTCACTTAATGTCTCTCTCTCTTTACTTAGGGGTATATTCTCTTGAGTTCTCATGTTATTCATATATATTTGCAGTAACTGTTAACTGTAGCCATTAATATCCTCTGAAAATAATTTGCAGTTTGCCAATTGGGTGCTGAACTTCAACCACTTTTGTGTTCTGTGTATGAAATATATCATTATAAGATGCTTTCTTGAAATGTCTTCTCTGAAAATTTTAGCCTATATTTAATCTTGCTTAGAGCTCCAGCAGTTATTTCAAGTTCAGCTTGCAGTTTATTATAACTCTGCGATCCTTTTTTGAAGAGCTGCTAACCAATTATTCTCCATCCTATGACTGTAGAGTTGTATATTTGTGCCAAAACCATAATACTTTGTTCTTCTCTCTACTAAATTGAATGCTGTTTTTGTAGAGCATTTCTCCAATTTTCCTACAGGCTGTGCATATTAATAAGAATAAAGTTGTGCCCCTAAATCAGCCTTAACCAAGTCATTTAATGAAGGTCAGGGTTGTTTAAAATGAAGTCACAGGAGTCCAAAGAAATGAATAGATGCAGATGGTAAAGAGGAGAGCTGTAATCTAACAGCTAAAATCATGCTAGTTCAAGCTGTGAAAATGTTAACTCTAGGAATAGTGTTTGTAGTATTGTTGTACAGTTCTACAAGCAAATATAAAAAACTGTATTATTATACCAATAAACACAATATTAAGTCCTTTTTTCTAATAATCTGAATACCCAGAATTAAGTAATTTTGCAAAATAAGTGGTTTCTCAAAATGATCACCATGTATAATTATATTTTTATATAGGTGCATACTCATATACATTTTCTTTAAGAGTGCCTTTATTCAGATTTGTTCCATAATTTCCATTCTTCACTGTATATACAAGTGAAAACATGCAGTCAGTGGTTGGAAAAAAGTTAGAAGTCCCACTGGGTCTCATATTCATGTCACTTCTCATTATGGAAAGTGACAGTGTATGTGTTTAAAAGTGCTTATGTGGTCACTGGAGTGACTATTACAGATCAGCCTAATTTAGCTTTTCTAAAAACCTGCATAAAATCTGGGTATTTATCATATGCGTGCCAGTTAAAATCAGTACAGACAATTTCAGTTGTAAGAATTCTCAGGCACAAGCTCAGGGAAGCTTTGCACTTTTTCTTTGCATATATTTTCATCTACAGTAGGCCAGCTATAAAAAAAATACAATGCAAAGAGAAAACAAACACTAATGAGGAATATTAGACCAACTTAGCATGCTAATGAAATCCTTGCTGAAATTCCTCCCATTCCTCTCCTCTTTTAATTTTTCAAGTACATCTTCTCATGAACTACCCTGATTGCTTATACTACTGAGATAATATTAATTTCTTTTCTTTCCCCAAGATTCCAAGATTTTAAGGGTAGGTATGGGTCATATTTTTCCATATGCATAGAATGGGCCATGGAACGGCACGGTGTGATTTTTGCATCAAGGCTAGAGTGACTGAACTGGATCATCTTTTCAGAAAGTCAGCTAAACTTTAAGCTGCAAGTGATAGCAAGTCTACTGCATCAATGTATAAGTTGACCCAGAGGTTAGATTCTGATCTAAATTTCTTTATCCTCAGCTTCAAAATATAAACTGTCGTTATGCTTTTCTTTTCCACGGCCTGCTATGCTAAAAAGATGTCTGCTACTGCAAATTTTTCTAAGTTTTCTTTAAGAGGTCACTTCATCACTTTTAGCATTCTCAAGCTATTTCCACACTTCTGTAACCCCCCAGAATAATCTGGTTATTATGTGTATATCAAATCCATTAATTTGCTTCGTTTAAAAGGAAAGAAAAAAAGATTAAAATACTGCGTGATCTTCCCTGCCCCACCAGCCAAACACCCAGTCAGTCAGAGTTCTTACACCAAATTTTATTCCTCTCTTCTCAAGTAGAACAAGAACCCCTCTGGATTAAAGTAGTTATTACTTCATTTTGAAGTTCTGAATGCTCGCTTCCTATCAGAGAATATTGTCTTATAACAGCATCTGGGGTGAGCTCAAGTTGTGCTCTATGATCTGATCCTGACTCTGCAAGCCACCAATATATTCATGTATTGCAAGATTACCACAAGATTCATCTATGTTTGTGAAGCTGAGTCAAGAAAGAGGCCATCAAAGCAGAAAGTGTTATTAATTGGTAATTAGATTACTAAATGAACTGAGTAGGAAGAATTCTTTAAGTCTACACTGAACCTTTCTTTTAAAATATGGGATGGTTTCCTTACAGTACAGCCATAACAAATAAAAATCAAAATAAACATGTGTTAATTATAATTCTGGACCTGCTTACATGTCAAAACTATTTTTACAGTATTGCTTCATTGCTGAGGGTTAGTGTACTTCACCAGCAAGTGGCAGAACATGTCCTAAGTAGGGATTTTCCATTGCATGCTGCAATTACAGACAATTGACATTTGATTATAATAACCAGCAAACTTTCATGAAATAAATGACACCTGAGTAAGTTTCATAACCTTTCGCCTCGCCCTACCCTGGAATGCATCTGTGCTGTGTGAAGGCTAGGAATGATTCTGGCAATTGCAAACAGAATTATTTGAACCCAGGAGAGCACAGAGGTTTCCCGAGGTAGGCTGCACTAGGTAGCTCACAGACCGTTTGTAATGGCTTTTAGAACTATTTACTTATGTGTGGTTCTGAATACGCTTGCAGGAGCAAAATGGTAGTCTTTGTGGGGACTGTACGCTTGCATCCAAAAGTTTCTCTGTTTCTTGAGTCTGGTTCAGCCATGTCTTGCATTTTTACCAGCTCTCCGCTTATGTCAGTGAGCACAAAGCGGAGGCGACGCTGCCAAAATATTATCGTTTTGTACAGAGGTGCAGGAATTGCGCCACTTGTTTTTGGTGCCTGTGGTTTGAGTGGCAGCAGGCAAAGCTGTTTGCCTGTGTGAACTCGTCACTTTGTTATATAACTGTCTATTGTAAATTTGCTTGCTTCGTGACCAAGTCCAGCTAAACCACTAGGAGAGGACAAACAGCGTGCCAAGAGAGTAAGGGCTGCAGGCGTCTCTGGCTTTGAGTAGTGAAGTGTAAAGACGCAGCGCATGAAGGATGCATAAAGGTACAGCTTTCAGTGAGGATGGTAGAACTGTATCCCCACAGACAGAAAGTTTCTGCTGAAAGGCCTGTCAGCACACACACTTCTTTCACCTACATGGTGAGTAATGTGGAAGAAAAGGTTTCTTCATTCAAAGAGCAAAAAGTAATGACTGAGAAAACAGATTTGTACCATCTTGGTGCTGGCTGGAGTGGGATACGCCACTATCACACTATATATTGCAACTTGTCGCCTCTCAGTACCCTCAAAACTATTCCACCCAGCCATCCTCCTTCACAATCACCCTCTCACCTCCTGGATCTTACTTCAGAGCAAAGAGTGCAGCTGGAGTTGAGAAACCATCCTTTAACACTTCTTGCTCTTCTTCCATTCTGCTAGGGAGGAACAAACCCTCGCAACTGCAGCGGTCCACTCGACCAATGTGTATCGGGATCACAGAGAAAGCATGGGCAGTGTCTGCAATATGTTTCAGATACTTAATTGATGCACAGTCTCGAGAATACTTTTACAGTGTAACTGGATGATATTTATTAGGTTCCTAGCAATCCCATTGTTTTCTGCTCATTCTCAGTTTTGCTATTTTTTAGCAAAGGGTATTAGACCGTGGCGTTTGTTCATCTTAAATGTAGCGAACAACTTAACAGTTCTGACATCTGAACTTTAGGGAAACCTTAAGAGCTCAGCTTAAAAAAAAATCAAGGCCTAGCACAGAACAGATGTATAGTAATAAACTTATCTCATAATGTCAAATGATTAAACAGTGGATTCTTTTTTACATTTAAATATACAAGACTTTCCATTAAGGGGCTTTGTTGACTCTGATAACAGTTTCACAACCATTAAGTTTATTTCTACAGCTATTTGTTAAAAGCTAATAGGGAAAATAATAGAAACTAATTGAAAAGCAAAGCAAACAGAGCAGAGCCTAGAATGTTTCAGTTAATAAGCAATAGAGATTGTATTGATTTCATTTTATAAACAACATTAATCCTCAATAACAATTAAAGTGTAGACAGGTTGCTTGTTTAAGTTATCAGATAAGATGGCCTACTCAGGTATATATCTGAGGTAGTAATTTGAAAAGGATATGAGGATTCAAGAAGCTATTGATCTATCCATTATGAACCTGTGTCATAAGAAATGTTCTTGGCGAGGTGCAGTAGTTCTTAAAACCACTGCTGCTCAAAGATCAGCAGTGCAAACGTTCCTGCTGCTGGAAAACATTGAAAGCCCAAATGAAAACGATAGATTTTCAAAAGTAGCGTTATGTATTTTCCCCAAATTATAGAGATGACTGAAGTGAGGTGTCAGATCTTGTCTGGTCCTGGTACAGAGACAGTGGAAGTGAGAGCTTATAGCCTCAAAGCAGAATCTGCATTCAAGGCTATGGGAAGGTTTGGTCCTGGGTATCCTCTGCTGGCAGAAAACTGCAAAAGCTGTTCCTGAGACACTTCTGCTCCTAAACCAGAAACAGAATATAATCCCCCTTCTAGCTGGTGGCTTAGAACTGTAAGGAAGGCTGGAAAATAATGACATGAGTGCAAACCTCCAGAAATACGAAGAAAAGCTTTTTGCATTTTACACAAAGGATAGCAGTACAATACTCACAGCTCTGGTGTTGACAGGTATTTATTCGCAATTGTTCTGTGACTCTCTGTGCTAGGTGGTGACTGAAGGCTTCTTGAGGTATGTCAGTGTAGCTGGGTCTGGAGGTGCTCCTTTTGTTTACCTGATGGTGTAATAGTGGCTGGGAAGAGCGGCAGGACAGACCCCGGCGTGGCTGGGCTGTTCTCTTTTAGACTCATGGGAAGTCCAGAGACTCAGCTCGGTTACTAGCCTGTGCTGAAGACCACCCTATCCCATCACGACTGCTGCCAGTTCCTATGCAAGCTTGCTGAAAGCTGGCTGGGTAGACGTGTTGTGCTGCCTAGTACCTCCAGTTGTAGTGTGGACATGAAAATGGAGCTACGCAGCTGCAGATTGGGCTGGCTTTTTCTGAGGGCCTCCAGCACACTCAGAGTAGCTGGCAACTTGGTACTTGCCTTGTGCTTAAGCTGCCTGTGGGTTCATGAATAAGCTGCTCGCTTCACCTCACTGTTTGCAGGACCTGATCCAGTGGCTTTCTATCAAAATACCTAATTGGCCACGGTCTGCAGACAGCTTTGTGTGGAAAGGTCGTTTAACATGCATGTGCTTAGCGCAGGGACCCGTGGTACAAAAGTGGATGCTTGGGCTCAGGTTCCTCCTCTGCAGCACGGGACACTGAATTACATCTCGTTCTGTTGGCAGCGGTAGGACTTGACTTGCTGTTCTCCTGTTGAAATTGGGCTGATTTTTAGGAACTAGTTCAACATCCATTAGATTTAAAAGGAAGGAGATTAAAAGGAAGAAGGAGATTGAGTATAATTCTGTGATCTCATGTTAACCACTCGCACGGGAGAGAAAATACTTTGATGTCAGCTCCTGTTTTATTAAACATACAGCACAAAAGTGTGAAATAGGCAGTAGAACAGGGACTGACACTCTGGTTGTCTCCATCCAGCTGAATGTCCAAGAGCCTACGCACTTTCTCTGGCCAAGAAAATATCTGATTATTCCAAGTAGTGTGGAATAGCTTCCACAGGAAAGGAGGACATTGATCCCAAACTGCCTTACAGGCTCTTTGGGAGAATTAATTCAAATTCTTTTGTGGTGAGGAAGGGAATGAAGCTCATTCCTCTGTGGATGTGGGTGAGGTCTCTGGTTCTGACCCAGGTGGACAAACCAGCGGTAACTTTCTTCAGCTACCTATTGAGAAAAATAGAGTGTGGTCCTACCTCCAACTGTACCAGAGTCTGACTGTAGCACTGTTTTGAAACCCTTGCAGGGTGTCCTGTTTCCTACGAAAAGGTAGGATTTAGGAAAAGGTAGGATTTAAGACAAGGTCTTCTCAACAGCAGTTTTTGTTCTGTAGAAGCCCTAGTCTGTGATAAGGGCACGTTTGGACAATCTCAAACCAGAAAAGCCCTTTGCTCTAGGAGGTGCTCTGAGAGAGAGCTGTGTGAGGGGAGTGCATTTTTCTCCTTTCTGAACTGAAATGCTGTCTTTGGGATCAAACTCATGACTTTGGAGAAGTAAAATCAAGAAGGGCCATGCTATAAGCTTGTAGTTTAACGTTCTTTATTCAAGATAAAATGCATTGTACTGTATACAAATCACATTTTAAAATGGAGCAGCATGCTGCATATATTTGCATTCCTGTTTGTTTAATATATATGATTAATTAAAGAAAGCAATTCAGATTGTCGGAATTAAGAGATGACTGAGAGACAAACTAGCAAACTGACATAAATGGAAGCATTTACTCCAAGTACATATCTGTTTATGATAAGATTGTTTGGATTAAGCAGAGGAGACTAGAAGAGATGGTAACAGAAAGGAATCAAGAAAACTGTCTGTCTTAAGGCAGAAGCTTGCAGTTGCCCTGGGTAAAAATTTCCTGTTAACTTTTGCAGTCCTTGGAGAGTAGCCGACTGTCATCAATTCCTGGTCAATATTTGAGTAATGCTCTTTGGCAAGTCACACCATTTGCTATTTGCTCGATCAATGTATAATAGCCCAATGACTCAATATTATAAAACTCAATGACCTGTGAAACTTCAACATTTACATTTCTGTTAAAATCTCAAATAGTTCTTTATTAGTAGGAACTCAAGCTAAAATGCCAATCAGATAAGCATGATGACAATTATTAGCTATTTTCTTAGTCACATTGAGACAGATCTAGTGCTTTTTCTAAAACCGAATACTATGAAATGAATGAAACTATTCACAGGGAAAGACAAAACTCATCATACATTTGAGAGATCAGAAGATGCGAAGGTCAGAATCTGTCCCAGACAGCATCAGAAACCTGTCTGAATTTTCTTGTTTTATTCGTCCTACTTACTATGGCATACTGTAGTTATACCCGGGTGGGCACAGAATATTTACTGTCTTGTAGTGGCGGTCAAATGTTTCACAGGAACTCTCTGCATGAACCACAATTAGACATCTGGTTATCAATGTCTGTGCAGCTTTGCAGGTTTTAGAGTGGTAAGTATATTATGAGATGAAATCCCGACCCCTCTGAAATCAAAGTAAACTCCCAAGAGACGATATCCCAGTCCTGGTGGGGAATGTACGTGCCTTCCATTTACAGCCTCCTGAAATGCCGCAGTTACAGCCTGTTTCCCATGTTCTCACTGGCTCCTGGCAGCACAGGAGCAGTGCACAGGCAGAGCATAGCATAGGTGAGGAGGACCAGGGCTGTTGCTGCTAGGCTGGCTGCTCATGCAGGCACCGTGTCTCTGTGCACCTTTCTGCTGACTGGGCACTCCCAATATGTTCCAGTGCAAAGCCAAACCTGGAAACTGAAACTGCTGCTGTAGGTGGCTTACATGGTTTAAAGTTATGTGTTTGACTGTCCTGAAAGCATTAAAAACACTCAGATGGGCCATGATGTCTGAAAAGCAAAAGGAACTTGGTCCTCAGGTGGTTACAGCTCCAGTTAATTCTTGGTAGTCAGTGGTGTCAGCCCTTTAGTCCATTTTAGTGCAAGATCAAATGGGTGAAGTTAAACTATTTACTGTGAAACACAGCTTGTAGACACCCGAGAATGCCCACACCAGCAGGTACAACAGAGATGGAGGCAAATGTCTGCCTCTCATCTGCTGTAACTCACAACCTCTAAGCTCAGAGACAGGTGCTGCAATGTTGTGAATGTCCTACATCAAACAAGGGTGCTGATTTGACCTACTGGCTCATATGTTAACTGTATGAATATACTGTTAGTGTAGCAGAGTTGCATCCTAGAGTGGTAATTCTGTGTTAATAGAGCAGATTTAGGTGTGTTTGGACATTGTCACACACATTGCACACATGCTTTTTAAGTACAGCGGCTTGAAGAATCATCAACAAGCTAACTCACAGACGTGTTTGCCAGAGCAACCATTTTGACAAATATACTTATTTATTCTTCCTATTAAGAAACTGTTCTATCAAGATTGGGTTCAGTTGTGAAGTGAAATCACTAATAAGAAAAAAGAAGCTCTTAGTAATAATCTGACCTAATTAATGGTGAGGGCTGGTATAAGAAATGCTTTGTTGACCTTTGAGGCACAGGGCTTGGAAGACTTAAGGAAAGAGAAAGCTGGCAGAAGATGCAATATAGGTCAAGAGAAGCTCTCTGCTCACCAAGCCTGAGTTTCCAAGGCAGGTAAATGGAGCACATGTAGGTACCCAAGTAAGCAGCAGTCACAGCCTGTAGGAAGGTAGGGTCTGAGTTGGTGAGCCTCAGCAGTCACTCCGTACACTGCTCCCAAACCCTTTGTGGAACAGGAATAGTTGAGATAGGTGAGGCATTTCAAATAACACACATGAGAGAAAAACATTGTCTGGTTGCAGACAGGAGAAGGAAGATAAGATTTATCAGAGTCTCCCAGTATCTCTGAAGAGCTTTCCTGACAATTTCAGCTGATTCTGACCACGTTGGCCATGACACGGCACCTCTGTTCCAGCAGCACTGTGTGTCCCTCCCTTGGCACAATGGGCTCTGTTTACCTTGCACTGTATGAATGCTCTGTAAACATACGTATATATGTAAGTGCAGGTTGTTACATGCACTTACTACTTGAAGCAACTAAGAGCAACTGTTGGGTCACTATTTGCATGAAGAATGTGTGTGGGTTTATCATTATGCAAAAGGTATCAGACACACCTGCTAGAACAAATGAAACATTTCTAGAAAAAACAAACCTGCCGTTTGCTGTAGTGAGTATCTGCAGTCTTTTCTCTTGCGTATTGCACCATTTCACCACACTTGGAATGTCAATACTGGCTTGGGAAAGTTTGTGCTGACCTGTTTCATGCAACTCTTGAAACAAATGCTCAGGAAGCAAATTAAATCTGAAGCAATGATGTGAGGACAGGCTAAAGGGGTGATGAGAGGGAAGGGAGAATCCATCTAACAAGGGAAAACTAAGGGTATATCAACACAGTACAATGCTGCACAGAGCCAACACACTAGAGGTCCAAAGCAGCAGTGTACAGTTAGATGTAACTACATTAGGTAACTTCTTAAACTACCTCTATACCACTGGTACTTGCTTGTCAGAGCTCGCTGGCAATGCAGCTTGGCATTGTCAGAGCAGTTCTGTCTGTCTCACGTGGTGCTTGCACT
The DNA here is from genome assembly GCF_030936135.1 of Gavia stellata. NCBI lineage: Eukaryota > Metazoa > Chordata > Aves > Gaviiformes > Gaviidae > Gavia > Gavia stellata. The sequence continues at coordinate 92,715,703 of NC_082596.1, forward strand.
GGGGTTACCTTGCCACGTCTTTCTTTTAGATGTTTCAATTGCTCATGGTTATTTTTGATGGGAAGGGACATGTTCCAGCTGCCTGTGAAACCAGGGTCTCATGTCCAGAAGCAGCAGCTGCCCCTGGCTCCCAGCTCCCTCCAAGGGCAGCCCTTGGCAGGATTCCCCACCAAGCTTGAGGGCAGCCTGCAGCTCCTGAGCCCCATCATGTTGCACTGAGGAACATATCCCACTTTCCTTTCCCCCTTTCATATGTATGAAAGGGGGTTGTTCAGTTCTGGGAGTAAAAACACGCTTTGGAGGCTAAAGTTCAATTTACCCTGCCTACCTTTTATTTATTCTGCTTGCACTGTAGTAAATGTAGTCTCATCCACAGCCTCTCCATTTAGAAAGTCTGTGAGGCTGTTTGGCCTTTTAAAAAAGCTCTGTTAATTGTGTTATGTTGAATAAGAAAATTGGAGATATCAATCATATATGTATAAAAAGAATGAACAGGATAGCCCTCTTGGGAATAAGCAATGAAAAAGCCAAGCATACAGAAGGCAAACCACAAATGTTGTTCATTATCCTAATTATCTGAAGCATGTGAACAAGAAACTACATGGACATTGAAATAACAGTGACTGTGAAATAGAAGGAAGAGTGAAGCAGTGAATGCCAGTTTAGGGTAAGGTGCAATAAGCAGCAGTGTGTTCAATATATTAATACAAAAAGTATAAAGAGAGTTCTAGCTTTCATTACTGCTCAGTGTGTGTTGTTAGGCGCTACATTTGCTGTGCATGGATGAAACAGGGTCTAATAATGGACGTGATCATAATAGGTAATTTACCCTCGGTGTTTCTCATTGCAAATGTAAGAATTTGCTTTTCATAGTATCTGTGCATTTGTGCATACAGTTCTAAAATTTGTTTTCAGTGTCATGAGGGGAATACACCTACAGAGCCCTGAACCTGCTACAGTAATCTCCTATTTCTCAGCCAGTGCTTTAGTGATGTGCCACATTGTCTTGGTTTCCTCACCTAGATCACTTGTTATCTACCTAAGCATAATTTGCCTTGGTTTGGTTTTGCGCCCTCGCCCCCCCCCCCCGATCTTAAACTGGATTAGTGCTCAGACCTTTGGTGGAGAAAGACAGACTTGAGTATAGTTTCTCAGTCTCTCTCTGAACTCAGAGGTCTTTGTGAACACAGTTAGTCCGTGCTGTCAAACATCAAGGCTTTTTGCTCATGTCAGTGAAAGAGAAGTGAAGTAAGTGCCTTTATTGTTAATGTCAGGCTTATAAACTGCAAGAGAAAGGGAGGACGATGCTACCAAGGTAAAAAAGAATGTGCATACATATTGTGTGGATATATCCCCCTACACTTGCACACAAACGGTGACACATATTTAGTGAAATCACACCACACTTTCCCAGGTGCATTGCTGAATGAATAAATGAGTAGGGAAGTCAGGAAGCCAAATGACTGTTTCAAGTCACTCCATTAAGGTCACCAATTTTGCATTTTTTGGCCAGTGGAGTGACCTCTGAAATGAATTTGTCCTACTATTTTATTTATAAAAACCAAGACCTTGGTCTTGCAAAGATTAGCACACCTGCTTCTGGTTAAACATGTAAGCAATCCTGAGGAATACAGCATGATTCTTTGCGTACTTAAAGTTCTGCATGTTTTATATCATAAGATCTGGCACCCCTCATCACTGCCAACATGTATCTATGCATGAAAAAACTGAGTTGAATATCAACCCTCTTCTCTGAGAGGCAGTGTCATCTGCTCAGGAACTGATTGGAAATACTATTGAAAAATGGATAGAATAGGAAAAATGAACAGACATTAGAAACATGCAGTACTACAAAAAATTTGGAGATGAGCATACGGAGAGCTATTCAGTGATACAGTCTGACAAATCAAGTTATTCTCATCCTCTTTATAGATTACAAAAAAGTATACATTTATTACAAACCACAGAATATATCTTGTTTTCCCACTATGCTCTTGTGACCTGGCAGATCTCCCTTCTACTATAGCACCTGGGTAGGAAATAAAAGTTAACTGTTCTTTGCTGTAGTTTCTCACCCCTTGAAACAGGATATAAACAGAGCAGATGCACACAGCTTAGCTAATTAAAAGCCGGCATTGGTAGTCCAGTGTGTTCCCCAATGAGGTAGCACCCATGCCATTGCATTCTCCACAAATACCATTGAGGGAACAGTTCTGCCCAGGGAAATCTGGAAGAATCACCTTGGCTTTGCTAAACCGTTTGATGTTGAGCCCACATTTCCCTATAGAAAGCATAAAATGGGTGGAAAGGCAGCAAAAGGGAATCTCACATTCTTCTGCCTTTGGTACAGTTGTTTGCATTTTTCAGCTGACAATACCAATGATGAAAAATAGCTGAGTTCTTGCTTGCTTTCACTGAAAAGCATTCAATCCTTCGGGCTTTTAAACAGCCAGGTCAACTCCATTATAGCGTTTACATTTCATTCCTCTAGCTTAGATTTTTATGTACAAAGTTCTCAATGGTTAAATGGCACTCATCATCCATTATCTTAAAATCAGACCTATAATCACTGCAGGTTCCCTCTGCACTTAGGAAGCTAGTAATGGGGCTAGGAAGTGCTGGTCTAGTAATATCCTCTGTTCAGATAACAAATACTGTCTTAGCTTTTATTATAAAGTAACTGAAGGATTATACTGGTGCATCTTTGTGGATGTATCACTAATGTAATGATGGTTCATTATATTTTTAACTACTCTGCTTTTCCTATGCATATGTTACACAACTTACCACTATTTCCCTCCTTAACAGATGTGAGACATTTTCCATCTTGCTTTTAGCATAATTAGTCTATTTTGCTAACACTATATTAGCTGATATTTCTTGTCTATGAATTTTGGGGACCAACTAATGTGGTCAACTTCTCCCATCACATCACTTGGTACAAGGATTCCTTTCTTCCACTTTTCCCATCTTCTCTCCAAATGATACCCTCCTACTACCACTTGATGGAAACTTCTGCAACGCTGTCCAAGGAAAGGAAAAATCCCAACACAAATGTATGTGCACACACACACAAGTACCAGAAGTACCTTCTCAAAAATGCTCTCAGGGACTTATTCTTAATGCAGATCACACAGGCTGAAATTGTCCTGTCTTTTAGGCCTAATTACATCCCTTATATAAGTGGAGCCAGCTGGGTTTTTTTCCAGCTTCTTCAATTCCTAGAAGGTTACTCTAGCTCAGTGCCTATCAGGTTACTGCTGCCAAGGAGTATACAGCTGTACTGAGAGAGGATAATCTCCTCCTATCAGTCATCTCATCTGTATGATTACAGGTAAACTTGGTTTCTTGAGGACTGGGTTTTTTTGCCATTTCTGACATGCTGCCCTCCATCATCTGTGTGCTCTTGAAAGGAGGCAGTTACTGGAGCACGCAGGACAAGTTCTCATACTTGAAAAATGCACTCAGAGCTTAGCTTCAGCAGTGACAGGGGGGATAGGGGTGAGGGGGCTTTTCTTCTGGCTGTGAGCCATCATCTGTGTAAAAAGCATCCTCATGGCGTAGGGTGTTTAAAGGAAGGAAATGTATCTCGTATTCTAGTTCTTTATTATGCCAGTCATGTTGGAGGTCTTATTTTGAGCTGTGGTAGGAAACCTCTCTTTTTCTATTCAACAGAAAGTGTTTAGACAGTTTGAAGAACTCTTGTCTCCCTTCCTCTATTTGAGCTCAAGTCTTCAATTAGATGTAATTGAAAAAGGTAGAGTAAATGGCAGGTGCCTGCCTCTTTGGAAGGCGTAATTATGACTAGCTTGCAGACTTGGAATTTTGATGACTGAATAAATAAAGAAGACAGATGTGTTTGTGTACACACCGACAGCAGAATTGACGGGATGACACAGGGACATTTGTAGCTCTGTAGTCTGTAGAATGAGGGGAAAAGTGAGGGGTTTGGGCTACTTTCCCCCCTCTTATTTAGAAAATGAGCATCTGTTCTCTCTCTCTTCATGTCTATGGATGAAGTGAATTTCTATTGTGCCTATGAAAAATAATAATAGCTGTAGTTGGGACTTAGGCATGATTTGTGCTAGCTAGAGGATTCCCATTCAACGTATTCAATAAGTGGTCTTCTCTTGTATTTTTACTTACACTTTTACTCTCTTTTATCTTCTCAGCATTCTGCAGGTAAGAAATGACCTTGAATCTGATTAGAAATTGGAATGTGTTGCCAGGTAATCCTGTCTCCTAAACTCAAAGGTGTTCCACAAAAAAAGGCTGCACAAAGGACTTCCATCTCCTTTAAAAGCACTATCATAGCCACGTTGCTGTGTGGCATTTTTATCAATCATTTAAAAAAAAAAAAAAAAAAAAAGGCCAGGACAAGTATCACTTGGAGTGGAGCAATAGAATATTTGCGTAACGAAGTTCTTTACAAGGTCTTCATGCTCCCTCTGCCATGGCTTGCAGATGATACTGGGGCAAACCAGGTTTTGCTAATAAACCAGTTGAGAACAAGCTGTTATCTAATCTATAGCTTAATAAAATATTGATGCTTCTAAGACATTAACTATCTTCTCTTCATATATTGTTATCTTGCCTATCATTATTGTATCTGATATCAAAAAATGTTCTCAAAACACTGGTTGGTCAACAGTCCTTTGTTTTTTTCATTATCTTGTATGTTACAGCTTCATGTACTCATGTATTTTGTTGTTGTATTCTTTGCACGCAATCACAGTGTGGTCACTGTTGAAAATGACTCACCATTTCTGAATTTACAGAGGTCCTATGAGAAAACTGCTGGGTATATTTTTAACACATTTCTTGAGTTCAGTTCAAGAATGGCATGTTAGTTTAAGAAAATTTCTTTTACACTTTGTAACACGGACTTCATATATGGTCAGACTTTGCTAGACCTACTCTGATGCTGGTCTTGCCATGTGGAAGGGGTTCTGATTTGCTGTGCTTTACAACTTTCTTCTCTTTCACTGATATGTAAGCTTAAATAGCCATTGTGTAAATTAAAATAGTTAGCATGATGATTGTAGAAGTTTTGATGGTGTACGTAGGGCTGGGAGATTTCAGCATAAAGACTGATCACATAAGAGGGTCTATTTCCTTGTCAGTTGGGAATTTTCCTCTGTTGTAAATATAATTTCTTATGAACAGTATCTGAGAAAGGCAATCCTAACCACCCTTTGTGTGGGCTAAGGGACAGCTTTACTCATCTATTTATCCTGCAAAAAACTCAATTGCCAGGGATATGCTTTCATTGGTCCCTAAGGAATAATAGAGGAAAAGAAAACACCTAAACTGAGTGTAAAATATCTAAGCAAATAGTGAAAGAAAAAGGAACAGAAACAGCTTGGAACAGAAAGTCTCTTCCTATGTTAGACTATTATGGGTTTTTTTTAGACTGTGGGTTTTTTGAATTCAGCTATTCACTGTTAGCTCACACTTCATTTATGTTTTCCTCCTCTATTCTGCTCGCTGAAATAGTTTATTTCTGTAGCTGAGGTCCATGATGTTGTGTACTCAGGCCCTTCAAATTGAAAATACTTTCATACTTCTCTTTCTTTCAACAAAAACAAAGGCTCTTGTCTGTGAGACATCTGGTTTCTAATCACTGTACCCACTATTGTGGGCTCCTTTGTTGTGTTGTAGACCTGCACAGTTACATCTGCCTTTACACGCTTGTACAATGTGCATTGTTTGCTCCAACAAAGCTATTTTGACATATGTCCTGTTTCTACCATGTATCTGGCATGATTCCTCAGATAACTTTCCTGTGCCCTCTGCCAGTTTTACACTGAATGCAGAAAGTGCTAAAGTGTATCAGTATCATAAGGTTTATTGTTGTGGAATTAGCTCACTTCTGCCTCTGTTGGTTTGGTCTTGCAGCTTGTACCTATTCTTCTGTCTGTCTTCATTTTAACAAGAGCTCTGCTTATGCTGCATGCTCAATGACTATAATGCGGATCATTGCTGTGAGAGCTCGGTTCAGCATTATTGCTTTAGATGATAAAGTAACCACCCACTCCATGTATTGTGGAATAGTAATCTAGAAGATGGGAGCATGTGCTTAAAATTTCTGGATGTGGTACTAATTCTTGATTACAGCCCTCCTCCTACTGCAAGCACTATAGCTAATGTATAGCATTAAATTTTTACGTAGGACATAAGCAATGGGTGCATTTAATAAAAAGAAATTACAAGGTCATCTTCCTGCCTTGACTGGTATGAAGTAACCCTGAATTCACTGCCAGAGAGGCTTTCCCTTCTGATATGACTACGGTACATTGTAGCAAAGTGGCATTTTTATTTGTATCATTTATTCTTGTTCCTGTTTCCTTTCATAAATTAAAAGACGGCAAACCCTCCAGTTTGCAAATAAAGCTGCCTCCGTATCACAAAGGTGATAGCACAGTTATCTTTGACATTGGTTGTACCTCTTCACAACCCTTGTTGCCACCAGGATGTCAGCTAAGCTTGTCATATAACACTGCTCTGAATCAAGGAAAACTGTTGTGTGAAGATTAAAAGGACTGCAAGAAAAGAGGAAAGAGAAATGGTTTCCACAAGCTCTTATTTGATATCCTCCCTCCCCCCGCCCCTTTGGTCTGGTTAAGGAGAGGAGGAAAAAAAGAGAATAGTTGGAAAATAAAATTAGGAATATTAGTATAATTAGAAATATTATTTAAAGTATAAAGAACTGGGATAAAATGGGCAATGCACATCCATCTATATGTGGAAGTTACGTATGTACGCTGTTGTAAGGTCTAGCCATCTTATATGATTTGGAGAGCTGGGGACTGTGAAGGGGAGCTGCAGGGGAAAGCTCACATGAATAAGAAAGGAGATAAATACAAGGTCTCATACCACGATAGTGCATTGTAGCTTTTGTCCTGAATCTGTGAGTCAGAAGTGACCCACTTTCATGAACTCTTTTGTATTATTATGAAATATTTTGAAGAAAAAATATTCTTATATCAAAGTATAATTCAAAAGCTAAAGAAAATAAAAGTCACTGTTCAGATAACAGGAAAACTTGCATCTTCTGGAGTTCAAACAGCTGTGAAGACCCAATTGTATGAGCCACAGCTTAAGAAATGGAGCAAAACTTCAGTAAAAAGATTGCGGTTGGGCTAAAAAAGATATTATTCTGGTCCGTATGTGTGGCACGTCCATTTGTCCTTCAAGTTCATTTTGGGCTGAAGTTGTGGGTGAGTGGAGTGCACGTGTGTACTGCTTGCTTCCCTCACGGGTCTGGTCTGTGTGCACTTATAACATTCCTCTGTCCATTGACTCTGTGCCCAGAGATCCAGTTTCTGCCAGCAAAACCCCTCTGCTAGAGTGTTCATATCAAATACACATCAAATGCACAAAAATTTACCTTAAAAGCTAGAAGCATATATACAGAAACTATTTAGTAGTACCTCATCCAGAAGTAAGGAAGTATTAAAAAATGAAAATTCATTATACAATGTGTTGAAATGAGTAACATTTTTGAGTTGTGCAACATGCGCTGCAGTGAGGAAGCATGTTACAAGCAGAATGTGACTGATATGACATAAATGATCATCAGTTTTGATGCAATTTGGAGCTTTGCCAGTTACACTTTCGATGAAACATTTTATTCTGAGGATGTTCTTATGCTGTATAAAAATATCACCTATTATACGATATAAACTATGCATTGCTGTGGCTCAGGTTCCAAAAATGTGTCTCGTGTTCCAAAAATGACTTTAAATAATCATGGGAATTCACCAGTTCCTGTGGAAGTTGGTGTTCCAGTAGCAATTCTCTCACATGTAATTATAAAATTATTCACCTGAAATACTTTTGTCTGTATGATGCCAGAACTGCTGCAAAAAATTCATATTTTCAGTGGGAAAAATGTATTAATCTTCTAATTAAAAAAAAAAAGTGAGAGAAATATTTTAATGAAATGATCAGTGAGCAGGAAATAAAGGGATCAGTCACCTCCCCAAAAATACTGAACTGGTGTGTCTTTTGCGGATGTATCCAAGCAGTGTGCGTCTAGTCACATTCAGGCACCAAGTCACTGGTTTTGTACACAGACTTTTCATGTTTCTGGGTTATTTCTCACTTCACTGATTAACTGTACCCACAGCTGTATAATGCTCTGACTTAATGTAAGGAGTAATTGTTCCTTTAAGCAAAATTATTAAATACCTGAAAGTATCATTGATATCTGATGTAGAGGACATCTTTTATGTCCTTTGATTCATAGTGATGTTCTGCTTCTAGTATTTCTGGCATAAGCACCCTACCCTTTAAGGATAGGTTGCCCCTGTTTAGACAGCACAGGCGTAATTAATAATCCATGAAAGAGTCCTTTTCTGTTTCATGTGATCTGTTGAGTACACATGTATATGTTTCAGCTAATATTAATTCCATAGAATAGCAAAATAAGTCTTTGGATGTCTAACAAAGCAGTTCCACCCCACACCCAATTTCCATATTGAGGTATTTTGGAGGGTTGTTCCCTAAGGTACTCTACTGTGTTGCTACTCTAGTTCTTGAAAATTTCTGTCAAGATGCTTTCTCTCTCTTGCAAAGGTCAATGTCTGGCACCTTATCGGCAACCAACATGCAATACTGTTTCTTTCAATACAGTTTGCCATCTCTTTGTTTTCTCTCAACCTCACAGAAATTTCAACTGTGGTATTTTCATTGTTCCCTCTATTTTATTTCTGGCTTTGTTTTTTATTTTGTTTTATTTTATTTCCTGGAGCATTTTAGCAAGTTCTTAGGAGTTTTCTCTGCTTCAACCATTGGCATAGCATAGCACTGCCCTGACAATGTGTCCGCAGCCATTTCCTGTTCCAAGTACTGCCATATCTCTCATTATATCACCGTGCGTAACTCTTGCCAGGAAAAAAGGGTCTCAAATTGATTTTTCATAGAAAAACACGGATATATTTATTTGGTTTGCTACTACAAATATTCTTCCTCTAGGTTGTGACCGGGTGAATTCCAGGCCCATAGAGGCCAATGGAAATCTGGCACTTGGCTTCAGTGGAGCCAGGATTTCCAGTCAGATTTTTGTCTGTTTGGAGAATTAGAACTGACAATGATTGTTGACAAAAACCCTGGAACAACACAGCAATTTTTAATAAAAAAATTAACATGATACAGTCACTTCTGCTACTATCAAATAATGACTTTTTCAACACTGTGTGAAAGCAATTCAAACAACTAAGCCTTATGTTTTGCTTGGCTTTTCTTTTAAATCATTACCTGTTGTTATTTGTGTGATGATAGGATCAAGGAGTCCTAGCCACAGATAAGAACCTCAGTGTTGTATAAACAGAGAAAGAAAACACAGCCTCCTTCAGGCTTGCCAAATAAGTGCTCACCAAGAGATGAGGGAACATGGGAAAACACTACAACTACACTGATCAGTACATTAGGCTGAGCATCGGCACCCTGGGAGCCTCTTCTCAGGCTTTTCTAGGTGTGATGGCAGAGGAGAGCTTTAGAAGGCATTTTGAGGAATATAGAGGAGATCTGCGTTGGCAGATAGTTCTTTCAAAGAGGAGCAAAAGAGAAAGGTGTGTGAAACGCCTAGAAAGCTTCTAGGGGAGGCTGGGGTTATGGGCTGTTGCCTTTGCAAGCCAAGAGAAGAACAGAGGCGAGGGAAGAGCAAGGCTGGGAAATGCAGGGGAGCATCACTGAAGCAGTAATGGCAATAACAGCAGGACTGGTGAGACTGGATGGCCTTTTCAAAAGAGAGGAAGCTATCTCAATTCACCTCTGCTTTCTCCTCAGCGTGGCTTCTTAACACATATCTCTGGTGTTTCTAGTGTTGGTTGTGTTCACAATCCAAAATTCAGAGGCTCAAATCAAATAAATGTCCATATCCAGACACTTTTCTCACACCATCAGCAAGTACTTTTGGAATTGGATGTAGCCCAGCTGGAAATAAGATGAGAACAGATTTTCTTGCAAGATTTCTCATACAGACAGCTTTTGGCTGGGTTGGAGACATTTTGAAAGAAGTACTTTTTCGTGCTATTTCAGCATTTCTTCATCCATTCAAAGCCAGGAATTGCAGGGATAATAATTTTAAAAGAGAAAGAGAATGAAACCTAATTGCAAAGCTACGGTAACTGACATAATAGAAATATGACAAGCAGATTTTTTTATTTGAAGAAGAATAATGGGGGTTTCAGACAATCTATGCTATGAATGAAGACTCAAGTAGGTCACTCCTCCACTGCAACCCATGGTTCATCTTTATTTAATATACATGGGTCCAAAACAGCCCCTACATATTTTTAAACTTCGAGGCTGTTTGAACTCTCCATCTGCATTATATTTTCCATATAATGAGAGCAGATGGCTCATCTAAAGTCAAATCTAAGAGTACACCGGAACTTGGAAACACAGAAGTACCGTAGAAGAGTGACACAGGAGAGCCTCTTCTTGGTGAAACCAGGGCTCAGAGCTGCTGCCCTCAAACACCGAGCATATAGCCTAACCTCTGCCTTTATGACTGCTGAGCAGAGCCTGTAGTTCAGTGTAGGTGTCTGAAATGGGGATTTTGATGTTGAGGCTTGTACCCCACTCTATTTGACTGTCACAAGGTAGATCTCCCTTTCCTTTTCATCTCAAGTTCACTTTGTTCTCTTCTTGAATGATGGTACCACACTCCTCTGCCTCTGCTTCTTTGGATTTTTATTTCCTGCCTTACTTTTTCTAATTCCTTCCTATCTGAGCACTTTAGTCATGTAGACACTTTTATTGGACCTTATATTTTTCTGATAGTGGTGGGAAGAGGAGATAAATATTGTTCTTGTGTGTGAACTTGGGTAAGCATTACTGTGTGTGTTCTTTTGACTGCTAAGCCGTATTTCCTGCTGGCTTTGTTACCCACAGCAGTATGTAACTTTCCTTCCTTTGTCCCATTCAAACTCTTAAAAAAGGCATCAATTCAGAAAGCACTTATGGGTTCATGATTTCTAAATTTTCCGCTTTCCTTCTTTTTCCTTACCTCACAAGCAGATTCTTCAACTTCATGAGAATAAACACTTACCCCAGCTTTTCTGTGCCATGCCAGATGTGCTCAACACACATCTTCAGTTTCCCAACATGAATACTCCTGCCCTTTCTGACCACTGCAGGTTAAGAGTCAAAAGTGCTGCTTCTGGGCTTATACAGCAGGGTGCTTGATGTTACCATGGCCAGAACCAGACAAGAAACAGCTTTCGTGTCCCACAGTTTGGTTTCAAAATCATGGCTTTCATCCCAATTGCAATCAGTTGGAAATTTTTCCCTTGGACTGTGGACTTACTTTTTCACTACAACTACCAGGCAGCTAGGAAGATTTTTCAAACAAAAGTAATTTTGAACTGAAATTGGCACCTGTGTGAACTTTTTTTAAATACAAACAAAATATTTTGCTGCTCTGGAAACTTTTTTGTTAATATTTTTCAAACTGTGAAATTTATCTAAAATGATTATTTCCTGCAAAAAGAAAAACTTACTTATTTTTGACAAATGGGTGTTTTCTGATTGGGAAAGTTGTATCAAGAAATTCTGAAGTGGCTCCTCTACAGGCTTACCAACTCAGAATAGTGACACCTTAGAGAGCTGCTTTGAAAACTTTAATTTCACTACTTAGTCAGTAGTAATACAGATTTTATCTAAAACTTATCCAAAACTTACTGTAGTCAGCCACTCTTTGCATTTAATGGACTTCACATCTGGAAAAATCAAAGCCATTGATAGATATCAGTAGCTTTATGAGGCATCTCTGTGGAGCTTGGTGAACTTTCTCAGTTTTCCAGTTGTTGAACCTGAAACATACCAAAGATGAAGGGACTTGCTCAAGGACATGCTGTGGGTCAGTAGTGAGATCCTGAACAGCAGCATCATCTCATCACTATACTTTGGCCTTCAGAATATAGGACAGAAAATATAGACCAGGACAGTAGTAATAATCTTAATGTTCAAAGTTTTCATTCATTTGTGATTGCAACGGTGAGTACAAGTTTAGAACACGTTAAGTGCAAGTGGATTCATCAAGTCCTGTGCAATGCTTACTACTGCTGCAGTTCGTGGTGAACCATGCACATTGGACAATAAAGCACAGCTTCAGAGGGAGCAGCACAGCCTTAGGGATCGCCTGCTGCTCTGAAGGCATTTATAAAAGAACTAAATTTTCCTGTATGCATTTCCAACTGGCTGTGCCTAATGCTGACAACAGCTTCAGGGTCTCAACCCAGCCCCAGAGTCTCTGAGTAGCTTAAGCTTTTAAGGAGCAGTTCTTGGTACCATAATTTCTTTTCAATGGAGAAATAGCACTTAAAAACCCAGCAACCCAATAGCTGTAACACAAACTACAGACTGTTACACTCTCTCTGTGGGGTCACATCCTGAGCAGTTGTTCCAGAAAGAACATATTTCATGGTCCATATTTCATGTAGACAAGGCTTTTAAAATTAGATTGGCTCCTACCAAATTTAGTTTGTTATCCTAGACTTTCTTCGAAGGCTGAAATGCATATGCCTGTCCCATCAGCTTCACTTAAATTTGCCTTGCAGATCATATATTTGGTAGCTGGGAAAAAATAAATAGAATTGCACTTTTTTCAAAATGTTTGCCAGGCCCTTTCTAGCAAAGACAGTAAAGAGTTTACAGTCAATTTGAAGTTAATACAGACTCCTATCAGTAAAGATATCAAACCTTCTCAATGCATGGCTCAAAATTACAGCTGTCCTTTTTCACTGCTAGAGCTCCTGATGTCTCAAGCCATCAGTTGTGACTGTATTTTGCTGTCAGAACCTGAACTAATAACTTCCTTGGATGATTTAAATGTTCTGCTTTCTGATATATAAGCAGTTCTGGGACATCTTTAATTCCTCCAGTACTCCGACTTTTTACACTGTCCCTGCTCCATTAGACCAACGAGCCACAGATTTCCCAATATGTATTTTGTTATTCTGAGCAATATTTGTACATCTCCTTTGTCTGTCAGGGGCATAATTCAACAGAAGCATCCCTTGCTGTGTTGCGTTTTTTCCCATAGATGCTCTTCCCCCCTTACACAGACTTTTTCTTGTTATTGTCAATCTAGCCGTAGCACAGCACCTCCGTTGTTTTTTCCAAAGTTTCCCCAGGGCTCTAATGATGTTCTTCCACTGGTTTTCCCATAGTCAGAAAATGTTGCCTCTGTTGAACTTAATGCCTATTGTAGATCTAGGCAATCTAAACCCTTGTGTGTTCTGATGTAACTCTTGTGTCCTGAAAATAACCCAAATGCAGTTTGAGGAAATACTGTCATATGAAGTGCTGCATCTGCCCAGACTTGTTGAGCATGATCATGGTAAGCATTAGCTGACACAATGTCATGAGTTACAGGGGCCATCTCTTGCTGGGTTCCAACTTAAACTGCCTTACTGCCTTTTACCCTCAGTCTTTTGTCATCTGTTGATTTTCTCAGAAAGGTCCACTGGGTTCCCTTATTTGGGTAAACCCGAGTACATTGTCAAGGTCTGTTTATGTGTCCTCCAGTGTTCTGTCTTGCAGGTCTTTGCTCCAGGCATGAATGACTCTCTGAGGCAGCATCCAGTTTTTCCCTTCCCAAACATTGTAAACCTCTGCAGCCTGGGTTCAGTTGCAGACATGGATTTTTTTTTCTTCTATTTGTATTCTCTGTTCAAGAACTGTCATCTCTCACATTTCATTTTTCCCCTGGAGTATAGCAGGCTTCATATTTTTGTAACGTGATTTCACTTTTTCTTCTTTCTGTCTGGATTAATTAAACACACTAAAAATCTACCAACTGCTTCGGAAACCCACTCTTATCAGAAACAGGAAGATATTCTGGTTACATTTTTTTCCCTGAAGCCTGGGGTCTCAGACTCAAAACAAACAATTTTTTTTATACCTTTTCCAGTTCAGCATAACCTCGGAGAGATTCAGGTCCAGTGGACTTCTGGGTGTGAAACCAGCAAATTGTCTTATCTCTTTCATACATATAGCACTCGAAGTCCAGTGAACATGAGGTGCTTAAATTAGGACATGGAAGAGATGAGCCCTTCACTTTTTGTCTGGTTCCATCTGGCTGCCCGTAACAGGAGTTTGACAGAAGCTTAAACAGACCCTCCCGGAAAACTCAAAGCATAAAAACAAAAGCCCCAGTAGCAAAAGGAATGATTTAAGTGCCACTCACTGAAGGCATGGAAATCAGTCCAACTGTTGATGGTACCTGTGGAGTAGAAGGAATTTGGAGTTGTCATGAAAAAAGCTGACAGTGGTGAGCCAGGAAGCTGTGCAGTTAGCTAGGATGTATGGTATTTCAGTTACAACTGAGGCACACTTTAGGATAATGTATTTAACTTCATTGGGAAACTATGTATGTGATCATCACAGAGTGGAGGTGGGTCTTACCTAGCCCAGTTTATTGCGTGTCCCACTCCCATGACTGCTTCCTGCCTGTGTGGGGGACACTCTGTAAGATGCATCCTTAGGGTGTATGTCAATTAAAAAAATTCCTGCAGAAGCATAACCCATGAAAAAACAGGAAGGACTGACTTGTTACAGTCCGTGGACAGCCCACTATTTATGTGACACAGCGCTGTGTTGCCTTCTTTACATGTTTTGACTGGGCTGCTTCTTTGATCCAATCCACAAAAAACCCACCCTGTAAATACTCTTTATGTATGACACCTCATACAGTTGTTCATTTTTTCACGTACGTACACTTGCACATTAACTTCATTGTCATCTGCATAGTTACATACCTGTCTTGCAGGCATCTTATCCATGCCTAATTTCTAGCACCAAAACAGCTCTGGGACTTAGTTCAACACATATCCCAATGTAACAGACAATCATATCTTTATATTTTATTTCCTAGTCAACATAAAGCTCTGTTTCCCTCACGAGGTGGAAAAAGCAAATTGCTACACAAAGTCTTCTCTCATTCATTTACTTGTATTGCAAAACTCCCACCGATTAGGCCTCCTGGGGCAGATACTTCTCTTCAACTTGCATTGCTATGTTGCTAAAAGCCAAGTGTAGTGAACAATATGGCAGGGACGCAATTCATGACGTTCAGAGCTGACCTCTGTCTCTGCTTTTCATGCTGGCCCGGGTCTGGAGAGGGATAGGGTGTGACAAATAGAAAGGCCAGATCTGGAAGAAGTGATAAGTGACAAAAGCCCAAGAACAAACATTTTGGGAAAACAATTCATCCATAAAAGTATAAATGCTTTAGGACTTATTCCTTAGTTTATGTAACTATTTCTACACCATCTGTTAAGTGGTTTGTAATTTGCCAATAAAAATCAGCAGAATGAGAAAGTTAACTGCCTGCATGACTCTGGAATATGGGCAGCTTCGGACCCCAAGTGAGAAACGGTCATAGGTTTCTGCAGGATGTTACATTTGTTGTGCCACCAGCCTTGTTAACCTGCAGAGCGAAATACGAGGTTTCGATCAAGTTAATGTAGAAAAGGCATTATTAAAAGCCCATTTATTTGTTTGTTTTGTTACTGAACTTTGTTCCTGCTTCTCTTTTAATGTGCTGATTTGATCTGTGTTTTTGTGGAAGATGCACCGTACGTGCTTTTCTGTCTATAGGCACCTCACAGGCACTCCAGCTAGCACATAGCAGTCATCTGAATGAGAAATTTAAGACTGAGAGTGGAGTGCCGTGGGGCACACAATGAAGCTTTCCCCCCAGGTTGATGAAAGGCCCACCCTCAGCTCCTGCTGGAACGCTGTAACTCTCCTGGAAAGGGGAGCGGAGAAGATCAAAGGCAAAATACTGCCAAAGAACAAAACTTAACAAAGATTCCTCACCCTGCCTAATTATCACATCACACTTTCAGTCAACATGCGAGGCTGCTGGTGCCAGCTGTGAAAAAGGCAATTAATAACTTTAAACCGAGCCCAGCTTCAGGCTCAGGATGAGAAGCTGTGAAGGGCTATGTACAGGTACGCTGTTTTCATCCCCTGATGCGGCACACTGGTTGTTTGGTGGTGGTGTAGTAGGGGTGGTGGAAAACGCCTTTGAGAGACTTTAAAAAACATCGTGAAATCTAGATAGATTTTAAAAAGTCTCTGTTGATCCTAAAACGGTAGTGATGGCATTTCAAGAGGACAAGGCAAGTACTGCTCACATCATCCAGGCTGGAGGGCTGCGCTGCAGTGCTGCGAGGGGAGTAGCAAGGGGTTTGAGTTCCACTGTCCTGAGGTGAACTTTCCAAAGGGAATATTGGTCCTTTACCAACACAAATTATGCTCTGGCTTCCTTAAAAGGACCTTAAAGGCTTTCTAAACGCTCCTGGTTGAATCACTGCAGCAGCAGGTGATGTAAACTTTAACAGCGCGATCTCCTTTTTACAAGTGAGAAAGCTAAAGCACAAGAGGCAACACTGATTTGAGCAAAAGGTCCATGAAGTCCCAAAAGGATGTCAGTTGTTTGCACCCAGTCTGATGCTGGTGTTCAGCTGGGTTCAAAATGTGCACTGAAAGAGGGCACTTTCTTGGCACCAAATGACTTGCTCTGACTCAGAGAGGAAGGCTGTGGCTCAGTGAAGGCGAGGAATCAGGTGTCTTAATTTCTGTGCCTGGCCTTGAAACATGTAGGGAAGATCTCTATTTCATCTTTTTAGCATGTGAATAACCTGTTCCACATACCTTGCAATACCTTCACACACCACGCATCGAGTATTTGCCATCAATGGCTGGCTTGGCAGGCAGAAATGCGTTCCCCAATGCCCGATGTGTGGTTTATGGAAAGAAGGTTTTCATGATCAATTTTACTACACATTAAGGGCAAAAAAATGCCCAAGTGTGTTTTATATATACATCTAGATGAAATCCCTGGTATTTCTGAAGTTGTTTCTAAGCCATCTTGTTTCAATTTGAGATTTTGCTATAAAATAAACCTTCTTAAAAGCTGGTTCTCATTATGTTTTGACTTAAAAATTAAAGGAACATTGTAACTCCTTTTATTTTGCTAATATTCCAAAAATAAACATTTTTACTTATAAAGCTTTTAGGAAAATTCATTCCTGTTTACAGTCCCAGCACATGTACCATGCTGGTTCCAATTCTGTCAGCCAAGCAGCTGTCCTGCCATTAACGCTCTTTAGCAGCTGTGTTCTTTCTGCTACCTGGGGACCTGTTAAAAAGCGTTTACAGAGTTTCGTGCAGACAGGTGTCCCTGCAAAAGCAATGCTGCCTGCAAAGGAATGCAATAAGAGTGACCTCTCTTCCAACGCCCTCAGATATTTTAGATCTTTTATTTCAATAATAAGACAGAAAAGCAAATTATTTAGGTGCTCCACACGCCTACCGCTCCGATAATTTAAACAATTTGTAGAAGTTCTACTTTTGCAAAAGTGTCCACCGGCATGGAAAGTCTGTCTGCCTCACTTTGTTTCAATAGCACGCTCGTAAATGAACTAGAAAGGTGCTAACGAATGAACTAATGCAGCATAGATATTGTACGTCCCTGACAGCTGCCTTTCTGTGCAGGCTGGCATGATTGAGCTGTCTTCTTTTGCACTTAGGTATTTTGAGGACAGGCACCACAGAACAGCCACTCTCAGGACTGGGAACATAAACTGTCTTTTTGTTCAGCAAAGGAGTACATCTAATTCTCTGTCCTATGTTAACACCAAAATATTTTTGATTTACATTAAAATAAATTAAATTGCTGAACTGGACATGACTGTAGTCTTGAGAAAAATAACTTGTGTTATATCTCAGCAGTAACTGTGAACTAAATGTCAACATTCGCAAATGTATTAGTCAGGCCAGCTCACCAAATTTTCAAATGTGCAGGATTTCCAGAAACAGCATAAAAAGAAGCTCTCAGTGAACGTTTTCATTCATGAATGGTCAAAGTTAGGCAACTCAGTAAAAGTCACCTGATTTACAGGCAATGCAAAAATGAGCTTGTTTCCTCACAGTCAGCGCAGCTTGCTCCTGTGCGCTTGGCAAGTTCTCCCTTTGATATTGGGAAATGGAGCTGTGTTTTTTTTGTTTGTTGCTTAGTATTACATTGAAGTCTGCAAAGGTTCCTTGAAAGCCTGATGGACATAACTAAATCCTTGCTTCTGTTATGCTCAAGTGCCTTATGACTTGTACGCTTTGTGATTGATGGGTGTCAGTGTGAGTGGTCTGTCAGAGGCTGCCAGGTACAAGCAAACTGGCAGAAAGCCTTCTGGTCAGGTTTGTGTACCTGCAGCTGAGCTAATAATGTTTTGCTATGTCTGAGATAAGAAACAGTCTCCGAGGAAAGGTTTTGGCTCATACATGGTCTGAGTGCCCTGTGGAAGCCCTTAGGCTAGGCGGGGAACTCTCGTGAATCGGAGGGTGACCCGTTGTACCTGCCAAGCGGTAGGACAGATGTGCACATGTTGCCAGAGCCTTTCTGTAGAGGTGGATGTAGGGCATGTTGGTGACATGTCTGCACCAAGCATTGACCTAGAGGCACCTGGGTGAGGTCCAAGTCTGCTGACATAGCTACCTGGCAAAGCACTACCTCAGACCCCAGATGCAGCACAGCTGCATTAGCAAGCCTTGCTCTCAGACTCATCAGCCCTGCTTTGTAGAGCAGTTGTGTGGGACATGGGGACCTTTGATCCAGGACTTTGTCCTGGACCTGAATGAGGTAAGATCTAGACAAACATACCCAACATTGCTGGAAAAAGTCCCTGGTGTCTGGTCTGTTAGATATAGGAGCAGTAGAGATTTGGTTTTCTCTGGCTAGTCCCCCTCGTATTTTCAAGTATTTGAAAAAATTCATAAGTAACTATATATCTAATTGTCTAGCCCTCTCTGCTGGAAAAATGAAACCAGAGAAGGACAACTTTGGCTGTTAGCCAGGAATGGGAAATCTCTTATCTGCATAAGACCATAGGACCACAGAAATGATGGCTGAGACCAGCCTCTGGATTTCAGATCTCCACTCAGACTTCACCACCAAAATCCTAAGCTTTATCTTATGGGTTAAGAAGGTGATATTGTATTTGTGCTGTATAATTTCTTCACGTCTAGTTTTCTGCCTGACAATAAGACACCTCTGAGGAGTTCCCCTCTGCTTGTCAGAACCTGTCCTGTTTCCACCAGCTTTACAATTTTTCCAGTTAGCTACAGTTAGATCCTCTTTTTATGCAGCTCTCTAGCATATCTGGAGTTGGCACATGGCAATGGTAAGCTGCTCTTTGTGGGTACAGCAAATGGAACACAGAAATTCAGGGAGAAAGTCAAAAATTATCCCTTCACTTGCTTGCTGAGGAGTCTGCAATTGGAAAAGGACACATGCTGGCGTAGCATGATGCCCCTTGGACTAGCGTCTTAATTTTCAACTTTACTTTCAGGGTTAAAAAATTTCAATTAAAGAAAAATAAACAAAGTGGCCAGTATTGCTCTCACAGATGTGACCAAAGGGGTTTCACCAGTAAAGGAAACAGAGCTGAGAGATTATCTTAAACTTCTTCCCTATTAAAACAATTCATTTCATATATTGCCACAATGCAGCAACTTTATCTGAACTTCCTTCCAGCCTCTATAAACATGCCCTTAAAATAAATGCTGTGAATTAATATTTGAAAAACATACTCTCTCTGTGACATTGGGGAACATTTTTTGAGGAGTAGTAGTAGAACTTGCCTCGAAACAAAAAGCATCGCATTATTGGATGAAATAGAACTTACTTGGAAAATATACCTAGGGTGTAAACCAGCTGTAACTTTAATATCATTTTTTCTGTCCTCTAGTGAGCTTTGTTGCATAAAATGGAGGTTTGGATCTAACAGTTGTTCTGGGACAAAACCTCCATTGAAATAGTCCGAGAAAGTCTGTGAAATAAGGTGGATAAGAAGGACTATCATTTGTTATCCATGGAATACTGAAGAGAATTGTAAAATCTCCTGTT
Organism: Gavia stellata; assembly: GCF_030936135.1. NCBI lineage: Eukaryota > Metazoa > Chordata > Aves > Gaviiformes > Gaviidae > Gavia > Gavia stellata. The sequence goes on from NC_082596.1 coordinate 92,735,627, forward strand.
AAGGAATATCCCTTCTTGGTACTCAGTCCCATTTTTTGGAAGGTGCAATGTGTTTTCAGAGAGTGATGGAAAAAAAGAATTAAGAGACAAAGTGTCTGTTTTATGCACCCACTCCAAAGGTGTGACAAAAATTGGTGCTGTAATTCAGCAAGGACAACATTGTTCTGTTACCGCTGAGGTTGTCTGGAGGAGGTCTCTGTTGAAGACCATGAAAGAAGTTATAGAAAAGGAAGTTTCATATATGCATGACACCAAAAAGAATGAAGAAAAATAGGACTGCGTATCTAGAAATTTTATTGCTTTAGCGTTTAAAGCACTTAAATTTGGATTCTGATTTGATTCCTGTTACTATAATGTGAGAGCATGGGTATAACTGCTGTGTTAACAGGAGGAAACCGTTCTGGGGAAGCGGTATGTACGACAGAAAATTTAAGACTTGGGATTGGTGGGAAGGACTATCAGGCTCCAGGCCTTTCCCGTGGCTTTTGCTCTCCATCTCACGACTCGCTGCCCCTGCCTGGCTTCCCTCCCTTTCAAATCTGTTGCAGCACACTCCAGGCAGATTTGGTTGCATAGGGGGAGTTATGGATTTTATCATTGTTGCCTTAAGGTCTGTAGTCCAATTTCTTCTACCATAAATGGTTATCAACAAATCAATGTGGGTGAGAAAGTACTTGAGTGCGTTTCATGTTGGGAATAAGGGGCACACCTCCGCCCTTTCCCTCAGCCACGCAGGAGTCTGCAGGACAGCTGTGCTTCTGTGCAGGCACCCGCGTTTCTGAACGGCGAGGGCTTTTGGGTGCCCTCTCCTGATGCACCATCGGGCAACTAGTTGCTGCGAAGTAGAGTAAGAGCTGCTGCTTTTAAAAGACCTTCACGAGGTCCCACACCGAAGGCTCGAAACGGCAAGGAAAACCCTCAGCGCGTGAAAACCATCCACGTACGGAGAAGCACAGGTGCACGCAGGGGGATGAGCAGGCTTGGCCAAACCCTGCACCTACAGCGAGCTTGGCTTATTTGAAAACGAGGGGTGGGTCAGAGGGGGGACCCCGTGCCTCCTGCCCTGCTTGTCCTTCTCTTCCTGTGTGTTCCTTTTTCCCCCGGGGGTTTTAGTTTTTTCTTCCCCTGGCAACAGCTCCTTAAGGGTTTTAGGTTTTGCAGGCAGCAAATGCTTTGCACACCTTGAAACAATTTCTTTCACAGGCCACACTGTGGGACGAATCTGAGCAGCTGAGGTGCTGTCGGTGCAGAGGAGCTGGGTTTCTCCGTGCTGCGGGGGCGCGAATCTGCCTAAATCCCATTGACCTCAGCAGGAGATGGTTAAATGTATGTTTAGGATTTGGGGGAAAGTGGTGAAAGGAATAGGTGAGAATGGAGTCCTAAGGAGTGGGGATTTGGTGGTGAATTCTGAACTTGTGTGTTTTTCTATTTAAAAAAAGAAATCACTTAAAACATTGGGGTAAAAGGTTGGGGTTTTTTTTAATTCCACTCAATTTGGACACATCCAGGTTTAGGATGAATAACTTGTGCCCCAGGAATGCCAGGTGTCCAGAGGACTGATTAGATCCCCAGAGTCAGTTAGAGGAGCCGGGAGGGCTGCTCTGGATTACCACCCCTCACTCTAAGGACAATTTAGCTGTTGACTGCAGTCTGGACCAACCATGAGACCCGAATTTTCCTGTGCTGTGAAGTTTGCATTTGGACCTGGACAAACATGAAGGATGGAAACTAAAAAATAAGTTGAAGTAAATCATGTTTTGTTGCCTGTGCAATTACACAGGGCTTCGGCATGTGGTCACTGTTGATGAGAGAAGAGGAAGAGGCTCCCAGCATGATGGAAAAAGATCCTACAAATAACAGGACAACCTAGAGAGCAAAAGACCTTGAATTGAAACATGAAGATTCAAATCTAGAATACTTGAATATAAGCGATGGTAGAAGAAGGTAGGAGTATCTTCATTTTGAACACCCACCTAAATGTTTTACACACAATATTTAAGGGCTGGAAAGTGCTGTCAAGATGCATGTCTCAAAGTCTCTGTAGAAGGAAACACTGCGTTTATGCAATGCCACCGCCTTGCCTTGCAGATGCATTGAAACAGTGTTGTTACTGTGCTATTACAGAGCTGCCTTTTCTGTGTCCCCATCGTAACTGATCTCCTAACCTGCCTGCCTGCCTGCCTGCCGGGCATTCTCCCCTGGAAGATGACAGTAGCTTCATGCTGGCACTTACGTGGAGAAGCTCATTCTAATTTTCTGCTTATCTGCCAGAGGAGTGTGATCAGACATGCTATTTGAAAGGTGTATTGGGGTTTCTAAGCCTCATGAAACAAAGCAGAGGTTAACCCAGGCAACTGTCAGGCTGTAGTTGAAAATTGGCCTGCCTTCAGAGGATAAAAGAGCAGTGGGAGGGTCTCTTCAGGCAAACACAGCTAGCTAGTGAATTGCTAAAATACCTTGATCTTCAAGACACAGAAAGAAAGAGCTTTCTGAACTTGGAGAAGGTTGGTAAACTGGAGGTTGACAGCAAAATGTTGTTGCCCCCCACATAGAGGGGATGGGGACTGTGTTGCGTGGAGGCGTTCCAGTTGGAGGAGAGCTTTGCTATGAGGGGATGCTCTCGGGTCAGGTGAAGACAGCGGGATTCTTGCAAACCAGATAGGTAAGTCGGCTCCTTAGAGCTGTATTTCAAATGAAACCTGGACCAGTTCATTATTCCAGGGTGGAACCAGGAATTTCCATGGCTTTGATCAAATTCGTACAAAAGTAATGGTTGTAATGGTGGCTTGCTTTGAAGTTTTGAATTTGAATTTTGAGAGAACCCAAAATGCAAACCAGAATAGGCTGAAATTTGTTTCAATAAAAACATTTTGTGAAAAAATAAATAAAACCCCTAACTATGAAATCTCATGGAAAGGAAGGTGTTTTAAAAATACTGTTCAAAGTTGATGGAAAATGTGCATCATGTTTCAATTCATCTTCCTGATGAAAAGACGATAAGACTCTTCAAATGAAGAATGATAATGTTTTCACTGAAAACAGGATTGGCTTTTACACACTGTTCTTTTCCTGATTTTTTTTAAATTATTTTAACTTCAGCAGAAAGAATACCATACAGACTCTCTTGTGTACCTGATAACATAACGGTGTGAGAAGCGAGGTTAATACTTTTCTCCCTATTTTTCAATGTGCAAAAATCTTGAAAAAGACAAATAAGCTCCCATTTATTCCCTGAACCTTCCTTTGGGAAAATTTTTCAACCTTCCAAACATTTTTCTTCTGTAAAAATTCTTATGAGGAAAAGTTCTAACTTGATATTCATCTCTAGTGCAAATGAAACATAGAAATCACTTTGTACAAACACTAGTGATCAGAGACTGCTGAGCTTAGCCTCACTCTGTTCCTTCTAGTAAAACTGATTACTGTAACTGTGGCTATTCAGGAGGCAGGAGAAATATTTTAATGGAACTCCAGATGTGATTTGTGTCTGTGTATGTGTGTGTGTGTCCACGCAAACATATATATAGGTACTATATACTATATATATGTGTCTATATACATATAAAGTACGTGGGTTTGTGTTTTCCAGATTACTGGGAACTCTTGTATCAAGACACCAACATTTGATTGCATCCTGTGAGAAGAATAGTTTACACACAGTTGAAGAACAGAGTCACTATTTAAATTGTCAAATTTTCTGTTTTGCGCTGCTTTCATCTTGATGGACATTAATGTAACTTTCTCTTGCCAAGCTGAAGATAAACTGTTTGTCTTGCAGTCTCATTCCAAAATAGAGAAATGACTGTACGTGCCTCACCCCTAAAAGGAACAGTATGTGATGAAACAGAATATGCCTGAACTTATATTTAATTTTGCTGACAAATGTCTTTTGAGTGACTGACTGTTCCTCAGCTTCTTTTCCAGTCCTCTATTTTTATGAGGTTTTTTTAATACTGATCTTTCCACACACTGATGACATAATGTCATCTCAAGATTGGAATTGGTCAGAACGTGTTTGATGAAATATAGTTTAACTGAAATATGCTGTTTCTTGGATGCCAAACATTTTGCAGGGGGACTAGTGTTGATGAATGGGGAGTTTTCTGTATCCCAGGATGAGGTCTCTACTTATGTCTGATCTGAAAGCCTGATTGAAAACTTGATCTCTCTAACTCAGAAATAGCTGTTTCAACACAATTCCATACCCTTACATTTGAAAAGTTTTTGTTTTCATTTCAAGACCATACAAAAAATGGGAAAACCTGCACAGTTTTGGAATGGACTTATTCCACTGTCAGCCAGCCAGCTCTGATCGAGACCTTCTCTCCCACAAATGACTGTGCCAGATTTTCAGAAAAGTGTATAGGGCTACAGCTATATTTTGTTCCTCAGAAGTCACCTGTCACTTTCATTGTAGCTTGAGCTTCAACACACTTTTTCTTTTCCACTGAGGTGGCTACAAGATGTTGGAGCAGACCACACGCACACGTGCAGCCAGAGCTGTGACTCGGCTTGTTGGCTCTGGGATGCTCTTGCAGCCATCCTTGCTGGTTTAGGCAGTGTGACTGCTGTGGCCGGGTTTTTAAAAAACAAACAAACAAACAAAACAAAACAAAAAAGTTTATAAATGTTTGACTTCAAATTCCTGCACAAGGGTGACTTAATTGAAACCCACACCCAGTTGAACAGGGTTAGGCTGTGCCAAAGAAAGTCTCCGTGTCTGTTTCATTTGAAACCTATGGAGGGAGGATAGGTTTTTAAGTCTGTGGTTTCTAGAAATGTCTCTGATGTAGAGTTAAACTTTTTTTGTTTTGAACTCTTGTTTTGTCAAATGAGTGCAATGTTAGTTGTACAGCCTGAATTTTAATGACCTGTTCCTTGGTTTAAAGAGATGGAGTCACATTTTCAACCTTTGAGGCCATGGTTGGAGATTAGTTAGATAAGCTAAAAGCCTGACCAACTCCCCTAATCAGACTTTGGTTCTTGCAGTATATGCTGAACGTTATTGGTCATGTTTCCACTCACTGAACTCTCAGGCCATTTCCCAACACACCTTAAACTTAGGGTAAAATCTGAAATGTCTTATTGGAAATGTTTTTTCTTTGGATTCCCTGGAAGTCCTAGACTTAATCTGGAGAAAAATACATTTTAATTTCTTTTTTTTTTTCAAAATTGAGGCATTCTTTCATATTGTGAATAATTTTGAAAAGTGGCTTTCCTGTTAGTCAAAATATTAACAGCAAATACTATGTTGTTCTTTGAAAAGTACAATGAAAAGCAGTAGGCATTTCTATCGAACTTTTCTTCCACAGAGGACCTTGCATTGCCATTCTCAGAAATACATAAGGGGTGAATTCTCCAAGAGCTCATAACCTGCCAACTATATCAGGAATCAAATGTCTAAATACTGCTTGAGGAAGTGGCTCTTGGAGAATGAAACATGGGTGTCTGTCTCGCAGGCTGTGGGAGGTGGGCTCCTGATCCCTCAGACCATTTCTGAAAATGGGACTTGGGGTGACTGAAGCGCCATAGGAAAATGGCTGGAGACCTTTGGGGAGTTTCCTTTTGTAGACCTTTGGAAGGTGCATCCTTGGGGATGGTCTGTGAGAATGGTTTGACAGTGGTGGCTGTAATATTGAGTCTGGCAGGTTGCATGGGTTTTACCTAGTTTAAACCATCTAACATGCATGTTCTGCAGCTGGTGGGCAGAAACCACAGAGGAGCTTATAGGGGATGTCACTAAGATGACTACAGTCCATTAAGGGAAAAATATCCAACTCCACCTTCCCAAGTAGGAATTTATCATTGTGCCTAGCCTAGCACTATTACAGTGGGTGGTCTCTGTACTACTAATATGATGTAGCTGTTAGAAAGGTATTCCCATCCCTTATAATTTCGTAGTGTTTACTTACCCTTGCTGTGACACTGCTATTGACTCTGCAGTTGTAATTATAACTAATAATTCAGTGATCCTGATGATATATTGCAACAAATTGACCAATGATTACATAGGAAACTGTACTGTGGCAGTCACTGGGGACTGCCTAGCATCAGACAACTTTAACTAGAGATGACTAATACCTTATCCAGCCTCCAGGGTGCAGAGGATGTTGAGTGCTAAATGCTAACACTTCTATTCATTTACATGATCTTAGGGGATGGCAGTTTGCTAATTGTTCAAATAAAGGAATCTCCTTTTGCAAAAAAAGACTAGTCTGTGGCGCATGGAGGAACACCATTTCAGCTCCCATTAGCTTTAGCTGAAATCAGCAGCATCCTGGATTGTCAAAATCAATCAGTTCTCTAAGGAGGAGAAATGCCTGCAGAAGTGCCTGGCTGCTCTACAGGCACTAAGTTGAAATCTCTTTTTCCTGTATTCAGAGAATGCTTCACAATCCAAAATATGTTTGTAGCAATTAGAGTCAGTTACCCAAAGAAGAACTGTGAACATTAACTGGAGAGGAAAACTACCCCTCTCCACCCCAGCCTCCCCAAGAATGATGTTTCTTTTTTGATTAAATGTGTGGCATGTGCCACTGTTTTTTCAATATACTAGTGAGAGGCAACATGAGAAGCCCTTGGGATCAATGAGCTATTTGTAAGGAATCTGTAAACTACAAATTAGGAAAAGACAGTCCATATATTCTGTGCACAACCTACACATGTGGGAATTTCAAAATACGTCTTCTTTTGCTTTAGAAAATTTGCAGTTGTCCACAAGTGGAAATCACGGTTTGCAACACAGCATAGCAAAGATCAGCAGATACCTACCTGCCTGTTGTGTGGAGGGCTGCCATTCAAGGTGTTGCTGTGCTTTCTTCCACAGCACCCCCAGTACAGGCACCATCATCATCCCTTTCTTCCTTTTAAATTGCTTTCCCACATGCAGCTCTGCTGCAAAACCAGCCCCTCTGCAGCGGCTTCAGGGCAGTAGAAGAAATGCATTCAATTACATGCACAAACATAACCATGAAAAGTTAAAATGGGTTCAGCTTCTCCCATACCTTTCTTATCTTGCTTGTTTTCTAAGCTTTGGGACAGGAGCCTTGTTTAAACATAAGTTAACATAACACGCTAATTTTAAATATGGACCTGTAGGCAGCAGTATAACATAAGTGTTAATACGATAACTTTGACTGCAGACCTTAGCTGAACCCTAGAGCCGTAGTTATTCCACACTACAAATACAGTCATTTGGGGGTGATCCTTTGCTTGGATAAAATGCTTCCATTCAAAAGTAATGATAATGTTTAAATTAATTAAGTTATAACTGAAGTTTTTCCATGATGCTATCTTAGAATAATAACCTAGCAGTGGTACCCACAGCCTAATCAAAATCAGGCTTTGCTGTTTTAGGTGATATATAAACACTTCTGTAGACCTGAGGTAAAAAAAGTGGGGCATTTCTAAGGGAATTAAGAACCTCACACTCATCTTCTAAAGTAATTTTTCTACTTAGGACCGACTTTTTCAAAGTGTTTATGTGTTGCTTCTTTCAACGGTAGCAAAGGGTATATGATAAAAAGAGAGCTGCAAATTATAGGTATGGATTTTGGTAAGCTTGAGGTACCCAGGCGCACATCTGCAGCTATTCACCCCTATGTACTTCTAAAAACCTGAGCTTAGATACCTCCCTCAGTTTTAAAAATGGGAGTTAACACCACAAACCCTAAGCATGAACAGAGAAATGTGAGCCAGAATACCTTTAGAAAACAATTTTCAAAGATATATTGTTACCTCAAGCTGTGAATAAGCTGCCTGGGAGAGTTTATTGTATGAGGTTAGTTACAGAAGTAACTTGAAATATCCTAACAAGCATCTGTCTGTCTGCTTAGCTGGCATGTTGCTTAGAAAACCGGTGTGCTAAGCACTGCACACTTAGTAGTTGGGCTCCTAAGTCACTGTTGAAAATTGTCTTTAGAGTTGCCCTGAAGCACCCGTACTGTACCTGGGAAAGGAATGCACAAAGGAACAGAGCTGTTAAAAGAAATTCTTATAACAAAACAGGGCTTTTTATGTTAAAAGAAATGGTATGTCTTGTGTAGTATGCCTTCAAAATGTTAGAAGCTTTTCTGTCTGAAGCAGTCCTGTGAAGTGAACAGAAGGCAGAAGGAAAGCTCCTTAAAGGCTCAGGCTTGCTTTGAGCTTTCCCTCGGAGAAATGTTTTTTGACTGGTGTCTTGTATAAATTAATTTAGTGTCACTTGTGCTGAAAGGACATGTTGGCTCTTGATCTTATTGCTCACAGGCAATTTTCTTTGTATACTAGAGAGACAAGAAAGCATCCATCAAATCACAGCATTTAAAAGAGAGGCAGAGAGGTCTCTCTCCTTCCTGCCTCCACTTTTCAGCCACAGGAGTTTCTGGAAGTGCTGACTTGCTGCTCTCCTCAGCTTCCCAGCACTGTCCTACAGTTCATCCCATCCCTAGCACAGCTTTGCAATAGACATGTACTGGGTTGAGATGAGATTTTAATTAAGCTGGTGGAATCAGGAAGAGGGTTTGAGCATGGTTACAGTGCAGGATATACTTGAGGGATTTTTTACTACGTCTGAACCAAGCTTGAGTTAATCCTGAAGCTAATTGGAGATCAAAAGCACAGAGACTGTTTGAAATCTTATCTGAATCAGACTGCCAGATCATTTAAGGCAAACATTAAGTAAGATCGCTTCAATTACTCCAATCAGTCAATCTTGGTAACTGAGATTGGGCTATTCAGATCAGGGGCTGATCTACTACTATTAGATTAGGGTAGTAAATCAGGTAGATTAACTGGCATGTATTTCTTAATGCTGTGGCTAAGCATCTGGAAAGCTAGCTCGTCCATATCTGGACCACACCATGGCACAGCTATAACCCAGCTCACAAGTCCAGGGCTATTGTCTCCAGCATCCAAAGGGCTCAGAGTCAGGGTTTGAGTTTTGACCCACTGTCAGTTTGGGCATGAAAAAATTCTCACCTTTCCAGGGGCATTGCCTTTGTCAGTAGAGTTATACCATTAGATAAAAAAATACCGTAACACTCTGTGATAGCTGAGAGGCCATAGGAGATGTTCACTGCGATGTGAGACAGTTATTAAAAAAGTTTTAACTGAACCTACAGTACACTCAGGTGCTGGCTGAAATCCTAACAAAATCAGCTCATTTAAAAATGCACCTGTGTATGAGGTGGGTAGCTTTGTTTCATCTGCAATGGTTTGTATTAGGAGGTAGATAGTTCTGATATTGGTTTATATGTACAGAATTTTGCAGAGCTTTTTCCTAGCAGAGCATTTTTTTTTCTTGCCTTTTCATGATTGGTTTTGGCTTGAAGTTCCCATGGTTTAGAGTTCAGGTTGGGCAGCTGGAACTCAGGACTGGAAATCTGGGGGCCAAGATTCTGGTCTCTGCTTTCCTGTGCCTGCCTCAACGAAGTTCCCTGGGTGCATCCCTGCCTCTCTTCCTAGACTGTAAAACCACTGTCAAAGCATTTGTCTGTCTTAAAAATGAGTTGAAGCCTTTGACTGACTACAGTCAACAGTGAAAAGGGCTTTTACTTTTCCCCCTGTTTTTAAGCTGTTTAGGAATTCTACCTCTTATGCCAATCTTTCCTTTTGGTAATTCCCTTTCTTTCTTGGAGTAAGAAGAAAGTATAAAGAAAGTTGTGTAACAAAAAATCTTTTGTTTCAGAAAATAAATTTGGTTGCTCTGAATTACAGATTTTCAGCTCTCAAAAATACGTACTCGTGGTTCAAACTAGAGCCAGGCATAAGCGTCTTCTTTTTCCTCGCTATGCATGCAGCTGTTTCTGCCCCTGCAGAGAGGACTATATGCATTTTAAAAGAGAACATAGGCCCAGGTCTGAGAGTTTCTTTGTGCGGCTCTGTGGAAGTACCTCAGCCCTTCCTGCAGAGCCCGCTTTTGCAGAAGCCCTGAGCATGCTGGTGGGTTTATAACGTACCCAAATGGAGGCTTAGAATAAGGCCACCAATTCATTTTCACTCACAATCTTAGGGGGGATCTGAATGCAGATAAAAGGCTGAGGCCCCAACCCACCAAGTCACCTCACTTGTAAAAGAGGCTGGAGGAATCAATAACATATGTAATTTACAGCACGGCAGTAATAGTGGAATTTTATAGTGGCTTTCAATTATAGCCTTGAAATTGATTTCTTTACCTTCTGTGTATTAAATATGCATAACACTTGCTGTGTACAGAACTGGAGCAATCCAAGTGATGTGCGTTAGATCCCGGTACAGCAAACAAGTCCCAGTGTAATGTTGCCACCCATTTATTTTGGGTGCCTGTGGTATATGGTAAGCTCCCATGGCTCAGATACACTTGCCCCTCTTTCCACATATATTTCACAAACTCACAAGCCATAGCTGTTAATAATACCAGCAAATTCTTGTTTAAAAAAAAAAAAGCAGATTCTTTTGTAAATGTAAGCAACATCTGGTTGTGATTGGGGAGGAGATTGGTATTGGAAGTCATTCTGAGAGGTTTATAATGATTCTCCTAAAACTGTCTACAAAATCCCCTCCCTCTTCTGCCCCAAGGCCTGAAAAAAACCACCTTTCTTTTTCCCTTTGATATCCTGACACTTTCTCTAAGGAAAGCTCTAGTAGGTAACAGTGCTTAAGATCCAAGGGAAAAGTTCTTATCTATTGCCTCAAGCTACAGCTTTTACCTGCTTAACACCTGTAGTTTGATTGATAACACTTTACAAGATGTGATAAAGACACTTAATGCCATTAGCAATATTCGCACACCAGTAATCTTTGCTCAGAGTTATAGGTTCAGTCATTACCAGTAGCAGTTCCTATTTTCTGCTGGAAGCCAATTTATCAGAGTGTGCAAACTTGACTTTGGACATGCAGTCCCAGTACGAATATGACCAAGCACATTCTTGTTTCATGATTAGATCTGTAAGAAAATAAGGAGGCAGGGCCTCCAGTCACTTCATATTACGAAGTAGTTGTGGACAAACCTGTTGCTGTGACAATGCGAGATAGGAGTTGAGAGATTTGGCGCACAAGCTCAGCATGAAAAAATTGCCCTCTTATTTCTTTCTGTGAGACTCTTCTCAGATGTAACGTACAGCCTGGGGAGATCCTACAGTTTTGCTCACCAACCTTCAGACAACTTTGGGATATGACAGATATTTTGTCAATAGCACAACCTGTACTTCATTCTGCAGTTTTCTTGGTTCATAGCCCCGCATTTTCAGCACTGAAGGAATGCTATACTGGCACAGAGAGACTGGTTTTTCCCCTATCTAGCTTCTTGTGTGGTTACTGTTTGATTTTGTGAAATGAGTGCATGCTGCTCTGTAGTGGTGTAAATGAGTCTTCCCAGGTGCCAGGTAAAACATCAGAGAGTCAAACTAATAGAAAAAAAAAAACAGGAAAGAAAATCAGAAAGCAGGATCATCTTAATGTTCCCTGGGGCTGTACAGCCATACCAGCGGGAAGACAAAATTTCAGCTCGGTGAGTCTGGGAGAGAGGAATAGGCCAAGCCTATAGGACATCCAGAAGTTGAGGGCTATCACTCGGACTGCTGATGTTGAAGGACACTCCTGCCAGATAAGACGTAATAGCATTTTACACCTACCATCCTACAAAGCAAGGCAGGGAAGGATCAGGTCCAGGTCCTCTCAGCTTGCCAGGCTTGTCTTTACTTTGATTTCCTTCCAAGGCAGCACTGCTGTCTGTGCCTCCATAGTGTCAAATCCTGCCCTCAGAAAAGTCCTTGCAACCACAGTGGTTGTCTGTAGAAGGCCACCCTGCTCTGATCAGTTCCCAGGGTAAAGTTATTAATGAAACAAGTGCTCCTACTCATTCCAGGTGAAATGGCAGGTGCCAGCTGGCTGGGGCTCTGCCCGGGGAAGCAGGCAGAGGTCTCCCTCCCATCACTCTTTGGCATCCCAACTTCTCCAGTGGGACACAAAGAGGGACAATGTTTGTAAAGCTCTTCCTGACCACTCGTTCTGCAGGGAAGTGTGTTTTAAATCTCTTTTTTGTGTGTGATATTTTTAAATATTAACATCAATGATCTTTGTAAATGACAGAAAGTGATGCCTTAAATACCTGTTCAAAAAGCAACTTTATTATGATCTCCTCAGCAGGACAGTTGAGCTTTTTATTTCTTCACTTCCATTGCAGAGAGTTGCTAATTAAAGATGTCATGTAGACCCACACAGGAAGGAAAGAATTTCACAAAATATCCTGTTTCCCACCCATCGGATGGGAATAGAGTGGGGGGAGAGAGAATGAATCAAAGGATGAGCACAAGAATATAAAGTTAAAACTGCAATAGTGACAATAAGGGTTTGTTCTTTTCCACAGGAGCCTGTCCCAAGAAGGGATTCCTGGTGGGACATTTCCTGTTCACATTGCCGTCTTTCTCATGAGAATCCACGCTCAGATCCTGTGCCTCCTTGTGGACTCTGACAGATGGTGGCATCCAACTGGACCCTGACCGAGCAAAGTAAGGAAGAGTCAACAACATGAGACAGTATTGGTGGTGCTGGAGTGTGATCCACAGCCAACACTCATGTTACAAGAACTGCAGCAAGAATAAAAAATACATGTGTGATTGCTTGTGGCTACTCCAGATAAAAATCATGCAATAGGTCTCAAGAATGCAAAGACACTTCAAGAGCTTTATTCTATTTTGGTCAATGCATACTAAATTATACCTGTGGGGTCCTGGTCCTATGAAGAGATTTCTTGAGAAGTGTTAAGGATATTTGATACTTATCAAGACTGATTAGGAATAATGAAGGGATATTTGGTACTCTGTACAGTTGACCTTGGAATAGTTGTTCTGCCAGTGGTGCTGTTGAACTGAACTCCTACTCCCATCCATCTTGAGTGAAGAACCCTCTGTGAGAGGGTTTGAGAAAGCAATACTTGCTAAACAGATATTGTAAGGATGCTACTGTTCAGTTGCGTAGTTGCATGCTGCACCTATGTACTGGTACTCTGCATATCATATAGAGAAACTGGAAGCACTGGGAAACTGAGATCCGCTGAAACCTGCCATTAGTAAAAAATCACACACTGTGGGTTTGGAAACCTTTGTCTTTAACTTGGTTACTCTTGCAGATGCCAAAAGAAACCTATTCAGACAACACTTGACTTTATGGAAAATATACAAGATTACTTTTTTAAACTATTAGCTAAAAGCAGTGACTTTCATGAAGGAAGGCAAAGAATCTCTTCCTTTGGCTATCCTCTCACTAGTAAAACCAACTTATTAACTAGACATCTAACTCTAATTTTCAGAAGTTGGGTACACACCTAGACGTGGAAGACAGGTGATTATGGAAAGGCCTGCCAAGACATTTTCCATGTGGAGGCAGATTGGGGCATAAAATAATTACAGAAGGCATGTGAAGCAGAAATAAGAGAAAAATTTTATAGGTCTGATATCGTTAATGTTTTTAAATACAAACAGATACCTCCAAAACCTAAGAAAGATGGACTTTCCTACTCAATAGGACTCAATTACCAGATAGTCCTAGAGAAATAATCACTGAGAAAAAAATTTCCTTTTTTGCCCCAAGTGAAATGACCACTTTTTGGAAGTACCTTTTATTCCCGGCAAGTTGCAGAAAATTTACAGGGAATTGATAAGAGCATGGCAATGCTGTCTGACACTCTTGGCCAGCAGCGGTGATGCCTGCCTGGCTGAGTGTAGCCACTGAAGTCTGTCAGTGCCACATGAATAAACACGAAGCCAGAGCCTTGTCCTGTCAGGGAGCACGAGGCTGTGTTGCTCCAGAGAAAGCCCTAGAGATGATCTTAGAATTTTTCTTGTGAAAATAAGTGTATGTTTGAATTCCTGCTTCTGCTAAAATGATAATCTATTGCCCTACATTTCACGGAAGTCTTTATGTATTACTAATCTTAGTTGATCCCATTATTGGAAAATAAATGCAGATGATGAAAACTTGCCAGGGGCTGGATTTTCAAAAACAACATCACATGCTGGGGTTTCCAGTTTTGTCCCTAATGACACTGGGCAGAAAGCTGTGGCCTTAGCAGGAGCAAAGACTTGGCCATGCACTTTTACAATAGCAGGTGTGCATTTGCTTTTTTTTAGACCTCTAGCGGTCTGTTTGGAAGAAATTAGTAATGGTTAGAGAATACGAGTTTTCCTCAGAACACAAAAATGAAAATACTCAAAGGCAATGTTGAACATAAATTCTTACCATTTTCTGCATATATGAGGTGATTCAATGTACTCATTGCACAATGGCAGCAACACAGGTAAGCTGGTTAAAATGCATTTAGATGCTCGCTATTACATTTTAAAGAACAATCACAGGAAAACTAACAGTTTGGCTGGAAATGGATAGAGCTGACTCACAACAAAGGTTCTTCTTCCAGAGTTACTCTCCTGCCACTGTTGTTCAGGAATAGCTGCAGATCAGCTTTTCTGTGATAACACCCCTTGGAGATAAACCTGCCAATAGACAGATGAATATTTGCTTTCAATTTTCATATCATTGGCTAAAACCAGAGGGAATATCATACAGTTCCTTATCATATCTGTGAGTCACCTGTCAAGATCAAGTTCTCAAAACGCAAGAGAAGACGCCTGCGGGTTGTGAGAGGTGAGAGCAAGCATTACTAAAGACAAGTCCTAGAGACTCTGCTTCACAGTCATAGTGACAAAATTCACACATGTGCTCCTGTATTTGATTATTTTCAGTTCCAAATCCTACTCAGGAAATGTAGTTTAATTTGTGGGGTTTTTTCTTTTCCTGTTGAGCGCTTGTTACTTTTAACCTGAAATCACTGTTTATATCATTCAGTAGTTTATCACCAAGAACACCTGTGTGGGAACTGAAGGCGATAAGGAAATTTTCAATATATCACTGTTTTCTATTAGCAAGGTGTGAGCACGTATAGAAGTCACTATCTGTCTCCTATTTAAGTAAGATAAGGGAATTATAAAATGGGGTGTGTTGTACCTATGGTCAATATGTAAAATCCCACCTGAAGAGATAAACACTTGGAAACTGTAAATTAAATGTAAAAACAATGGCTCAAAAATGTTCACTCAGGGATTTTATCATGTATTTGTGTTCCAGAGCAAATCTTGTTTTATTTTCTTTTTTCTGTAGCAGTTGTTAATTGCCATGCCACAGTGAGGTGTTCACTTATATCACACTTCTTGGGAATTGTGTTTGGGCAGCCTCTGGTTTTTATACTGGATTAGTGCTTGCAAGGATGTATGACTGAATACAAATGTAGGGAGAATCCTAAATCTAATAGAGTGGTTTTGGTCAAACAAATCCTGAGGGACTGTGCTGATTTAACAGGAGGGGTCATCTTTGTAACTTCACTGCAAAGAGAGTGGAAAAGCAACTTGCCCTTTGAAAATACTCCTGTTTGAAAACATCATGCGCTGAGGATAATGCAACTGAGGGGAAGGATGGACTTTGTGGGCAGCACTGGCCTGGAAATCAGGGTACCTGTCATGAATTTTCACAGCTTTTCCTTTCCTTCACAGATAAAAAGTGCCTAAAAAGTGCCTAAATAGTGCTGAATTCAGTAGCCTCAACTCTTTTGTGAATCTGTGCACTGCATTCTTATTTTTGAGTTCCCTCATAAAATACCAATGCCACTGTTATGATCTATGTGTCTCACTTTTTTAGACTGGAAGCTTCTAAACTAGTCTTGCTCTGTGCATATTGCTGTGATAATGTAAGACTGATCTGCTCCACTCGAACTGATGTAGTTGGCTGCCTTTAGTGTATCCTTCACGCAAACAGCTGAAAAGCATTATATGCATAGAAACACTGTTGTCTGACCCGAGACATTTTCCTACCTCCATATTTAGTATGCAAATATGTAGTCTGGTTTTTGCATCTGTTGAATGCCTGGAGCATCTTACCACTCTTTGAAGAGTTGGTTCTGCTTATCTTATTTTCTCAAAATTTCCCCAAAATCTGCTTTTCTCCTGCACACGAGACAAGACTTCTCAATGGCATAATGCAGACCTTCTAGCATGCTAGCCCATCACTAGCTGGGCTTGGAAGACCTTGCCAGTCTTGCTTTGCATTGGTCAAGTTTTATCACTGTAACTATGCTTCTTGACAGATACTATACAGAAGTCATGTTTCGTGGGACACAAGACAATGAGGAGACTTTTTTCTAGATCGGAGATCTTGACTCTGCTTCACTGATCAGCCCCATGTCAAAAAAGCCCTGTTGTCCTGCTGCTTTTTAGGGTTCTTCTCACAGCTCCCTTTGTTTCCAGTGTGAGCCACTATCTTCTGGTACCAGAACAGATGAGTCTCCCTGGGTGAGCTTAGCTCTCTCTGCCCATGTCAGGCAGCCTCTATTGCTAGCAGCTGTTTTGCTATATGAAGGGACTTAAGCGTTGCTTAACTGAAAAGAGTGGACTTGGCAAGCTCATTGGCTTAATGAGGTCTGCAAACTGTCTTTGAATCCAAGACTCCCATGATGGCAATTGTTAGCACTTTTCAACACAGCAGCCTTTATATGGAGTAAAATATTCAAAGGTGCTTAAGTGAAGGTCAATAAGACCTAGGTATTTAAATAAATAAATAAATAAACCCCAGACCCATAATTAACAGATGTTTGTGGTCCTGCAATAAGTGAAACTATTTTAACAGCACTTTGGTAGAAACCAAATACTGAAGTAACCCTTTGGTTAAAAAGCAGCATAACTGTGTCGCCTGATGGGAACGACTCCCTCCCTGAGAATAAGCAACCCCTGGGTTCAGGGAACATCTAATTACACAGACAAACCAAAATAGGACCAAAAGGAGGGTGCTTGGAAGTGCTTCCACCCCCAGTGCTGTACCTTGGGGGAGCATCTCGCCTGTGGCAGTGTAACCTGCTACTTTGGAAGCAGCTGGTTCAGGCTCTGGCACCTCACCTCACATTTTCCCATACGTAACTTCCATGTTTGGGACAGCACAAACCAGGCAGCATGGAGGAAAGCTGCACAGCTGGTAGGCGGCATGAAAAGTCACGGTCTGGTTGTCCCCCTTAACCTAAGGGATGCTGAGTGGCATCCCCAGGGAGGGGAGACAGCGACTTCAAACACCTCAGGAAGCTGAAGGATATATGTCTTGCATCCTGGCTACTGAATAAAAAGGGGGAGAACACCACTTCTTGCTTTGTGAAATCTAGCCTGTTCATTTCCTTTGTTTTTACTACATGTGTCCAAAAATGAAGTGTTTCATTTTGGGGGTCAGAAGGAGCTTTTCAATGCAAAATGAGGTTTTCTCTTTTTTCATTTCATGTAAAAAAAGGGGAGGGCAGGGGGGAGAGGGGAGTTGCATCAGTTTAATCTAAGCTTCCAAAATATTTCCAATTCAGCAGTCACGCTGAAAATAAATGCAATTATTCATGCAGCCTTACTCACCTTGCACACAGTAGCAGTGAGATGGTACACAACTACATGTATTTCATTTTAAGGCACTCATTTACACAGTGAAGTAGCAAGACTAAACATGGGAATATATGTTTCAGGTTCAGGGCCTGGATTTGTGAGCACATATGATGGCATAGATGATAGAAATTGAGTATAAATCCCACTTAGATTTGAGTTCCTCCTCCTGGCAAAGCCTGCAGCTTGTGCAGTGTATCTGATTGTTACTTGCTTTAATAGCAACAGCCTGGTGTGGGCTGGAATGAAAGCTTTCCACAATAAAACTCAGCTCTACAGACCTGACTAGCTTTGACCCAGGTATTAGACTGCTTTCTACTGCAAGCTGTGGAGGTACAGTGTAAAAGGAGAGAAGCATCTGTCCCTCTGCTGAGCAAATGAAACTCAATTTACGGCAACAAAAACTGTGGAGGCTAACTGGCCATCTCATTTATCCTTCTAAACGTAAATGAAAATCACATGTAAAATATTATAATAAAACAACTGGCACCTTTGGTTATTTTAAGCCTGGACTCTGCCAAATGCAAACACAATAAATAATTTTAGAGAGAGAACTGGGTAGGCTAGTCCAAAATCTGTTTTTGTATTTTTTTATAGAGATGCCAAGACTGTTTGATCAGCATGGGAGAGCAATTTGTTGACTCATGAACCTAGCTCTCTCTGATTACTGCTTACATAGCACTTTGGAAAGATTGGCCAAATACCTTCAAGTCAAGTACCTTGTTATTATGAACATGAGTGCCAATAACAAAGAAAAAATAGCCTACATGTCACTGAATAATAAATCATGGAGACAAATAAATGGCTTTTCTAAGAAATGCTCTATTTACATTTCATCACGTGACATGGCTTTGCTTATGCTCGTGGACGTGATAACACTTAAAAGAATATTTCCTTTTCAGTGCAGCATCTTAACATCAATCATCTTAGTGCAACTGCATATTCTGGGATCTGTTTGCAATCAGGCGAACGAAGCAGCAAGGGAGATTTAGTGGTAAGACCAATTTTCAGTTTAAGTGATGAAGCTGTATAGGTAAACATAGCTGGCCTTATTCAGCGGTCATAAACTACCTCCCTCACATGAGCCTTTGGCATAATTACTCATGCAGAACAGGTATTCATCCTCTCTAAGCACCACATGAATGAGGCCATGGTAAAGTTATGCAAAGGGAATATGTATCCAATCTGATAAGAAGTCCCTAATAATTGCTGGTATTTTCCATAATATTAGTTTAGGGCTAGAGCCACAAAAAAGGTTTAGGCATGTGAGCTCTGCCTAACTGCCTCTGTAGGCATTTGCGGCCAATATTTAGATCCTCAAAACCCCTGTTCAGCTACTGCCTAACCCTGGAGGCGTCTGATGTCTGCGAGTGCCTAGTTTCTGCCAGTAAAATTCCTGAGGTGCCCAAAGGTCTGCTCCTGGGCATGCCTAGGACTGCCTCTGGTTTGTCTCTCTTCTTTTTTTTCCCCCCTTCCCTTCCTGAGCTCAGTAAGTAGACACCCAGCTCATGTTTAACCCCTGATGGCATCCATGAATGAGAACTCTGGCAGACGGCCTTTGAGAAGCCCCAATTGTCCCCTGACCACACAAAAAAAGCACAGCTGGTGGAAATAGAGGTTTCACCTCAGTCTAACCCCTCCATGGTGGCAGGACCCCCGACTTCAGGTCCTCCCTCTGCCAGAGAGGGGACATCCCCCCTCATTTGTATGCTCCAAGCAGAAGGCAAGGATGGTTTTCTAGTCTACGGCATCAAGAGGGCTCCCCAGCCAAAGTTGGTGCTCTGTGGCAGGGTGCAGACCTGCCTCTCTTGGCGGGGCAAGGGGACACCCCCGGAGCTCTGCCCTGGTGAGCACCCCTGCGCCATTTGCCTGCCCAGGGAACACCCTGGCGTGCCAGGCTCAGCGCCAGCTTCAGCAGGGAGGGCCTGGGCGCGCTGCGGCCTCGCCTGCCTCCGGCCTGGCGATCTGGGCGTTTGGCAGGAGCCTTGGGCTGCACTTCAGGGGCAGCTGAGCCCACATGATCCCTCCCCGCTGCCAGAAAGGGGAGGCCCTGCTCCCTCGCCCCACGCTCCTCGGGCACGAGCCCTGCCCTCTCTTGTGACAGTGCTGGCACCGCGGCCTCTGCTGAGGCAATTCAACTTCTTAAAATGCCGGAAGGATTTTTTTTTTCCTCTCTTGGCAGGTATAGCTTTCTGCAGGTTTAGTGAGTTATGTCACCCATGAAGGGATCGAGCCATCCCCAGTGCTGGCTGGGAGAAAGCAGAGAAAGTTTTTTTCTTTCTTTGTGACAGAAGCGGTTCAGTGGCTGATCTGCAAAATCGGCCTGTGGCCATCTTGTACAGGAGCTGATGTTCATGAGGAGGGGCTAACTTAGGTACCCACACCAAAGGAAGGCACAGGCCAACGTGAGACAGCTACTTTCTTGCTAGCAAAGAGAAGAGGGAGGGTGATTCGTTTCAGAAACACACGTTAGTTTTTCTAGTATCTTTTTAACTGCCTTCAGGTGTCTTGTATAAAAGCAGGTGTGGCAACTGTTCTTCAGAGTAAAATGAATCATGTGAATGTGATGGAGGCATTTCCCCCTTCTTGCTTTTCACTCTGTCAGATGAAATCTTGGAGATCAACAACACAGCAAATGCCAAATGTAGCAGGTAAGGGATCCAGCAGAAGGAGAGTGAGACAAAGAGTCAGAGTATATTTAGGGCTCCTGGATTTAACACCCAACTGCTTTGCAGTAAGTGGCCACCTCCACCTTCTCTAGTTAAAAAAGCCAGAGAATCTCACAGAACATTTATGTGTGTCCTTCCTGTTGGACTTTTACGTAGGAGAACCCAGTCTGGACCCTGTCTAGCCTGGTCAGGTATAGCTGGGCATCTGCATGTAGCATGCCCAGATGGAGCTCAATGCCTTGCTGACTGAGACGTGGAGCTGAAATTCACCTATCTCAAAGCACCAGGACTCTTTGGAGGTATGTTGTTGTGCACAGGTAGGTGGCTGCACAATTTCAAACCTGTTGCTGATCTATCTTTTATCTCGGTGACAAAACAGCGGGAGAAATATTGTCCGTGGCCATCCAGACTTGGATGAATTGTGCACGTATGTGTGCCTGCCTGTATAGTTTCCAGTTCTTGGATATATTCCTTGACCATGGTTGTACTGGTAGCAGTAGGAGTGAATACACATCTTTCCAACAGATAACCCAGTATCAAGTATGTAGCAGAGGCGATGTTTGGGCAAGCAACTGGGGCAATAAGCTGGCATGGCTGATGGGGTTTAAGTTAGACAGCAGTGTCAAATACACAGAATGCAAGTGTAAAGAAGGCAGGACTTGCACCTCCCACCTGCTGGTGGCTCCTTTGTTTAACGCCAGCTCAGCTGTGTGACATCTCTGATATGCCCTCAAAAAGAAATAATAAATATAATATACATTTATTATATATATAATATAAATACGTATAATAATAAATAAATATCGCATGTCTTAATAGATGTGCTACTGAACAGCAGGATAATGCACCTAACTCCTTTCCTGTCTCATGTACGCTTACCCTACGATTTATGTCTGTGGTGGATGCTGGACCACCCCTTCTGCAGGCCTGTGAATTCCTACAGCACTTGCAAATGCAGAGTCCTAACCACCTGCGGGGGCTTCCTGCTGTTACAGTATTGCAAAGGGTTGTTAACAAGCAGTGTATTATATCCAGTGAGAAAACAAGCAAAATGCTCCACTGCTTAAGTGTTTACTCCTTCCAGCTTCTACAGTATGGTGGGCTTAAAATGTCTGGGGTGCTTTGCTTTTTCCATGTCTCACCCAATTTCAAGCATGATATAAACCGTGTTTTTTATCAGTCAAAGAATTAATTTTAGGATAAATAAATAGTGTTGTCAGCTTCTGCCTCTTACAACAGTTTGAATTTGAGATGTGTATTATAGGTGTCTGGTGTTCCTGCTCTCTCCCCCCCTCCTTGCTTTGCTACTTGGTCTGTGAGAAAATGTGTCCTCCTGGTAGTGCCGTATTAGAAAGGAGGGGTGAGTGTTTCCTGTCTAGTGGAGCTATCATCAAGTTTCAGTCCAAATAAAGCTGAAAGGGTCTGCAGATTGGGAGGCTTTTCTGGTGAGACTTGCTCTGTACATTTGTTTTTATAGTACTATAGTTGCCAATCAAAGAAGCAAGCAAGTCACTGCTTAATCCGATGCAGACTAAACAGCAAGGGGACTGGTTATGGGAATTTGCTTACAAAGAGATTTCCTGTTCTGTTTGGAGTTCAGTCCCAGTAAAAATAAGATAGTGGAGGGATTTACTTGGTGCCTCAACATGTAAGTGTGGAAGTGATAATCCCAGTTTAACATGTGAAGAACATGGGCAGGAATCTACAAAGTGCCCATGGAGAAAGGCTTTTTCGCTGTTATGTTGAGGGGGGGTATCCTTTCAAACTGATAGACAATTCCGGCCTTAGTTTTGTCTTGGCTGTCTTAGTTTTCAGACCATAACAAGGGTGTAAATCCTTCAAAGACAAATAATGGCAGGTTATTCTTTTGCAGTCATATTGGCAAGTTTCTCTCATAGCAATGAGCTAAACTGTTAGTATGTTTTATGATC
Source organism: Gavia stellata (assembly GCF_030936135.1). Lineage (NCBI taxonomy): Eukaryota > Metazoa > Chordata > Aves > Gaviiformes > Gaviidae > Gavia > Gavia stellata. Next base: position 92,757,641 of record NC_082596.1, read on the forward strand.
TCATTTGCTTTTAGTTGTCCTGAATTTTCGTAATTTTCATGTAAATGAGGGAGTAGTCACTCAAACAAAAATCCAATCTGTAGGCATAATTTTAGAGATTAACTAGAACACCTGATTGCTTCATCTGATGCAATCAAACTCTTCCAAATGGGTAGAATAGAGCAGGTTTGTCATTTTTGTTGCCTTGGGGAACTCCAGGATATGTTTATGTAATCACACCACTGTATTATGATAGATGGCTAGAATGAAGCTGAGGTCAAGAGTCACAAATGTAGGACGCTCCTGCGCAGCAGTGGTCAGTGCATGAAGACGCATAGCCTGGGAACATTTTCCATGAGGCAGTGAGAGTTTGCTCCTTCCATTACGCTATGAGGAAGTAGAGCTGGAGCTGCTTTTCCAAAGGGGATTGCAAACGAACACCCTCTTCCTTCCTGCTTCATAATAAAAGTCCTGCAAGAATAGCTGCCAAGGATGGTCAGACTGCATTAATCATTTTTGCTTGGAAATGTCCTCTCGTTAACCAGTGATGATTTGCATGCAAGTAAGCTGGTGCACTGGGAGGGGCTATTGCTAACGAACAGCATAGTTAATGAGCGATACAGTTGTTCAGCTTATTTCTCGCTCACATGCCTTCCCATTCCCTCTGAGGAAGGGAGCGAAGACGAGCTTTCCCCCTGCCCGCTCTTGGGTTTGAGTACGCATGGCCGAGGTGGAAGCAGCAAGGGCAAGAGCTGCAGAGAAAGGGCTGGACAAAGGCGCAAGCTGCAGTGCTTGGTGAATGGAGATGTTGGTACCCAGAGCTACTTCCGGTTATGAGTTAACATCGAGAAAGGAATTAGCAACACCGGTCAGTAAAGTCACAAGGGCCACAATTACGGCCACAGCCCCATCATCTCCCTTTTACTCTCTCTTTCCATTTAGGAGCAAATGTGCCAGCAGAGGAGTTGTGAATTACTAGAGTTCAGTCCAGTCAGAGTTTAGCTCAGCCTACATCACAGGTGAACCATTCCTATTAGATGTGCTACCGGCATGAGCAAGACCCCTGCCATTCCCATCTGTTTCTGGCTGCTCTCTGCTTGTCCTCCGTGTTATGAAGCCCCATGCATTTTTCTTGTGCTGAGTAGTGTTTTTTGGCACTGCTCCCTTATATATCCCTCTCTCAGCAGATGTTCTATCTTCATTCTTAACATGTATCCTAGAAATGTCCTCCTACTTTTCTGGATAACTCTTGGTTGTGAAGCTATCAGATTCATCCTGATACTTGCCAGGGGTTTGTTCCATTAAATGCCTAACTACTTGCTTTCAGAAGCATATAGACACCTGTTTTTATCTCCGATGCATTTCCAGCCTTCACACCCATATATCAACACGGAAATAATAATACTCAAGTTGAAAATCTGTAGTTTAGTTCTTAAGATACAGCCTTTCGATGAACAAATCTAGTTTAGTGTGGTAAATGCAGTTGTTACCTTTTGTGATGTTAAAATTCCTTCCATATTTTGAGATTCACCCACTCAGACTTCTTACATAGGCTGGAGTTGGGATCTGCCAAAGTTCTTGTTAGATTCTTTTGGGGTGCGTGTGTGGAAATTATAGCAGATCATTTCTTTTCCAAAAACATGTTTGATTCTTTTTTGCAACCCTGGTCAAAATATTTGTCTGTACTTGCATGTACACCAAGTTGTCAAGCACACGAGCTACATATTATTACACTCAATATTTCTGTGAGTCTTCTGGTGTAATATTGTCAAATCAAGCGATTCTTGCATTGTGTTCATCTGCACTTTGTCTTTATAGTGACATTGATGGCAAAGCCAAACAAGGGCAATGAGAGAAGGCGTCCTAGTTTGACAATGGGGTCTGTGCTGCATTTCTTTAATTGGTAAATTGAATCTTGATCTAAAACTTTGCTCATATCAATTGTCTTTGCTTGTATACATTAACTTGGTCAGTAAGTGCTGATTTCTCCAGTTATTTGTTTTACTAAATCTTCCATTTCTTTATTTGGATATCAGATACATTGCTTCATAGTTCTGGGTGTTAATCTTGTTGTCTAAATCAATCCCTTTTTATGACATTGATCTGTTTGGCAGATCTTGAAAGCATTCTGCAGATTTCAGTCTCATTCATCCTCACTTCAGGTTTCCTCATCTGAGAACAATTATAGTTTTAGCCAAATCCACAATGCTGTCATGTGGAAAAGAGCCGTGTCATATCAGTATTGACTACTGGTGGTGAATCTAACTGTAGTAACTCAAATTTGTTAGTCTTCTCTACTTGAAATTACTGCTTTTGTGCTTTGTGCACTTGTGCACTAGCTTTTTGCTGTTAGTTTCCTCGGTGCTTCTTGGGCTGGTTGGTGTTTGTTTTTTTGGTGTTTTTTTTTAAGTTTGAGCTTCAATTTTGCCACATGTCAATTAGAGTAATTTCCCAGTTCCTCTATAAACTTAGATATCCTGGAAAGCTGATTCAAATTTCCCTCTACAGCACAGGTCAGCTAATCTGGCTGGTAGTGACTCTGACCAGGGATTTCCATGCTCTCTGGTGGATACTGTTGTTTGGGAACACTTCTCTTCCAATTATGAAGCAAGGCACCAGCCCTGGTTCCATCAGCCTTCCCAAATCCTGATGGGGGAATAAAGGTTGTGCAAGTCTCTGACTTTCTCAGTGACTTCCTGTAGGAGGATATAGAATGTGTTTTTGAACTCATCAATTTGTTGGTTTCATGGTACAAATGTCATTTTCAGGCACTGTGTTTGATAACTATCTTGGAGCAATTGATTACTGATTTGCTGTTGATCTGCAAGTAGTTTCTTTGCTTTGGAAATTATAAGCAACACTGTTGCTTTGGAGGATAACCAATTATGGCCCCCAAAAGATATTATTTCCAAAAAGAAGTTATTATTTTAGGGTTTTAAATTGCTTTCTGTTATCTCTGGCTCCCAATATCCAACTATCCAAAACTGAAGGTTTTGAGTGTGCATTCACTTCCTGTCATCACTTATGCTGCTTTTATAACTTAGCAATGATTCTTACATTCCAAAAATACATTTTCATGGTTTGTTACACTACTTGTAAAGAACCTACTGATCATTGCTTTCTGCATGTTTTCTGCTGAGACTTGTTAAATGTGCTGGGACAAAACCCATTCCTCAGAATGGCTACCTGATTTTATTTCTGTACGGTTTTTGGATTTGGATTGATTTTTTTTTTTTTTTTTTTTTTAAGAATACTTCACTGTTGCTCCTCTGTCGCTTTGAAAGGATCTCAGGGCTTCCCCTCTGCCCTCACAGCTGCTACCTTGGTCACTAGCCTCCCAAGCCAGGTTACCTTTTTATGTCTCCCTGTCCCCACAAGTCCTGATGGTGCTTGCTGGGGGGATAAGGACTGTCTGAGGGTGCTGAGCCTCTACCCAGAATAGCTTGAGGTCCAAGAGGAGGTAAAAATGCCGATTTCAGCCCAGAGACATGGCTGGGACCTCCGCTTAATCCTGGGCTGAGAAATGGAGGCACCACCATATCTGCCTCTTCCCCAGGTGGGGAAGGTGAACCCAAAAAGCATGGGAGGTGTGTCCCCCCCCGGCAGGGCGAGGGGGGGTTTCTGAAGGGGCATTTGACAGTCACTCTGGCTCTTAGCAGAGGCCAGTCCTAGCTAGCTCCTTGAAGCAAAAGCTGGCAGAGGTGCACAATCCCACCCCAGGTACTGTATAGTCTCCCCAAGTGCTGCACATCTCGCTGCCCAGCACCAGCGCTCTTTGCTGAACCTAGTCCTCTGTCTTTACTCTTCTCTTGTATGAGAGCCACTAGTGTACATACTAAACGGGTTGCTTTTGTTCATGTCTGCCCCGCTACACAGTTGAACTTTGTCTTAAGTAAAATACAGTTCTGTGCAAACTAACAATAAAACTGCAACCTCTATACTGAACTTCTCCCCAAGTGGCACAGTCTCTAGGTCCTTACAGAATTTATTATGCTTTCTTCCATAAAGAACACTTTTGCTTTCAACATTTTGTGTGCTTGAAGTAGCAAAATATTTCATGTGATGTTTGGGAGCAACAGTAGCTATGCAGTTTTTCTAAAAAAAAATCTCTTTTGACAGTCTCCATAAGCTTTCTAATATATTTACTTTGAAATTATTTTGGATTCATTATATGTTTCCTACAAATCAAAGCTGATACAAATCATGTGTTGTATTAAGTACTTGATCTCCCCCAAAAAAATTCAGCTACGTTTTTACTCAATGGCCTGTCCAAACAATGAATTAGTTTCTTCATTAACTGGATAACAAAGGCCAACCACAACATATGTTTTTTTTCTTTTGAAGTGCTCTCTTAAAAAAACAGCTTACATTCAGATGTTTACCAGTTTTAAAAAAAAAAAGTTTCCTCTGAGTGAGATGTATCTAGGGAGTTTTAAAAGATTTTATTATTATTATCACTATTGTAAATTTAGTAACACACAGAACCAGGAACCCCAGTAAAACTCTGAAATTAAGGAAACATGAAAAGCAGCATGTTCTTCTGTATGTAATTCTTCATCATTCCCTGAAATATATATTTTTAAAAGTGCCTAAAATAATGGCCTTGGCTACTAATGAACGTTAGTGAGTGCCCATATTAAAGGATTGGTTTTCTTGATCAGAATTTTAGTTACTCAGGGAAACATGCAGAAATTTTTACAGAAATTAATGGAAACAACATTGCTGTTTTAAATACAGTTATAGAAAGTCAGACTCATAAATTCTCTGTTAATTTTCAATCTACTGCAGTGGGAAGGCTTAATAATAGCACAATACATGTCTTAAATATTTACCTTTTGTCTAAGGATTAAAAAATGTGCCACAAACGGCACACTGTCAGTATCACAACGCCATAAGTAAGCTGCCTGCCAACTAAGGAATATTTTGTGCTGTACTGTGTATCTTAAGACGATGAAGATGCAAATGAGAAATAGGAGTTAATCAAATATGGATGTTATCCCAGAATAAAATAGGATGTTAAAGGGCAACAGATTTTGGAACAGCTGTCCTGTGACACACAGTTATGAAATGAGGTTGTTTTTTTCTTTTCTGGTTTAGCTCAGCACAGTTTCAAAAATTTCACACTGTATTGTCAGAACATGTTCTGCGACATCTCTCCTGCAGGACTTCTGTACATGGGCAATCCCTGATCCTGCCAAAAGGTTCTGAGACTTGGCTTATCTTCCACATGAGAAGGGATAGTGAAAAGATTATATCTCAAGTTTAAAAAGGAAGCAGTTAAAGGTATATAAAATAACAAGAGGTAGAACGGAATTAAATCTAGTTCGAACTGCTAGAAGACTTTCTGTTGTTCTTTTAAATAAAATACAAAAGTTACATTTTGAAAATACAGCCCCAATAAACTGTCTTAACATCGAACTGTGAGACAGATTAGTTATAATACTCTTAGAGCTGGTCACACCACTTAAAAGCAAAATAAATGGGTTCAGTAAGTTATGAGTCAGATGTTATCTGTTGAGTTACTTGGATGGTAGTAAAGGGCTCCAGCAACAATTTCTTTGAAGAAAGCCCCTGATCATTGTGGATAAACCTGCTGGAGGGAGGGGCTGGGAAGAAGGTGGTATGTGAGGCTCACCTGAACAGCCCCTCATCAGCTGGGCAGCCTGGGACAGGAAACGGGCTAAAGCACGGCATATCTCACCAGTTGCCATGTGTATGTATGCCCCCACCAGCTTGTAACTCTGCAGGATATGCCCAAACTGCACCAAGGGGCAACCCAAAGGCAGGCAGGTTTGTGGTCCCAGAAACCCCTACCAAACGCAGTGCTGAGACTGCCCAAGGAGGCCAGTCTGGCTCATGCTCCAGCTTGTGGGGTGGTCAGAAAGCTTTTCCTAGAAAATACAGATCATCAAGGTAGAAAGAGGGAACAGCTCTGCCTGCAGCAGCTTGTTCTGACTCCACAAGTCTTCAGGTCCTCTTTCTGCCCACTCAGTGATCAGAAGTGGAGAGGTGTCTGTATCTCCCTAACGGGCTGTCTTGTGGTGAAAGTTCCCAGAAGGTTTGTTTTGCAGTATTTATGGTGCTTCCATGGACCTTACTACTTCCATGGGAGAACCTCAGGAAGTCCAACATTTGGAGTCACAGAAAATTTGAAGGTCAAACTACTCCAGACAGACAGGGATGAAGGTAGGGAGGAGGTGCTACCCAGTTCACATTCAGGAGAAATGATGTTGTACCTCTTTTCAGCTCCCTTTGGTTTAGGGGTGATAAAACTGCTGAACCATACCTCGGTCTTCTCCAATGCTCCTCGACAAAAAAACCAGACAGGCCAAAGCGTTACAAGCGACTGGAGTAAAAGATGCTTCTAAATGAAAAGACATAACAGTAGCCAAAGATGTACTTTTAACCACTTTATTTGCAGACCGTTTTCTGACCATAGTGAAATCATATCACATCCGGTTTAGGGGATATTTTTTTTTTTTCCAATATAGCAGTTCTTCTCTTTTTCATTAATAATTTTTAAGCTGAAAAGCTACATTATGAATAAAATAAAGGACTCCTAACATTATACTTTGGCAGCACTAAGTATAATTCACCTCTGACTTCTTAAAAGAAGCTTCTGCCTTTCTGTTTCCTTATAGGTGTTATTCATTGTGAGGAATTACCCTTAATTTTAGGGAATAACTGTGGATTTAACCACAACATACAGAAATTTTATGTGAAATTCTTCCTTTGTTTACAGTGGCATAACTTGTACTAACCTCAGTTAATGTGAAAAAAATAAAATCAAGACTTATTTTAGAACTCATATCTGGATTTGGGATCTAAGTTTAGCTGGGTGAAAGGAATACCTTTCAAAACTGTTAACCAATGTGATGTGCTTTAAGTCGCACAGTCAGAATCAACCCTGAGGATAGCCCTGGGTCATTTTCTTCTATTGGTCTCTCTTCCCACCTGCACTCTCAAACTTTCGTCTTAATGTTTAAACACTAACTGGTGACTAAGCAGGCATTTTCATCCCAAAGAGGTGTAACAGAAAGCAAAGAACAGCTTTTTAGGTGTTCAGCAATACTGGCTTGCCAAGTGTTCAAAAAAGAAATAAGGTTTGAATGTTACAATATAGATATATGCATATAAAAAAATAGGATCAATAGAAAGTGCACCTTCTCTCTCCCTTCCTCAAGAGCTGAAAGGCTGCTCCATACATGAATGCAAAAGCCAAGAGGCTCCTAACCATAGTGCTTGTGGAAAGCAAATTACCATCTGTTTTAATTCTATCCCTGATAACAAATACCATTTTAATGTTAACACTGCTAGAGCTTCCTTTTTTATCATGTTATTCTTTACATCATGAACCAGACCGAACCCCTTCTCCAACCTCTTTAGAAAGGATCATCACCTGCACTTACAGGTGGAGAAATTGTGGCAGAAGCTGTGTCAGGGAGCCACGGAGCAGGGCAGGGGCAAAGCCAGGAATGTGGCCTGGCTGGGTGGCCCCTTTCCTTCCCCTCATCCCGGAGCACGTGGCCTCCTTCACACACAACTGGTTGTGTCTTCCTTGCAGGTGGGCCATGACAGTAACAAAATTGCAGAGAAAGTTAAGTTTACATTCTATAAATGGTATTTTGACCTTTATCACAACTCACAGTTCTTGTGGGTGTGGTAAAGCTCCTTTAATCATTTGGGCTCTGTCTTTGTTGCTAAATAAAATTGGTCCAGGGAGTGTGTTTGAGTGCTGACTACCAAGCATCTGTGCTGCTTAATTTTGAGTATGTTTCCTGGTGGTTTTAGCCTTTGCCAAGTGGTGCTCTCTAAGGCAACGCCTAGGCCTGGCACAGGGAAAGCATAGAGCAGAAATCATTTCTAGTAGGGAATATAGATAAGACTGGACCAAGTTTAGATGCCTCTTGCCAGGACAGACCTCTGATGTCAGGCAGGCTTTGCGCCTTCCAACATCTCTGTGTCCTCATGCAACACATGTATCAGACTCATATGATGAAAATACCATTCTGGTGGACCTGCACGTTATTTCAGGCATACTGAACTGAAAAAACACGCCAAAATTGTAACTATGTCTTAGGGCCACCGTTGCACAATGTAAAGGATAAAGGTGGGGTGGTGGGAAGATCCAAGGCCAAGTACTGTACATGTAGTCAGACTGGCCTCCAGGCCAGGAATACTCCCTGGACCTGATTTATTTAACAGTCTTGACATAGCCTTAGAATCCAGCACAAAAAAGTTCTTCCCACTTTAAAGTTTTATTGTAGTAATTGCTACTTTTTTTTCTTATCTGATTTATTTAGACTTTTTAAATCCCTCCACGTCATGCCAGCAGACCTTTTGTAAAAATCTGGGGGAAAATGAACCAGAGTTAACGTAAAACAACAATTAACCTCCCTTTCTTTTCAACCATGCAGTGTAATTTTTGTCAGAGTTTAATTATTAAGTTCCTGCAATATTTTATTAATATTTTTCAAATATTTAAGTAATAACAAAGAGTCAAATTTAATGTCTCCTGAGTTGGAATGATAAAATATTCAAAGTATTTTTAAGTTTCTTTGTAACTTTTTTTTCCCCTGGCATTGCCAGAGCGTCTTTAAGATCTCAGTTCAGAAATATATTAAAACCTGAAGAAAGCCTATAGCAATTTCACTCTATTAACATGTAATTTAGATATTTCTAAATTCAGGCAAAGCATAGCTGTCATGCCATTGATTTATAGGTTGCAATGAATGCATGTCTTATAATAGAAAACCAGGAGTGTTGTGGATTTGAGGTTTCCTCCGATTATCCAGAATGCATCTTGAGAAAAGCTGTTCCTGTGCTTACAGAATAGCTGCTGTTTCCAAGATAGGATATGCTCATCTTCACTTTCTACCAAAAGGTAGAATTGCATCCAGCACGTAAATCTGCCAGCATCTTAGTTTGGTAGTATATTCATAAATACTGCCCTCAGAAGCACACGCAGAGGCTTGGTACTTATCGGAACCAGTGAGTTACTCATGTGCATCTGAAGGTAACAGATTCCTTTCTGTGGGTTTGTCCTTAGGAGCCGAAAAGGTTGCATGATCTAATGGGACTTCGTAAAATAGGCTGGTGTTATAGAGTTTCCTCATCCTTTTGCCCAAAATAGCCCCGTAGCTTCCTGAAACTTGTTTTCACCATTTGGGATTTAAACTTTGCCTTCAGCTCCACCGCTGTACCAGAAATATTGGTCTGACTGTTCAATCTTTTGGTGCCCCCAACATACGGTTAATGAAGCCTCAGAATGAGTTACAGATAAATGCTGAAGAATTCATAGACCTGGGCCCAAAGAAATGTTAAAAAGTTGTCTGATCCACCTGATTCAGGGTATAGTTTGAGGTTTGACATTCCCATAAAGAATGTTCCATGAAAACAAAGAACCTTTAATGGAAATATTTGGGAAGCTAGAAATATACTTTAAACAACTGTAGCAATTTATAAGGGAATAAAAGTAAGGGAAAGTCTGGGTCTTATCACCAAAGATTCCAATTCCCCAGAATTGAGTCTTGAAAACCCCTTGAAATCATGGGAATCCAGTTACCACTGAGACAAACCTGCCTGACCTGAATCAACATGTAAATTTCAGTTATATTTTTATTACTTCTGTTTGTTTATTTAAATTTGTTATTTCTATTAACTATTTTTAAAAAAAAAACAGACACATCAGTTCAAAAAAAGCACAACAGTAGGTTTTTTTGTACTCTAAATCAGTTCAATGCTAATGCCTTTCACATAAAGGGACATGCTTAGGTCAAGATTGCTAAATCATATTAAGGATTAAAAGCAGGCTCTAGTTTTACAATGAACAATATTAGCAATCACAGTTTAACATCTGTGGAATATATGAATCAGAAAGATTTTATTTTTCTGTCAGAGAAAATGTGCTGGAAAATTAATCTCTCTCCAAAATATCTTTGAGAAAGCAATTTTGAAATGAGAAGTAAAATGGCAAGCTATTTCTCATTTTGTTTTTTTTCCTTTGAAATATGAAAATTAAAGAGCAACAGGTAGAAACAGTTTGTATGTGCTTCAAAAAGATCTTACCGTGTTGTCTGGCATAGTAGGTGTGTTCTTTGTCGATTTACTTTTTGATCTGGTCAATACTAAATGTCATAAAGGTGATATGTTGAAAAAAGAAGAGAAAATAAAGAGCATTAAGGTCCTTTGCAATCAGTGATGCAAAAGGTTCTTTGCTTTGTAGCTTCATTTCAAGGCAAACATAAATATCTTTTTAGCAGTGCAGTTACTCACTGCAATGTCTTACACTCTCTATTCCTACCACAAGTTATGACATTTCCTACAAAAATTGTGGAGTGAAATCCTAGGGCTGGTATTTTGCAGGAAGGCACTGTGGCTGATCATCATGTTGCCTTCTGGCCACAAATTTTCAAAGCCTTGAAAAGTTTCAGCTTGACAAATCCAACCTAGAACATTTGCACTCATTTCTCTAACCTGGTCTTTTTGTAAATGGCAAATTCACTTATGTGTAGGAAAGGTGCTAGGTTAGATTAGGGGCCATTTTGTGATTGCAGTCTTTTGGTCTGCTATGATGTACTTTTACATTAAGCCCAGATGTTATGTAGTAGATGTAATATAAATAAAATAAATGTGTTTCAGCTTGCCCAGTATTGGATTCCCTAAGCTCTGTGCAGATGCCTCAGCATAAAGAGCAAAATCCTTTCTTTAAAATGTGGTCACAATGAATGGGATTTTCAGAGGGTAAAATTATGTTTAGCTTTATTTTGGTGACCCTGAAGTCCACCAAAGACTTCCATCATCTTCAGTGGAAGCAGAATTAGGTCAACAGAGAGGGTTTCTGATGGGCTGATCTTAAAGCAGTAGCTGTTTTCTGTAACAGGTCTAACCTTTCTGCCTTCAGTCAGAACTGGCTGTCACACTCTGTTGGGTTGCCTGTCAGCAGTCTAAGGGCTGCTTATTTTGTGGGATGTTCTGTGATACTTCAAAATAGAAAGTGATATACCAACTCCATTGCTTTGCTTATGTTGTTTTTTAAACAGAACCTCTGGAATAAGGACTACTGCCCATGTGAACATTGCCCAGTTTTATGGTTTGTTATAGTCTATCCCGTCATGCATTCATCCTACTGCCTGTATGGTCCTGTTGTGTATTTGGACCCCTTGCACATGTTTGAAAATAGGAAGAAAAGCAGTATTTCTTTGGGTTGTCCTCAAATATATCCCCAGTCAACGGAGGGCATAGGTGGGCACCAAGGCCAGCTGCTCAATTGATAATATGTATACTCAGTTTCCTCTGAATGAGTGTGGGTTGAAAAATAAGCCTATGTTGGAATTAAAATATCATGAGGTTATAGAGTGAGCGTCACTCCTGAAAAGCAGGACTGCTATTCCCCTGTTTAACAGAATCAGACCTCACTGTTAATTCTCCTTTCCCAAAAAAGCAAAGCAAAAGTGTATATATACTACCTTCTATCCTCATCAGTAAGGATCCCAAAATCAGGGGTCCATCATGAATAAAGGTTCAATGCATTTTTTTCATTTGTGCTGTCAGTGTCCATAAACTGTAAAGTATCACAGCTATTCCTGAGTGTTTATGTTAGGTTCCCTCCATGCAAGCAGCATGGCTCCTCTCGCTCCCTGGATCGAGGTTAGTGTTTTGAAAGCTGAAGGTTATACATAGCTGGCTTGTAAGCATGATGTCTGCTTGTACAATACACAGCTATGGAGTGAGCCAACTGCACCTTGCCCAAAATGTTTTTCAAGCACAGATTATGGAGGTCAAAACATTTTTGGGTTAAAAAAAGAAGGCTAACCTACTTTATAGAGCCTATTACACGCCATACTTTAAAATTGGTCTCAATTCAGATTCTAATAATTTGAATCCTTGATAAACATTGTGTAGAAACCATCCGAGGGGCCAAAATCTATCAAGGTCTAGAGGCACGACTTGGAAAAGCTCACTACCCCCCTTTTTTATAATTTTAAAATATTTGAATGTCTCTGAAGGGCACTATTTTAAATTCCTTCTTCTTGGACTCAAGCTTTCCTTGAAACTCATATGAATCAGAAGAGTAATTTCAGAGTCTGGAAATGTAATCATAAGATCTGGAAGAATGGCCACATAAAGCACGCTGGTAGCTTAAGTAAGATGTAAGACAGAGAATTTTCAATGTGCCCGTTTGAGAAAAATGTTGAAATAATGAATGGAACCTATACTTGTTTTTTAATGATTATGATTTATAATTATTATTAAAGTGTATGCCTGTCTAGCTGCAGTTACAAAGAAGGATGCATTCAAGATCTCCACCGTGTCCAGAGCTGTACAGATGAAATATGCATCCTATGTGGTAGTTTGTAGTCTAACCTTAGCATTAAAGACATCTCTTCATGAAACACCAATGTTTTATCCTAGAATACCTCTTAGAACCCATGGTGCTTCATAGAAACCTAGCAGTTCAGGGGCTATAACACAAAATTTCAAGGACAGCAGGTCTAAGTGTTCTCTGTTTCTACCAGCAAGAATTTCTACCTGTCCATGGTCTGTGAGCTGCTGGCTGTCTAGATATTCATGGCAAATACCTTAGTCAATACTTTAGTGCTATTTTCCTGTTTCCTCTCTTTAAGATACTAACCTTCTGAAATGATGCTCAGGGCTTATGCCCAATTTCATTTCAGCTCTCAAATAATAAAGACCCAGGCTGTTTGAATTAATACAAACTGTCTTGGGTAAAATTAAAACAAAAACCTGACTTTTTTCCTATCCTCACATAGTCTTTATTTATTTATTTTACATAGAACCCTATTATGTTTAATTTTGTATTAACTTCAACTGTTGCAAGGCAGACAACTTGCTGCCCCATTCTTGTGCTGCAGAACTCCCCACAGTGGCACTTGCAAGCTCTGGTTTCCCATTGTAACAGGGACTGGGCAGGTAACTGCATCATACAGTGTGAACCTTTGCTCTGGCTGTCTCCACCTGAATAAGGCAGAGGCTCTTTCTTTCTGCCCCTTCCCTTCTGCCCAGCAAATCTGTGCTTATCGCTGTTGATATGAACTGTTGCACACTGTGCCATAATGTCCCACCTATACGAAAGCATTGGAAATGCCAGCACAGCAGAATTCACTCCTGTTGCTGTTAACAATGCTTTTCATCTATTTAGCACTGTCGCAGATAGCTATTCAAAGTGCATATCAGAGGAGAAGGCATTTTGGTGTGATTTCAGTTTGTCTGGGTTCATACAGTTCCTTATAAATTCAGGGTGGAAAAAACAGTAAGTCCTTTTGCTAGTTCAGCGGTCTTTGCAACATCATTCAGGGACTGAGGCTGGGAAGCTAGACATGGTACCATGCCCACCTTGGAGAGATGGGCTCCACGTTCTGGGAGCTCAGCTTGAGCATCCACGACCAAAGCATTATGAGACATACTTAGCATTAGACACATCCAATTCCCAGCAAAGCACTTCAGCATGTGCTGAAGCACTTGGGTGAACAGGGAAGGTTTATAAAGATTTTTAGGTGTGGTTATGGACTTTCTTGAATCAGGTTTCTGGTTTCTATGTACTTTTTTTTTTAATAAGAGGATCATGTAGGTGCCTCCTACTTTGTTCAGTTTGAGCCTAAGAGCCTTTTAGAGGTGCTGAGCACTCCTCCTTGCAGGAAGATTCAATAGGAATAGCAAATTCAGAATGCTTTCAAAAATCAGATCTTTCTCAGAAAAAAGAAAAAAAGAGCTGGCATTTCTGAAAGCTTCTGTCTTTAAAGTATTAAATAAAACTGGAAAAAAGAAATCTAGTAAACTCCACTCCTAATGTACCAACACAGTGTCTCTGACTTCAGCCATGAGAGGATACAAGTTTCCTTGAAGTTGACTTAGGTTAGCAAGTGATGTATCACCATACTCAGGCAAAGCGGATTTGAAATGAGCTTCCATGAGCCCAGCCGTCCTTTGGACTTAACTCGGGGCCTGCTGAGCTCAGGGAAGTATTACTGACCCTCACCAGGTCAGGTTCTCCTCCTATTAATGTTAATGGGAGTTTTGCCTGGATTTAACTGGGAGCAGGTTCAGGCACAGACTTATCACGTATAGGAAAACTCCCACACACATGTATACATCATACTATAAATACAATATAAATATTAGTGAGTGGTTTAATTTCAGAATATATTTCCCAGCTCTCAAACAATGGTCTCATAAGAAATAAGAATAAAAAGCCTTAATAAGAGACACATGTTTTTGTAAATATATAAATAACATGCTTAAGTTATTCTTCAGTCATGTTTTAAGACTTGCCCTTTCTAGCACCCCAGTTTTCCAAGAATGTTTCTCAGTTAATTGAAAAGAAGGGTGGGGTGCAGCCCCGAAAGCCTTTTGTCCGCCATATCCCAGTACTTTCCTTCATTTCAGTGATAATCATTGGTCCCAGATGCTGAGTTCTACTGGATATGTTTCCCCAACAACAACATCTGGCTGCCTGGCAGAACCCCCTAGCCTGTTGCACTGACAGCTGTTAAGTCCCTTGGAGTTGCTTCATGCTCCAGTAGCAGCACAGCTTTGCTATTCTTGGTCTGCCTGAGCAACCACGCTCACATGGATGCTGTTTGCCTTTGATCCTCATAGCTTAGCTCTCGGTCATTTTCTAGTTCTCTGTAGAACTACAGATCTCTTGTTGGGATTCTTGGGCAGCAGTTGTAATGCAAAAGAACACACCAGCAGTCACAACATACATGTTGTAGTGTCCTCTTTGGTAGGGACTCGTGCCTCAGCCCCACTAGTGCCACCTTCCTTTCCTAAAGTCCAGGTTGCCTGGATAAAGGCAGAGCTCCTTACCTAGCCCTGGGCAGCCACAGAGGGAGCGTCTCTTCGTTGGGATGCTGGAAAGCAGAGGTCAGTCTGAAACAGAGCTTGTCTGAGCAATGCAGCTAGGAGCACTGACAACAGCAAAGGAAGGAAGGGAAGTAAGCCAGCAGCTTTTGTCAAAATACACTCACACATACGTATTTATATTTGTATTTGTGCGTGCATGCATTGCTATCGGCTAACTGCGCACTTCTCTGGCCTCCTGAAGACTTCGGGTCACCTGTGCTGTTGCCTTGAGCAAAAAAGAGAGTAGAATTGACTGAAGACTTCCACTTCAGACCTTGACTGGATTTTTCTCTTTGAAAGCTTCAGAGGTGCATTTCCAGCTTCTCTTTCCTCACCACTCCCTTTTGCCATGAGCTGTAACAGGAGGGGAATACTACAAGGAACAGGAGCAGTGCTGAGTGTGGAAGAAAGAGTTAAGGGAGATGAGGTCTGAGAGAGAAGGTGGAAGGGAGTTGGACGCAGAGTAGTGTGGAGAAGAGCCAACTGAATTCTCCAGAAGAAGAAAAATCTCATAATTTTTGCCAGTAATGACTGACGTGTCTTGTAGCGTGTTTGGAGATAGAGGCACATGGCAGGCAGCAGATAGGATGTGCTCTACTCTCGCAGCGCTGCTGTGACCAAGCAGTTAAAATAAGAAAAACAAACTTTCTTCAACTGTTCAGCCGCCTCTGAATGCTGTTACAAATCTGTGCACAGCAGCCTTGTTGAAATCTTGCTCTCACACAAGTTTCTGTTCTGGCTCTAGTCTTCCAAAATACAAAATCTGCTTAATTTTATTTGTAAAGTTCCTCAATTTTGAGCAACTTCTTATGCAAACAATGATTCCCAATGAGGTTTTGAAACTTTCCATGAAACACATCCTTCTACAAGTATTCTGGTCATGTCCCTTGCCTTTGATGGAAAAAGGCTACAGCTGTATAAAAAAAATACCAGTCTGATAGGGAACGCATTTGAGCCAACCCACGTAGCCTCTTCTAGGAAAATATAACCTAGAACTTGGTTCCTCACCATTGCTCCTAGATTTATAGCAGTGCTCCAAGGATATTAGAGAAATGGAGCAGTGTTTCAAAGTCTTGCCTACTAGCGTGCGAGATGCCCACTTTTTCTGCAGAGGTCAAGAAACCTAAAGGTCATGTTCTTCTTCCGGGAATTTGGAAGAAGGTATTCAATGCCTTTACTTCTATAGCTGTGTAGTACATAATCGTCCACACACGTACATATACAGGCATGTCAAACGGGGAATGGCTGTTGAGGAAGCTTGAATTTGCAAATATTACAGTGAGCTGGATGTAGCTTTTACAAGTGATGTTGCCCCACTCTTTAATGTACTTAGTGTTGTTAGCGTTGAATTGATGCCCAACTTTGGCAGGTCAGTGCCTGATCCAATTAACCCTGTCTTTACGTTGGCAATTGCTACACTGATAGAATTATATCTGTGAATTTTCTCTAGTCTTCTGCATGTTAAAAAATTCTGGATATAGCATGGGCTGACTCAAGCTTAGATCACAACCGTCACTCCTGGGAAGAGGCAGAAATGTTTCTCAATTACAGCCATTTTATGAGCACTCGCAAACAAAGACAGAACTTCATAATCTGGAGGTCATCTTTTGTTATCTCCAATATTGAAGTAAATAGTTCTACAACAATTATATGACTGGTTTTCTAGTTGAGACAGAATGAAGCTATAACTGTGTTTTAGATAGATATGATATTGCTTCATCCTGTACAAACAAGCTGTATAGTGAGCAATGTTATATTTGGAGTAAGTAGTTGTTATAACTGATAGCAGGAAAAAAGGTTGAACGTGGAAAAGTTCATTATATTGCAAATATCTTATTATATTTAAAGTGCTGTTGTACTTAATAAAAAGAACAGTTTGTATCACAGCAGGAGGGAGTATATAAACCTTCTAAATTATGGTAAAATGTGCAAGTAAATTGTTTTTTCTAAGTGCAAGCAATTCTAGAGCTGGTCAGAAAATTAGAAAAATCTTTTTTTGGTTGCATTTGATTTGTTTTTTCAATTTGCTAGACTATCACAAATATTAACTGTATTATTGTACTTGTTCTTCTGATAAAAAAAAAAATTGTTAGCAAAGAAATTCCTCCTTAAAAAATTATTTATGTAAGGCATAAAAAAATATATTTGGGCGTATGTTTGTAAGCATATATTTTCTTTACATGAAAAAGAAAAGCAGCTGACTATTAATTAAAGTATCCTGATTATTAAAATGCTCTAATTATTACCACAAACACTGGCCCTGTTTCAGAAAGTGTTTAAATGCATGTGGGTTTATTTTTTTTTGGTCTCAGGGACTTTCCTGGGTTCTAGTGTGTGTGCCTAAGCGTTCTTCCCAATTTCAGACAGTCTCCTTGAATTAGCATTGGGAAAAATCTTGTCTCCACATGCAAAGAGACCCAAGGTTCATAACATAGGCTTAGTTACAATACACAATTTTTGTAGTCTGATTCTGCAACTTCTCAGGGAGTATAAGACCAAGATATTTTCATGTTATGCAAAGTTGCACGTTTAACTCACTATTGTTTTAACCCCCCTGGAAGCTTGAGGCTGAAGTCTGTTTCCTTGCCGCTGCAGAAGCTTTTCTTTTCTATTGTGTGAGTGTCCTGGGTTGTTATTGTAGGGTTGTGATCTCGGGCTGTTTGGCTGTGTTTCTTTTTTAGTTTTAGTTCAGTGAAGCATTTGATGTGAAACAAAATGAGCTAGATGCGAACTGAATTAAAAGAAGCTCAAATTTGTTGCCTGGTACCACTATAGCGGTAATTTCTGGATAAATTTTTGGACCCTCTATATCTGTAATTTCTGGATAAAGTTTTGGATGTAGAGACAGATTCCCCACACAATAAATTTGCTGGCTGGCGGGGTTGCTTCAGTCCGCAGTCAGCCCGAAGAAATAGCCTGAAATGCATCTCTCATGGCAGTTTGAAGACAAAAAGTGAAACTTGCGGTGCTTCCTGGGTCAGGCTGCAGTCACGTTGAGCACAAACTGAAACCCTCGTGGGTGGACAGGCTCAGGTCATTAATTGCTGCATCAATGCAGAAGGGAATAAAAAGGATGCGTGTGTGCTCCGTTACGGTGCCTCCCTGCGCGCAACAGCCTGAGAAATACCTGTGAGAAACGTTTACCAAAGTTCCAGGGTTGAGGGTGGCTCACCGCTACCGCCTCGGGCCGAAGAAGCGCGCCCGGCGCCCCTCACCCTGCGCCGGGGCGCGGGGCCGTCCCGCGGTCGGCCTCTTGGGGAGGTCTCGCCTGACCCCTGGCGGCTGCGGGGCCGCGGCCCGCCCGCGCCCCCTCTCCCGCACTGCCGACATCTGCTTTGTACACCGCCGTTCGCTCGCTCTCTCCATCACCTTAAGCAGTTCTAGATCCCGGGCTCCCGCTTCACGAAAGACTTTTTTGTTGTCCTGATGGAAGGAATTTTTTTTTTGCTTAAAATTTTTTTCTAAAATAGTTTCAATATACGCAAAGAAAAAATATTTAAAAGAAGTTAGCGTCTCTGAACTGTGTTGCAGAGAAGGTAGCAATGTAATTACATGTCTGCTTTTAAGAACTCCTATTACACAAACTCTATCATCGCCTTCTTCCAGGTTTTCTTTGAAAACGGAGCAAAAATGAGTATTCGTTGCTCTTCAGTACACCTAAGTTTTTCGACTCTCCAAAACAAAAGCTTTTCAGGTTTTCAATAGGTATTGGTTTGGGGTTTTATACAAACACAAAGGAAACTCTGTCAGTGGAAATTTTTCAAAAGAAAGAAACCGGTTTTTGAAAAGTCCGAATTACTGCAAGTTCCTTGAATCAGACAGACACTTGGTACCCAGAAAAGGAGCAGGCAGAGCAACAGTTAAAGGAGGGAAGATGAAATAAAAAGAGAAGAAAAATAGAAAGTAGTGAGATAATAAATACACCTTGATACTAAGGTTTGTTCTATAGTTGTATTCTGAGCGATCCTAAAGAAAGAATCTGTCTTTTTTTTTTTCTGAGTAAATCAGGAATTAATTAAATTACCCTGTGCATTATATAGTACTGATATTATACAAGTGCTTGCAGATCCAGTCCTGCTTTGGTACCCAGGACCTGAACACATCTTACCTGTGTAACACTTGGTTTTAGTCTCACATACACTGGCTTTGGTGGATTTGCCATATAACTTACATGATGTGTGTATAAATAGAAGGAGAACTAGGTCTTCTTTTTAGTTTTAATAGAGAAAATCTGTAGAACTAAACTGAAGCCAGTGGAATAATGGTGGATTTGCACTGGTGAGCACAGCAGCAGCATGTTACGTGTCCTGCGAAAAGTGTCTCCCTGTTCTTTTCTTGATTTCCATTCAGGATTGCCAAAATACATACAGCACATGTAAGGAAGCCTTCCTCATCTGAATTAGCAGTGCCCATTTGTTATATCGCAGCCTCCCTCTACTTTTGAAGGGACTTGCTAAAAAGGAAATCCCACAATCTTGTCACAAATATAAAGATAAGTAACATTCCTACTGGATTCATGATCAAAGAGCTCAGTTGTATTCCCACATTCCTATTTCTCCTTTCAATGTATTCCAAGCTCTTTTTCTTTTTTTTAGTCTGAAAGTGTTGTATACTTTTAATGAGACCTTTCTGACCATTTCCCACTAAATCAGGAGGGTGAAGTGAACGTATCTGGCTACGTTACAACCTTCTCCTAGCGAACCATTTGCAAATCTCTGCATTTTTCATATGAAACTTCTAATTGTATTAGATCTGCAGCACTGAAGCTACCTGATTTCTGTGCTGAGTTTTCATGCTGCCACAGTCGCCTGCCTGACAGAGAAGTGATTGTAGCAAAGCAGCAATGGGCTCAAGCTGCAGACTCTGATCCAGAACCACGCTTTCTCAGCTCGTGTAAGCCCAAGTCAGGTTTCCATCCCCTTGCTGATGCCACTGGAAAGCTTAAAGTGTTTGGCACATGTTCCTGTATGGAGTGCTACCCACTTCTTCTGTGCTCTCCCACTCCCTGGCCAAGGTGCTCTAGGATGCTTTATATACACCCTGCAAACACCACTGCCAGTTACAGAGGTGTAGTTGGTTCCAAAGTGAGGCTACCAGCCTTGAAGAGGGGGAGAAGCAGGATTGTGTGTATGTACCCACAGAGAGGTAGAACTATCCAAGAAAAGAAACCAAAACACCAAGCAGAGGTTTGGGGTTTTTTTAATGCAGTTCTTCTGTCCTTTCAGTCGTTCTTCATGCCTTCTCACCAGTTCTCTCCACACCAAGTGTCTCTGCAGTAATGAACTTAATCAGTAGTGTTACCTAGATATAATCTAGATGTATTCCAGAATTTGACCCAAAACTACTTAAACAGCTAAATTAGGAAAATTTGTTTACTGGTAACTGTACCTTATCTTTTTTATTGTTTGTTTGTTTAAGGAATGGAGGCAGATTTTCAGTTCTTCTCAGTTATGGAGCTTCACTGTCTTCTCGTGGTATAATTTGTACCAAATAAGGATGAAACTGAGACCCTTTGGGTTCACCTCTGCCAGGTCTCCCAGCTGGTGGGTTCCAGCTCAGTCCCTGTAAATTGGGTAACCTCTTTCCTCAGACATCACTTATGGGACATCATTGCACAGATATAAAGGATATCTTTGGGCACTAAAAATTCTGGTTTTATGACATCTGCCTGTCCTTTGACTTCGAAGAATTATATTTTTTGATTTGTGCTACTATGAATTGTATTGCTATGATTTGGTTTTCCTTTATAAGGTAAACTAAAATCCATGAGTTGTCCATTTCGTTAAGCTATAAGCTGTAAACACCATGCCATTTCATACCTGATGCAGACAGGCCTCCTTACCTGCATGTCTAAAGCTGCATTAGCAGTACAGTTGAGTAGTAGAGGATGTGGCTGCACATAACAAGGACCTGAAGGTCATCTTACTTAGGTTTTACCAAAAATCATGTCTGATGAAGCTGTGTTCTGACGGAAGTGGAGTGCAGAACAGAACCCAAGATGACACGGTTCTCTCTGCTCCTCATTTTATCCAAGTCTTCAAATAGCTCAACTGTTTTTCCTTGTTTGCTCTTGTAAGCAGCGAAAGTGGTTTGGGTCTTTAAAAAAAATCCAATTCAGACGTTATTAGGTCAGGATCTATGTGGTACAGCATGAAGAAGGTCAGCCTTGGCTGACTGAGGTGATTTCTTCCTGGCCTTAAAAAGTGTGAGAAGTTGTGAGCTCCTACTGATCCCTGATGGTATTGATGAATAAAGTTAATAGAATTTTTAATAAAAGATACAACCACTGGAACCAAATCCACCACTACTTTAAAACATGAAATAGATACTTACCTTATAAAGCTAGAAAGTGTTTGGTTGGTAGCCATGGCAATTTACAGGTGTTAAATTAGCCACAATGGAGCTGCCTAGTTCCCTGATGCAACAGAAATATTTTGAGAGTTACAATGAAAAAAATTAATAAAGCCCTGCAATATAAAGAGTATAAAGTTCAAACAAGAATGGAGAGTGCAAAGTTAGATCTGTATTTCTAAGAAATTTCATAAAATGGGATTTTACATTGCGTAATACAACCTGCTGCTTCAACTGAAATAAGGGACTTGGTTTGATATTTTCATTAAATGCAAAGTATTTGTGGATACTGGTGGCAATTAGGTGTTGCAAACGCAGTCATCAGTTTGAAACTGAGCATATAAAAAGGTATTTTAATAAAAAATACAGTCACCTTGGTACCTGAATCTGCCCTTATTGTATTGTATGGCAGACACTCTATCCATTAGACTGCAGTCACAGGTTAACAAGAAGGGAAATTTCAAGGCATAGAATTAGCTACAGGAAAGCTCTCCTATTATTGAATGAATGCAATAAAGACACAGCAAAATTTACAAGGAAAAATTTAATAAAATATTGACTATAAAGGCTACAACATTCTATGTCTGCTTCATAGCTTATATCCAAATCTGTGCATGTTCAAAAGTCCATGCAAATTGGACTTAATTTACTTTGCTTTTTCCTTCAGGAATATAAAGTGAGCTCAGTAATTTTCCTTTATTTTATCTATAAATGGTTTCTTAAATAGGAGCTTATTAAAAAGGAGGCCGTGTTAGGCTGTCCAGGATGTTAGAGTGATTATGTCTTGGCAGCGCCAGAAGAGGCTGGGTCCAAGGGCCTGACTGTTTGTTAGCATCTAGTCAACACTCTGGATTCCTAATCAGCTTAAGAAACTTAAGGACAGTGACAAGCGGACTCTTTCCTAGCTTTATTTTTGTCACTGCTGACAACTGACAGTTTTTGGTACGTTGTTTACCTTCGGCTGTGGAAAGGGTTATTGGAATTGCCATACCCAACTTTGCCAAGGATCCCCAAGTTTCTCTGTTATGTTTCCATATAAAAAAGTTACTTTCACTGCAAATGTTCCTACTGTGAAGTAAGAGATGAAAAAAGAGAGAGTTTCTAAGGGAGGCTGTGCCTTCTGTCCTTTTTCCCAGGAAGAGCTCAGAAGAGGTAGGGGACAAAAACGGCTGCTCTCTAGACAACTTTTAAGAACTTAAAGGTCCAATCCACAGACACAAAAACTAAACCAGTTTCATATTATGTCTCTTAGACCCACAATAAATTTAGCTAATTTTAGTTTACCAGTTGGTATGGCGTTGCTTTTCTTATTGCATTGTGTGACTCTTCATTAGTGTGACTTGGTTCTCCGCAGCCAGCTCTAGTCCAAGTTTGCCAGCTCCTACCTGTGCACAGAACCACTCTCCAGCGTGCAGCTGTGGTGGAGTCTCCTCCTCTGGCCCTCTTAGAAGGGGATACACCAGCACACGATAACCTGTTGATTATACTATTGCAATCACTTAAACCCCAACTCTGTGTAAATAGCAAATATGCATACACCTCTTGAGTGTCTGAGAGAATACCTGTAAAGAGCAACAGATCCATCCAAATTTCCCCAGAGAGGTCTGGACAATATTCTTATTAAAGATTCACCCTTGGGTTAGAAGTTTTCCTGTGATCACATAGTTTTCTGGAGGACTTACATTTTGAGGGACCTGCACCTAGTTCATACCATCACGGGAAGAAACTTGCCAACTCAAGAGGGATAATGTGTTAGGGGTAGTGATGGCACTTTGTCATCCGTGGGCCCAGGTTTCAATGTCTTCTTCCAGAAAAAAACCCTTGGAAGCCAAAGGAGATTTTTGGCCCAAGGGAGGCACTCAGTATGAAGTGTTTTGCCGGGTTTGTTTCTGCAATAGCTTATAGATGAATGGGGGAATAACGACAGGGGAAGTTATATTACTTAAGTGTAGACTGATGCGAATGCTTCTGAGCCTTATCTGCTGTTTCCCTGCATCCTTGTTATCCTACAACCCGTGGTGGTCCACAGTGAGTTTGCCTGTATCCTCAGCCACTAGACAAAGTGACTTTTATTTACTTCAAAACCTGTGGTGTTCGTGTGCCAGCATTGTCAGTGACTCAGGCAGTGATTAAACACAGAAGTATTTTTCCCTACATTTATGAAACATAAAGATATTTGTTTTGATTCCATCACTGTCACCTCATTAGGCACCGGGAAAGTTAGGTTATACATTGAATCAGTTTTGCACTTGGTTTTGTTTACTTTTCATAAATTAACATGGTAATTCACTGTAATAAAATTCTTCGTTTACACAAAGATATCAAAAGGCATCGTCCATTATTCTCCTTAATGTTACAGCTTTAGAATGTGCAGTGAAAAGCTCTGTTTATATTGCAGCTGGATGGAGCACTTACCACAGAGCGTCACATCCCAGATATGCTCTGCTTTAAGGAGCAGCAGAGAAATGCCAAATAATGGGGGGGGGGAACAAAACCAAAAAAACCCCACCAAAGCGCCCCCCCCAAAAAAAAACCCCAAACCCTCCTCCTCCTTTAAAATATCTCCTATCTTACTGAATTACTTATCGTAAACTCTGTCAACTCCTTCAATTTACGTTCCTTTTTCTTGGTCTAGCAAGTAGCAATGAGGTACACTCCCACAGGCAAGAGAAGGCTGAGTCCACAGTCATTAGAGCAAGAAGCATCTGCAGTGAAGGCAGCATACAATTTGGATAGACTGTGCACTTTTATCATTGGCAAACAACTGATCCTTTACCGTCGCAAGGCATGAAATGTCCTTCAGCCCCACTGTCCCTTAGCGGGTTTTGGACTCTGGGCGCTGTTCACTACGGATCCAAATTGCTTGAGCTCTCTGAAGAGAAAATGGTTTGTGCTGCCTCTAATTTCTGATGCTGTTTGCCAATATGTTATTTCATTCTGCTATATAACCGGTACTGGAGTTCTAGGATATAGAAGAGATTATCCAGCTTACTCACTTCCCACATGTGGAAGTGAGGTATTGAGAGCAAA
This sequence comes from Gavia stellata, assembly GCF_030936135.1. Lineage (NCBI taxonomy): Eukaryota > Metazoa > Chordata > Aves > Gaviiformes > Gaviidae > Gavia > Gavia stellata. The sequence continues at coordinate 92,781,866 of NC_082596.1, forward strand.
ACAAAGCTTAGCTTAAGCTTCTGTTTCTTCTTTTCTCTCTCTTTCCTCTTTTAGGACTGTTTATGTTTGCATGAGCTGCAGGGGAACTGGAAGTGCACTAGCTGATCTAGCAAGGCACAAAACCTCCACAAATATCTGTGTGCTTTATTTGTGTCTTCTCTGAACTCTTTTTCTTTTTTTTTGGGGGGGTGGGGGGATGGAGGGAAGCAGTCAGAGAAAGGGAAGGATCTGATGGGTTAAAAATTCACTATTGTGTTTTATATCAGAAAACATTCTGGCCTGTACCTGCACCAGTCTCAGCTAATTTCACTGAATGGAGAACACAGCAGATAAGATCTGGCCATGCTTTGCCATAGCGTACAACAAAATAACCCTCAAGAAGAGGGTTCGATTTTCTGTGCGGTGAGCCCATGAGGATTTTTAAATAAGTATTCCTTACTGGGTATTAAAAAGGGCATTCAACATTGATCCTTTAAAAACCAGGAGGGATATTTTGAAAGCCCATTTTTTTTGGACAGTTCAGAAAAAAATTGTAGAAGTTTATGAGCATGTATGGAACATATACTGTTAGGAATATGTTAAAAAATCTTGCAGGTTTAATTTTGGGGATTAAAGAATAAACATTAAAGCATTTAGAAACAGGCTAATAATTAAACCTTTCATCTAAAAGATACAAAAATCTTGTATCTTCTGTATATTGATGGATGACATAATGACAAACAGTATTTTTATTATCACCCATTCAAGATAAGGGGCAATAAATTAACTGTGTTCTGGAAATCAACAAGTTATAGACAGATGTATCACACTGTTTCCAACATCTGGGTTGCGGAGCACTGGTTGTACATCAATTACTTGCTGGCGGTCTTCACCCAACACACAGGATTACTGTGGCTGTAATGTTAATTCCAGTCACAAAATGCAGGGTGGTCCAACTCCTAGAGTGGATAGAGGGGATGTACGGGACTGAGCTAATTGCTGCAGTGGAGGCTATCACTACCACCGCTGCAGCCCTGCCTGCACTGCAGGCAAGCAGTTGAACTGTGATGAGGAGGGCAGTCGCTTCAAACAGATCTGAGATCTTCAGCCAAGTTAGGAAAAACACAGAGCATGAAGTATTGGGATATTAGGGAGGAACCATACCTAGGGAAAGCTCTCAGCACAGGAAAGGGCTGAGTGTTTTGGCAACCTCTCTTTGTGGAAGGAGCCTCCCCATCCCAAGGGTCGTGTCCCCGGGCTGGCCAGAGGCATGTTAGCAGGTGGCTGGGGCCATCCTCCTCCACCCAGATGGTCTCCCTCTGCTCTCCCACTTCCAGAGAGACTCCTCTTGCCATAAGGACTTCTCATTGGATTTGATCCCAAATCCACACAGTTTATGGAAAGATTCCTGTTAAGGTCAACTGTTTTGATTTGAGTCACTGCATGGAGGCACTCTTGAATTTCGGGAGTTCAGAGTGGGGTCCTGAGCCTCCATCAGGTGTCAAGAGAGGTGAGGGGGACAGTGACAGGCATGGCAATGCCTGTGAAGGGCCAGAGTTGCTTGAACTCGTTCTCCACCTTCCCCCTCCTGCATTTTAGGGATTTTTATGGAAAACACATTTGTAATGTATTCGATTGCATCTATGCAGGGGAGAATTAGATTGGCATAAAGGTAAACAACTGGCAAATTATTCATAACTCAAAATCTGCCTGATGTCTTTTTGTTCCAAAACTTTAGAAATTAGAGACTGCTCACCAGATGTTATAAAAGAAATTACTAATTTAACTGCTAAACTGCTAAAAGGCTCACTCTGGTAATATTTTCCTGCAGAAAATGTCTGTGTCTTGTTAAATGTTTATTGAATACTGTAATTATATTACATTTGCTGTTAAACGATATTGACATTTTTGAATAAAAAGGGGTTTTTTTGTTGTTTTTTTAATCCAGGCAGGATCTATAATGTGAACATCTGGTTGCAACCTAATGTGTGGCATTGAAGCAAAAAAAACCCAAAACTCTCCCCACCCCCAAAGAAAAAAGCTTTCTGCCAATGTTTTTCTCTGTGTATTATTTTTTCAAAGTAACTCCAGCTTTTGTAGCACCAGCTATGATTAAGTACCAGGACTTTCTCACTATCAGCAAATGTTTAAAGGCAAGTAACCAGCAAAGCTTCAGCAAGCTGATGGCTGGTGAAATAAGGATATATTTAGCAATGAAACAGCTGTTTCTTGAGCAATAACCCAGCTGTTTGGCTTGGAGAATACCTGTTAGAGTTTTTAATCATATTAAAAAGCAGAAAAAACTCCCTGACTCTGGAAGGCACGAAACAGACATTTTAAGGGCTTTTTTTATAAAAAGGTGGCTTTGTCACCATAAGGAGTGTAAGAAAAAAAAAAAAAAAGGGGGGGGGGGAGGGTTGGGAATCTTTTAGAAGTATATAGGTATTTAAATAGATGTATTTAATGTTGCTGCCAGCTATCAATCAAATTTCTTTTCCTCATTTAGTAGACAATGCTCTTGTAAAACACTTGCAAAATACTTTGTATCATAGTGTTTTCCGTATCTACTCTGTCCCCTAAATCTTTCTGTTGAATTACCGGGAAGGGTTCAGATGTGATGTTGGCTAACTGCACCACTCAGTGTACATTTATTTTTTCCCATTTCCCATTGGGTAATGGAAGACAGAAGTTTGGCTCCCTTCGGCCTTGGGACCTATCCATAACTCAAAGAATGAGATTTCTACTGCAGGCTAGAGTAAGGAATACGTATAAAATTCTACCGTCTAGCTGGAATGTTAAAGACAGACTTTCTGTTACAGGGTTTCCCTGTCATGCAGTAGATTTAATCAAGAGAACCAGTCAATGACAGCATGCTTGTGCCGAACAGAGGTGTGACATAACTCAAGTATTTAAATTGCAACTTGTGCTCTTCATAAAGGTGTTGCTGGCTGAGAACATCTTCAAAAGCGACAGTTTCCTTGTATGTAGATAGGACCTAATCCTGGCTGCTGTATATGCATAAAAAGTAATTCTAGTGGCTCCATTGTTATTCCAGGTGGTTCTATGCTGCACAGCTGGAACCACAACAAGAAAGACCTATGTACATACAAAGCACATGCTCTTTGGACAATCCATTAATTCACTAAAAAGTGGACAGATACATTTCTTTTGGCTCCATTTTGGGGATTTTCTGACTTAGGGTATTTGAGTTTTCTTTTGCTTTATGTCTCTTTAAAGGATAAGTAAATGGAATAAAACTCAGATATTTTAAACATCTCGGACCTGAGCTACTTTTTTCAGCTGGAACTGAACATTGCAGTGTTTTTTAATGAGAATGTAATATTTTGACCTGTCAAAATGAAATGGTTCATTTAAGGGAATCTGAATCAGAGAATAAAGACAATCTAGTTAAGTTATACTTTTTTATTTATATCGTCAATTTTTATAAAACCATCCATATGAACAGAAATGTATCTGTCAACAACAAAAATAGCTCCGGCATCCATCAAGGAATTAGTTCATGCATTGAAGGCTACATGGACTATCTTAGCTAAAATCTGCTCCCATTTATCGTGGTTTAGATTTTTTGTATTAGAGTAATCTGCCTGTTGTATTGCAGAATGACTAGAGGGTCTGGTACCGTTCCCTCCCAGCCTCACGTGATACAGGATGAATGTGCACCCTTTTGCCCTGGGGCTGGACATACGCCCCATGCCTCCCTGTATATAAGCTTTCTCCTGTGACTACTCCACACTGGAGAAGGTTTTGGGAAGGAGGCAATTAGGAGAGCACATTGTGAGTCCTATTTTGGTCACCACTAGCATTAACCTGTCAATGACTCCATGGCATCTAGCAGACACACAGCTTCAGCAGTTAAGCGTATGAAAAAAATGTGCCTGGGCTCAGTAAATATTACTCCAAGGTATCGTGTCCATTTACACAGAAACAGCTCACAGTAAATCAAATCAGCACTAATACTAAGATAATTTTATGGATCAGTGGGATCACTCTTAGCCTGCAAAAGGTATTTGTGTTTTCAGATTCTCCTTTGCCCTCAGAACAACACCATGACCTATCTTGCAGTTGTACTTTCACTGCAAAGGTTTCTTGCAACTCAAAGACAAGAAAAAACTTGCATTCCAGGCAATGCAGAGGCCCACATTAATTTCAAGCATGCAGGTGGGTAGAGTTTAAATCTGGTCCTTACATTCGGGATGCCAAAGAGTTGCAGTTTATCCTGTAGTGATTTATACACACTGGCATTATAGTACCTCATGTAAAGCTAACATAAATGACCCAGGGAAAAGGGTGCCATAGAAAAGATAGCAGTCGGTGAGGACCCAATCTCGTCTCCATCACACACTGCGTTGCTCCACATCCCTTTTCAGGGTTGTATGGTTTCATCCGAGGCTGTGGGCCCCTGCTGCAGAGAAGTGAAGGGGGCAGAAGACATGCTTTCACAGTGGATGCCAGGGGCCCTGGCAGGTTCAGTGTGAGTTTCCTGCTGGCTTCTGGAAAGGGAGTCAGCTACAGGAATAGCAAAATTGGTCTCAAGGTACCACCAGTAGCAACAGATCTGATGTGTTGGCTCCTTGTCCGTTTTTTTTCTCTCTTAGAAGAAAATAAAATGCTGGATATAATTTAACATTCTACACTGTTTCTGCTGCTCTGAACTGGGTACAGGAATGCAAATGAATTGGAAAAATGTCATCCCTTCCGCTGCAGGTAGGTGTCTATCAGCACTGATATTGCACAACGTTTTTTCCTGGATTGATAGTGGAATTTAAAATGTGGTTTGTAAACTGAAATTTGTTATGCTGAAGGCTTACCAGGGAGGTTTTGACAGCCAGGATTGAACGGTCTTAATGATAAAAGTAACTTCTGAGATACTGCAAAGCTTCATAGATTATTCAGCAGGGAATTGAACTACCAAGTTCCTAGAGACTCTCATCTGATGCCTCCAGCAGGGCAAGAGAGAGTTGTGAAGTGGCAGGTCTGAGGTACAACCATGCTAACTAGATGCCAACTCATAAGCTGTGAAGCAGACCACGTTGCATTGCTGCCTCAGGTTTCTATTCTCTGTGTTTCATAAAACTAATAGGAACACCATTGTCTGTGAAATGCTGAATTGGATTGAAACTGGCTTGGGGAGTTATTGGGATAGAGGGAAGAAGGCAGTCTGACCAGACAGATAGCTCATCCCAGAAGATTCATTTCTTTAGGATGCCTCACTAAAAATACTGCTCTAGTTTCAATGACGTATGATAAACACATATGTAGATAAAACGTATACAATTCCATAATTGCTTGATAGATTTTTAGATGTATAGGGAAAGTTCCCATGCAAAGTATCTTACTATAAATTGTATTATAATAGTATTCTATTATAATAGTATTATTATTAAATTCTTAAACATTATAATAATTATTATAATTGTATTTATATTTTATGAGTTAGAATTATATTCATATATATAGTATTCTACCATAATAGTATTATTATTAAATTCTCAAACATTATAGTAATTATTGTATTATAATTGTATTTATATTTGTATAAGTTCAAATTATATTCATATATATGGATACACACATACACGCATACTACAGATATGTGCGTGTATATTTTCCAGAAAGATAAACAGAAAAATCTTGCTAATATTATGTACCTAAAAATGTTTAAAAACAAAGAAAGAATGAACGTCATTCCCTAAGTGTCATCCTTGAGAAAATTCGTTGTTTGTTGTTTCTGAGCCTTCTTCACCACTCTGGAGCAAATGTAGATGTCCATTTCTTTGTGGAGATGATATGGTGTGTAAAAAGTTCTCAAGAAATTTTTAACCAGCCTTATCGCTGATGAGCAGCTATCCAATGAGCTGAAGAATTAAGACATTTGGCAGTACGTGAAACAAATCTGACAAATATCCTGCCAGAGTTCCCAAAAAAACCCTTTTCCCAAGGGCTGTTCAGTCTTTCTCATCCATCGTATGGATAAGCACAAGCATGTATTGTTATATTGATGTAGATGTTTGCTTTTCATGGGAACAGGTCCCAGAACCAGAGGGGAGTGTCTCCCATCCTGAAGCTGGACATTCTGCAATAGTCTGCCTATGTGCTAGTCTAACAAGAGAGAAATAGTAAAAAATGTTAAGGTATTGCCACAACGTAATATTTTCATCATCTGCAAGATGCCATCTTTTGTGAAGTTAGGCATTCCAGCAAATTAGTACTACATTAATCCATGAGAAAAATTTGAAACAATTAATATATCTGTAGTTCTAGACCCTTTTTGTCCACATATTTCCAGGCTGATCACAGTTGGAATGTCATTTTGCTGAACTTTATATTTGTGCATTGATTTCTAATGCACAGCTTTTGCTATTCACATTCTTTTTCACTCATTGTTGCTGGCCAGTTGAGAGCACTGTTTCTGTTGCCTGGCTAGATTCATGCACAAGAATTCCTTGTGAAACAGTTGTGGACATATCTCTGTTAATTACATTAGAATGGGAATAGAATAGTCTCCAAACAGTGTACATTTCTTTTTAAAAGACTGTATATTAGTAGCATTTATTAAATCTCTGCCCCCTCATCTAAAGTCTAACAATGTTTCATTAGTGTTCCTATTTATTTATTTACTTTCACAGAGCAAGGATACAAAGCTAGGCTTCAGGACCCAAAGCTTTGTTTTATGTACAGTTCCTAAGTGCAGCTGAATCCCAGGAAAAATATACTAGACAGTAGAAGGCGCCAACTGTTAGGGGCTTTTTTTGCTTGGATATTTTTTATCCAGATATATTTTTATTTTCATGAAGAATTCAAATGTGCTTGCTTGAGCAATGCCATCTGCAAGCTTTCTAAAGACAGTGATTTTGTTCTTTCACGTCTCAATTCTTCAAAGACTTAAATCCATCCTAAATGGTACTCTTTGAGTTTGGTCCCATTGACTTGACTCCTTACCAGTCAAAGAAGTAAGCAGTGGGCTTGCAGTGAAAAGTCCCTGTTTGCTATCCTTTGCCAACAGATGTATTAGAAAAATACAATGTGCCATACAAAAAAAAGTGTATTGACCAGCAAGATGTCTGTCTGCCTCCTAACTTCGCACTGCTGGAGCAAAAATCCTGTCAAAACCAGCCTGTTGCACATGACTCTGAGAAAAGAGAAAAAAAAAAATCCTGTCCCCTTCAGTCTTTGGAGTTAGCAATCCCCAAAGTTCTTCTGAATCAGGAGTCGTAAATGGGGACTCCTCTTGAACGGTGCAGACAGGTTTCGTGCCTCTTTCTCCCAGTCAGCCTGTACAAGGGGGTCAGTGACTGTAACCTTGTCTTTCCACAGTGTAGCTTGATGCAATTAAGGACATTTTATTCTTTTTACCTGAAGAGTGATTGCATGCTCTAAATCTTCTCTATTTTTTTCAACTATTTTAGTTAGTCTAATAAAAGATAATACCTTTCTCTACACACCTTGCCTTGGTTATACCCTTAGACCACCATAGCTGCAACATTACTTACACAACATAATGCGTCTAAAAAATAGTCCATTTTTTCCTTTTAATTTTCTTAAAAAGTTGAAGTGAAATGTCCACATTTTTATAATCCATGAGTACTGTGAGCAAAAGCAGGATGTAGAAATGTTGGTGGTCTGATATCTAATTGGTTTAAAAGGCAATAAAGATGGATTCTTTCTTTTAAGATGCTGCAGTCACTTTCTTTTCCTAACTCATAGTACTAATCTCTCATAGCAGTGATAGTTCTGCATGGTTCTGACTCCTTGAAAAGGTCCTTATAAGGCTTTGTAGCTCCCAAACAGCTTTCTCTTAGTACCTACTTGTTCTTGGAAGAATCTTTTTTGTCATGTCATGCAAAGTGAAAAATTAAAGTTGATTCCTCTTCTTAGCACTCTCAACCATTACGTCTGTGAGCTAGGAGGACCAAGACATGCATGAATATATTATTAACTGCATTAACATTGTACCGTTAGGAGGAGCAAATGATACACAATCCTTGAAGTCAACGGAAGGACCACTGGAAGTCCAGAGAAGGCCGAGCTCTTTATCCATTTTCAGTTGTTTTGCAGGCACTGGGAACAGAGGCAAGTTTGCATCTGAAATGAAATGCAGTACACAGAATTAATATATGCCTGCTACCAAAGCCAGTTCTCAGAGAATGTCCTGCTAAAAGTCCACACGTAAGATCTTTAGAATAAGGGTTACTTTCTCCAGCACCATAGCTTTTGCTGGGAAGGCAAAAGCAATTCGGTGCTTTCGGTCCATGATGGAAGCGATAAGAAGTTGGTGGAGGTTTAGGATTTTTCTTTGCGTAAGAGGTCTCCGTGAGAGACAGAAGAAAAGAGATTTTTTTTTTTAAGGCACTTAAATCAGGTCAGAAGAGAAACCGATATCTGAAACCACCTCTGGTTTGGATGCAACAGGTGTAAACCAAGCTTACAAGAATAAATGAGATGTCTAGGTCAGGCTAGGTTTACACAGTAGCTGAAGCACTGACAACTAACCTAAGGGTAGAATTAGAAAAACTCTGTCTGTCTTCATTTGTGAACTTCAGTCATGAACACTAAATCTGACCTAACAATAGTCCTGCCTCCAAAGGTCCCATCCCAGCTAAATCTTTCTGTGACTCTAAGTATGATATTCTTATGTTGTAGTGTCTTTTGCAAGACTGGCGAGTTATAAAAATTTCCACGTTACAAGCATTCTACGTCATGAGGGATTGTGTTTGTTCAGCAGCCTCTAGCACGGTGGCCTGGGCAATAGCTTCATCAAATCCTGTTTTGTTATTTTTATTGTGCATGCTCCCTATTGCAGAGTGTTTTTTAAATCTTGCTACCAAAACAATTTGTTTCTGCAGCTTCTCATCTCCTCTTGTCTCTTGTTCCTTTTACTACATATTGTATACGCATACACAAAATGAGCACCACTTGCAATTCTTTATTACTAACATTATCTACACATAGACAGCTATCTGCCAGTTATTCCCTTTCTTTATAGAAACACAACTGAAGTCTTTAGAAAGCTAGTGTTAAGCCTCATTTCTTTCTTTCAAGACTTGGAAGGATGTATAAATCGTCATAATGGGAGCTAGTAAAGACCATATGGAGCCAGCATCAACCTGATGTAAATACTCTGACAGAGCCATCAACCCTCAAACCATTATGCTCACTGCTTATCCTCTAGTATTGCAAAGCTATTTTGGCTAAAATATATGGAAAGCTATAGAAGTGCCTTTCACCTGACATTGTGATGTCTTTAGGCTCTTATGTAGGAGGGTGGTCTCATGGTTACAGCATGGGACAAGAAGACAGAGGAGCTTGCTTCATTCCCAACCCTCACCCAGATTTTTCTGCAGGACTTCAAACAAGTCATCAGAGTTGGTAGAACTGGATGGATAGAGAGTTGGCCAGAGTTCAGCATGCACAAAATCTGCAAGGGTAAGAAATGAGGGAGGCAAAATTTTCCCTGCCTTCGGCACCTACTCTCTTTGCCTTAAACTAATGGGATGTATTCTACTGTTTCTAAAGATGATATTTAACTATCTTATAGTTCTATCGCTATAGTAAAGGAATGTTTTCTAGATTGCATTGTATTGGTGGCTTTCTATGAACTTCTGTAGATAACTGCATGTGCCTTTTCCTTGTCTTTTTATTTCCCCTTCTTTTCAAGTTATCCAGGAAGCTGTCAAGAATCTTCAGACCTATCACTCTAAAATGCATTGTATTGTCTGACATCAGAAAGATAAAATGGCTGAATCCATCAAATTAGCATTTCACTATTGACAAAATGAGCTGTACTGTTATTAGAGATTTACATGCTTATTCACTGCTATTTCTCGCATAAATATATACATGCTTTTTTCCCTCAGTGCTTTTATAAACCTCCAAATGAGGTTGATTCCTTCTGCTGAGAGATTTAATTGTTGGTATACGTTTTCCATGGGAATGATGAAAGCCAGCTAGAATTACTGCTGAGTGAACTAGAGCAATCCAGGATTATGATGAATGGGAGTAGTGAATGATCAGTGACTGATGTAAGCAAAACATTATTGAGTTTGAAGCGTCTATAATTAGAGGGACATGATACTTCAACTGAACATTTCCATGTCAAACATGGGACAAATACGATATTCATCTTTAAGTGCTGAAAGCTTTTGAGCGAGAAATTAGTTAATCACAAAATGGCGTGTGGTTCCTGCAGAGCAAGCCAACTCACCCCTTCAGCACAAAAGGGCTCCTTTACATCAGGGCTGAATTTGGCAAGCGAGAACTAAAACATTGGGAAATGTTTCTTCAGAGCTTGAGTTGACGTTGGTCACACGAAGTCCTCCCATTCCATTACAAAATTTTGGTCTCATCACTAATCAAGAAGTGATCCTTTTCTCCTACAGTTTCTCATACCTGCTAGGCTACACTCTGATCTACCTCAGGAAACATTACTCTGTGCTCAGGTTGCTGCCTGGAAATAACTTATCTGGCCCCTTGAATTTGAATCAATAGCTCGTTTTTTTATTTCTTTGGCCAGCAGAAGATATGGCTCACAGACTACGAGGTGGTTACATCAGGATATGTCAGGTGGCAGCTGGAAAGCTTACCTCTAAGGGTAGTCTTTACAGAACTGATGATCATACTTAAAAGGATGTGACCCATATACAGGAAATCATGGAGATAAAGAAACCCTGTTTTTCTAGTAAAACTCATTTCTAGTGAAATCTAAGAGTTTCTGAGGCATAGCTCAAACGTGATTGTGAGCAAAAGTAGGTAATAATAGAACATTGCTTCTGGAGGAGAAACCAAGCAAGTCAAAGTAATTGGCTTTAATTAGAGGAGACAGAAAGTGGAAAGAATATTGGTTTTTGAAGGCAGGACATCGGGAGTGCAGATCTTTACCTCCTGTACAAAGCAGTATGTATAATCAGAGTACTGGTGGCATAGAGTGGACCTTAGGTTCACCTCAGTCCTCATTTCCTGAGGTTCTTTTGGCACCACTGAAGTATATTAAAGACAATCTTCTCTGGCAGCATTTCAAGAGAGAAGGGATATTATGAAATGCAGCAAGAGCAGAGAAAAATAAATGATCATCAGTAATGTCCTTTTAACATCGTGTGTGTAGAGGGGGAGTGTGAGCATGTGCACACATGTAAGTAATCTGGATTTAAACTGATTTTAGATTAAATGCTGTCAGATGCACAAATGAACAGAAAAAAATGTTTTTTGTTCTGCATTGCCCACATTTGGGTAAGCTTGGCTGGATACAACTATAAGTAAAGAAAAATAGTAGAAGAACGATTCTTATTGGTGCTGTTCCCTTAGGCAAAATGACTGGTAACTGGTTGTGGTGTTTCATACAGGCTTTGTTAAATCTCTTTTCCTTTGCGTCTCTAAAGGAAAATAGATCAGGGCCAGCACACTGTATATATTAGCAGGTTAACATACTGGGCCATACTTGCACTTTATTGTAAATGTTTTTGGTACTTCTTCTAAGTCTGTGTTTACCTTGGGTATTTTCTTAGTTCACACATGTGAAATAACAGCTGGGACTTGCCAAAATATAGCAGTCAAGTGCTGTACATGTAGTAGCTTTAAAACTAACACAGGTGTCCTAGATCCCTTACGCAGAATAAACAGAAGCACACGATCAAGAGTGTGTCTAACTCCTCTCTTCTGGAAATGATGTGTCTTGAAATGCTTGATCTGACAATTGCTCTCGATTCTTGGGAAAGATGCATCACATGGATGAAATCCTGTTGATTTCTACAAACAAGTACACCATCTATTTCTTTTAAATAGAAATGTAGTATTATAACCTGACTTTATGATTTCCACCTGTTTTCTTTTTTTCAGAGGAAAGGCAAGTACATTTAATGAGCTCAGTTCACTCCCGGGTCACACCAGGAGCGGAAGGACAAGACCTCCATCACTGGGAAGACCACCCAGAGAGAAGGAAGCTGTACTTGCCCAGGAGGGAGGTAAGGCAAGAAGGTCCCAACAGTTTTCCTCCAGAGCCCAAGCTATGAGTACCAGCAGCCTCACCAGCAGAAGCCCAGGGGCTCTGGCCGTGCAGAAGGGGCCTGTTTCTTTTCAGTGTGAGTACACCTCATTTCCTTTGTGCTGGCAAGGCTGTGAACAAGAAAATATAATTGCAATGAGGCGCTCAGCCTTTTTATGGTGGCTTTTTCTTTTGTTGAGAGTTTTTGTTACTATGATTTTACATTGTGCTGCTGTTTCTATATCTGAAGGAGACATAAAATAGGATATAGTACAGCAATGGCAGCTACTGTCCATGGAGGAGGAACTTGCCATGGGTTTGCACAGCTGTACCCAACTGGGATTGAGTAAACACTCAAGAATCCCACTGATAATGCACAGAAGGAATGGGAATTGAGCACAAAATTCACAGAATTCTGTTCTCAAAGCAGTTGTGGCTCCACAAAGATGACACACATAAAAGTGACATGCCTGTGGGGACACCTGTGCCATCTTGTTGCCTGCGTAACTGACTGGAAGTAGATAAACAAGCCTAGGCACATACAAGGAAGAAGAGCAGCTGGTTGCTTCTACCAAAGCAGTATTGCTTTGCAAGGACACTGTTCAGAGTAGCATCCGAAGTATTGTAAGTGAAGACACTCACTTGGCAAGTTCACTCAATAGGAAGTTGCATTTTGCATAGTAATTTCATTGACCTACACTTTCTCACGAACGTGTATGACTCATATTGTCTGTAAGGATAGAAATTAAGCTGTCGGAAAAGAACCGTCAATTCTCTGGAATCAATGTACTCAGTTTAAGAATTTGTGAGACTGGACAGAGGTTTCCAATACTAAAAATGTAGCTAATTTTGACAAACGCATTTGCATTATTAGCTCTAGCATATGAGATCCAATGAAAGTATCTGGGGTTTTGCTGCCATAAAAATAAAACCTGGGAATTTATTTCTAATTACACTATCAAAATGTTTTCCATAAAGAATATTAAAAAATTACCTTAGAAAGGGTTAATTATGTAAATGTCCAGTGCCAAAAGACTTGTCTTCACTGCAGGGCTAATCTAAACTAAACTTCAGATGTTGCCCATAACTGTGCCTGAAAGGTTGTCTGCTTTTTCCAGCTGTATCAGTTGATCTGATGAAAGATACTGCTTCTCCTTAGAGCTTACCTTGCTGTTTTTGTAGATATCACAGCTCAGTAAATCTTACTGATTGTTTCGTCCTGACCTTTCTGTAGAGGTAAAAGTGTCTTGGATTCAAACCCAGATTCCTGAGTACTTTTCTTGTAGATAATGTAATTTAGCTTTCCACATTGTGCCTGGCCAGGACAGGATTAGCATGGCATTAATTGATTGCAGGAGGATCAAGAAAGTAGGTTAGAGCTGCTTCACAACTGAGAAAGTTGATGATCCTGAAGGTAAACTCCCCTACTTGGTGACATGAGATGAAGAACGCAAGATTTAATGAACTGCTTCTAGAAAAGCATAAAGCCAGTCTATGTCCTGATTTCCCAGTATATTCCAGTTATCCCTTGGGGTAACTATATTTGAATACAATGCCAGCTTTCTTTTTAATACAATCCTTGAAATTTCTTTTAGGCCACCTAAAATGTCATGGCTTTTTCCTTCATCAATCAAAACATATTTTTTTTAACTGCAGGATGTTTGTTCAGTAGAGCTCGCTGTTTTTCTTTCATTGATTTTCTTTTTAACACACAGTTGTTGAAAACTTAATTTTGAGTTTAGTCAGCTTTGTTCAAGATGCATTGCTGTTCCAAGTAGAATTTGTGGTATGTTTTCTGCAGTCCGGTGTAAGGGACGTACAGCATGATGGATGATGTTTGGAATGAAAAGCTGAATGAATACAAGCATTACCAAAGCTGCTTTCTTGATCTGAAAAGAGAAATCATTTTCTTTGTTGCTTCTTGATAAGAAATTTACAGCGACACATTGTTGGAAAAAATTCCCTCTGAAAAATAAACGCTACTTTAGATTTAGCAGTAAGATGCAACTTGTGCCTTTGTCTTTTGTATAAAACCCTTGTGAACATAAAAACATTTTAAAAGTGATGTGTGTGTTCCTATTTTGACTTTATGGTCACTTATTAGTCTTCAACAAGTATTCAGCAATCAAGAATGTATTATTATCATCAGGTAAACTCCTGAAATTCAGCAATGTGGGGATTTTCTCTTATTCTCAGATGGGAAGAAAGTGACCAGCTTGTCCTACATCAGGGACCCGGGAAAAGCGGTCCATGGGCAGCAGGGGGCTGTGTTGTGGCAAAACCGGTTTTTAGGTGATATGGCATACAAGGGTTTGGTGGGAATACTGTATCACTAATTTATCTTCCCTGTCTCATTTGGCTGCTGTGCTCTTTTTCCTCCGGGGATAATGCAGAGCAGAGACCATAGCTGATTGACAGGGTGTTCCCTTTAGCAGTGGCAGAGGAGCACATACTCTCAATGCCTACTCAGTGTTGTACATTTGAGAGCTGTTGTCTATATTTGTACCGTTGGAAAACAAGCCCTAACTTCCTAAGCACCACGCCAGTTTGGGTGGGCTTTAAGAACTGAGGCACTGTGGGCCACAGTCTGCTTCTCATACCCGCTGTGGAGAGCACAGCAAGACAAATTTTAAAATAGATTTGCATTGGCTCCATACTGTTAGCAACTGCCATGCTTTGGAGAGGATATAGATGGTGTTATTTAACCAATGATTTTTGATCTGTATTCCGAGATCCCTAAGAAAGCGAGCATGGTGTCAGTAGGGCACAGGATCAGGTCTGTGCATCCAAAAACATGACAGACTGGCCAGGACTGAAACCCACTGATCAGAAGGGATGGAGCTCTGTAACTACAGGATGGTGACACATGGGAACATCTACACAGAATTTATTTTCTCCATGTTCCCTCTCAGTTCTGTGAGCATATTTGGCCATGAAAAGCATTGTAATATTTGAGAATGGAAGATACTAAAGAAGCAGTATCTTTCAACACCACATCGATTTGCATGCTTAATTTAAATACTGCAATTGCCTGCCCGGTGGCTTAATTAGTGTGGTGTGAAATTAGCATGAAAGACTGCAAGCCCTGGCTGTAAGACAATCAAACAAATGATCTTTTCCACAAGCACATTCTTATTCTAACTTTGAGAGGCTAAATTCTCAGCTAGTGTGAACCTGCATGGTCCCCCATTCCAGATGTGGTTTTACACCAGCTGAGAATCTGGTTTAATAGCTTTATGCTTTCCTGCCCTAATACTGCTGCTTGGTGAAGAAGTGATAGCAGCCTTACATGTAGGCAAAACATTAGGTCAAAAGGTCTCAGAGGTCCTGGAGAAGAAAACACAGCCTTCCAAGCGGTTCGAAGGCTGGAGAAGTCAAAGCACGCTGATCCAACAGCATAATCTCAAAAATACAGTGACAAATAGGGGAGTTAACTAATAGCTTCATTCTGAATTGCTGAGCACAGGCAGATTTGGCCTCCATACCTGCAGAGTAAGTTGTTAGCCAACGTGATTATCTTTCTGATAACACAGAAATCTCCCAGGGAACAAGTGGTGCCTGAACTACCACTCCAACCCTGGCAGGTTTCCCCCTCCGCACCTCTCCCCTCACATCCCCACTCTCCTCCCCCTCTATCTTTCTTGGTGCTGGTTGCCTGTGAGGGGCAGGAATAGGTGAACTCTCTGTCTCACTCAAGGGAATGTCACGAAAAGCTGGGAGCTTTCCAAGAGACCAGCACCAGTAGCTTGCTGGAGCAGCTCCTGTCACTGATTTCAGGAGGGTCCACTGCTGCTCTCCAAGAAACACATTTCTAGCCCTCATGATTGCAGAGGAAAACCTTAAAAGCTGAATTCCCAACAGCTCAAAAACCAGAGGATAAATTAAAGGAATGCCATTTTTTAAGTCAAAGCTGCTTTGGTTTTACTTTCTTGCTTTCCCTCCAGCTGTGGCTGAACTCCCGGGCTGCTGCTCTCTGAAGAGGCAGGTGCTGGGACTGGTCAGTGGAGCTGAGGTGAGCTGGACCTCTCCCTCTCCTCTTCCCTCTGTCTGCCCCACAGCTGTGGGCAGGGGCTGAGGCAAGAAGCTCTCTGGCACCACCCCACAGCTGTAGCTTGTCGAAGCAGAGGAAAGGAGGAGGTTAGTGCGTGCGGAGCTGTGCGCACCGGCTTCATGGGGACTGTACAAATGCGGCTACGTGTGCTTGGCTCGATGTCATCAGACACGAGAACGTGCTGCTTCCCAGAGGTGCTTTTGTCCATGGATAAGTGAGGCCAATGCCTGCTTTCTGAAAAGGCTTTCAGATGTACCCCCAAAGAGGAAAAAGGAAGTTTTGAAAGGTGGGATCTGAGGAGAGGAAGTGACTCATGGGCTCAAAGAGAGATGGGCAGGGAGCGACAGCCGGCCGAGGCAGCAGAAGCGATCCCCAACTGTGCCGAGTCGTGGGAATGGGGGTGAGGAAGAAGCCTGAGGCTGGGGGAGCCGAGCTTCAGGAACAGCCGCAGTCCTACGCTTGCCTCCGGAGCGCAGGATTTTTAATGCATCCCACCGCAGTCAGCTCCCAGGCTTACTGGCGTGCTACGCGTGAGGGTTTGGAGGTGACTCCAGCTGCCCTCCCAGCTGGCAGAGCCCCGGCAGGCCCCGCGGGGTGCTGGCCACTGTGCCAAGAGCGCAGCCCCCCTGGCACGCAGCCCTGCCTTCCCCAGCTGTGTGGGCACACCATCGCCCGCCACAGCACTCCAGCTGTGGCCGCAGCCCTTCCTGGGATGGGCGGGTCCCAGGGCGAGGAAGGGCAGCTGCAATTTGGGTGAAGAACGAGAGATTTTGTTCCCTCATTTTGCAAATAGCCGTCTTCTGTCACTTTAAAGCAGTAAGAGCAGATGTGGTTTGGGTTTTATGGGGTTTCATGAGAGATGTGACATGAGAGTCATGTTTAGGACTTTTGCACTGGCCCCCTGCAGAGCTCCTTTGTCAGGGTGGACTTTTCTCCACTGATGGGATGCCCTTTTTTACCCGACTGAGGCATGAGCTCTTTTCCTGCAGCCTCTTCTGCACCTTGTAATTTGTGTAGCCTCTCGTAAAATGAGTTTTTTCTCTTAATGAGGAAGCTCCAGCCATCAGGACTTTGTGAAAACTAAACGAGGAATTTCCTGGCTTTCAAACAATTTCCCCCCTTAATTATGATGTTCTAATAATATCATTTTTTTTAATTAACTGATCTCTACTTGATCCCTCATGTGCAGAGTACTCGAATAATAAACTGGCTGCAATTCTGTAGTGTGTCTCCTAGAAAGGAAGTGAGGCCAGAGATAACATGATGTTACCTTTTGTTCCTTTTATTTATTTATTATTTATTTATCTTTAATGAGTTGTCCTATGGACCAAGTAAAGTATATCAGATGAGAGGGCTCATTTTGGATGTTGAATTAGATTGTTGAGATCAGTAGTGCTACAGGACTCACCACTGTAGTCAAGATGTGCACTGCAGGAATATTACCAATCCAAGTTTTACTGGCTTTTGCTTTGTGGCACTGACTAGTCTATTTGTAATGTGTGTGTAAACAGAACTGCATATTAGTTAAGCACTTCAGGCATTGTTTAAAGCATCTTCTTCCCCAGAGGACTGCAGAGCTAGAACTGGGAAAGAACTATTTCCTCCATCACTGAGGTCACAGGAGTGGAATTAAAACAAATGGTAAGAGTTTGCTGTAAAACCTGAAAATAACGCTCTACAATTACATCTGCAAAAGCTGTACGTAATTACGTTCTGTGTGCACTTCCAGAACCGAAGTGTCACAAAGACACATGGCTTCTTGCAGACAGCTTTAGCCAGTTATTAGTTGAAGCTTAGTTTGAAAAATGTTGCAATTAAAACCTGTGACTATTCATCCAGAGAAAGATGTATGCAAGACGTCTTTTCTTCTATGCCCAGAAAAAAAGTAGTGTGTTGTAGAGCCTTTCCTGAGAGTTAATAAGGGTTAAGATTTAGTTCTTGGCTACAGCAAATGGAGCTCATCTAATCTTCATTAATTTTACTTGGTTGTTTGAAGAAACAGTGTTTTCACGTGTCAGGTCCTGCTATCAGATCCTACCTTTTGTCTGTCTTCCTCTTAGGCTTTTCTGTACTTTAAGCTTTTCATTTTTTCCCATATCTATAAAACAAGGACATTCATCCTGAAGATACTGATCTGGCAAGGGCAAACAAATTATACGCCACGTGCTGTATCATTATGCCAAACTTCTTGGGCTTTTCCTAGGATCTACTTTTGTTCTGGTCAGACCCTACTGAACTTCTGGAATAACCTTTTTATCAGGTAATTACAGTAAGGAATCATGACTTATACTTGATATTTTTAGCCGCCTCTGGTAAAAGTGCTTAATCATTGGGTCTGGTAAGTCCATTTGGACCATCTGCACAGTTCCGTACTTATTTTGTTTTCTAGTCAAGGTAACGCTTACTTAGATCAATCAGTGACCAGGTGATTGATAGCCAAATCAGTAGCAAGTCATACAGTATGTCAGTCCAGATTTTGAAGTACTTCTCTGTGATAGTCACTGCAATCACATTTAAGGTGTAGACACTTGCAGGATCACCTCAGTGCTTCGTGACACCGGCTCCTCACTCTTTCATCCAGAGAATCAGCTTTTCCCCAGCGATTACCTTAGCCATCAGCACTTACAAGGGAATAGACTCTGGCAAAGTGTGAAGCAGCCCCTGAGGCCAGGTTGTAAATAACATCACTCATGTTTTCATGCCCCTGATGGTGTTACACAGATGCAGCAGCAGAGCTCAAGAGTATGTTCCTAAATGATTATGTATTGTACGTATGTTATTTGGCTGCCTACATCATTTCATCCTCACCTCTACCATGTATCTTTTGGCATACTAGAGCTATTATGAGTTGTATTCATAATTGTCAGGACCAAATTTAAAAAGCTCTTCTAGTATAGTTCTACGTGTATCAAGTGTCACTGTCCAGAACCTTTGCATCTATGCGGATCCCAGTGAATCAGCAATTAGCGTATTTCTTTGAAACCCAGAGACAGTTTAATTCTTACTCCATTTTTTCATTGCCAACCCCAGAATGCCTTTACTTGTATTTATGAGAAGTTACGGGCTCCCTCTGGTGGTTTTTGAAAACCAGAAAACTAGTAGATGAACATAAATCAAAAAAACAGTAGTTTTGTGCATAAGAAGTTGTTGATCATTTGCAGGAGGCTGCGTGCCTAATTCCTCCTCTGTCTGTCACCACACTTGTTTTTAAGTAGAGCTAATTTTTTATCGAGGCATTTTACTGTGGTGATGTATACTGAGAGAGGAGAAATGTATATTCATACATCAGAGAGCAATGAGGTAGATAATTCTGCTAAGGGGCTGTGCTTTTATTAAGGGTTTCGCCAGCAAAACCTGTATGTGTCTGCTAGCTCTTCACCTCCTTCTTCTACTAGTTCTTTATCTTCTGCATTGGATTTAAAATGACTCCGTAGCTACTTACTGTAGAAAAATATTGTTAAATTATTTTTTTCTTGATAGCTAATATGAAAATTAATGGAAACATAAACAGAGAGTCAGACTCCACTCTTAAATAGCCATCTTCTCAATGTAGCATTTATACCTGGAGACTAAAGGGGAAACAAAAAAAGAAAACATTGACATCAACGAGTTGCTCATTCTTCCCAGGCTCAAATACATGGATATGCCTTTTGCTGGTGAAAAGAGAACTCGTATAGGAATGTTCCGCATTAATTCACAGCTAATTACAAACATACAGAACGTGCAAGGTGAAAATTGCTTCTAATCATGTTCTGCTTCTGTGGAAGTCGGCGCTGGCTTGCAGGCGGTCTGGCGGCGGGCTAGAATTTCAGTGCAGGCGTGCGCGTGGGGGCCGAAGCCCAAACTCTGCAGCCGGGATGCTCAGAGGCCAGTTGTGCATCTGCTTCGTGACTGCTGCAGGAGTGTTTGGGCAGCCAGGGGACTACCGGAGCCCAGGAATGTCTCTGGGGCAGTCCTCTCACCCTTTACTATGATCACTCCCCAGGTTTTTTTCCCAGAGCAATTGCATGATGGTCTGGAGAGGAAAACAGGGATCTACCTTTGATCTGCAGGAGTCCCGAGGCATCGTGGTTAAACTTCGTATAGATATTTCTGCCTTCCAAAGTAGAAAAACTTCTTTTCCATTGTGCTTGACATAAACAATAGTTGTAGGGAAGGAAAGAAGGGGAGAAGACTTAGCATTGAGAAAGAGTTTTACCTGTGCAAAGGTGTGTAGTTGTGCTCAAAATACCTCTGAATTACGGTAATTTTTTGGCTGACTAATTTAATCCTCCTGTCCCGTTTGATTAAAATTCAGGAAACAAATCAGTTGCATTAAAATAACATGACGTCCACCTTTTTTATTTTGATTGTATTAAGCAGATATTATTGGATAATTTGGTCACTGGCCATAGGAAATTGCCATTTAATTTAATATTAGAGTCAAATTCAGAGTTAGAATAAGGCTCCAAATCAGCCTATGTCATGTAATAAGGGATAAGCAAAATCCTGGCCCCGTGACAAAAATGGCAATGCTCCCATTTTGTTCCATGGAACCAGGATTTTTACCCAAATGGCCTAACTAAAAGTCTTGTTGTTCAACTCTACATGTATAATTATATTTCTAAAATCTGTAGGTAGTTCCTGTCAGGTGGCCCCCTGCTTCTGAGGGTAAGTGTTACAGGTGTTATTTGCATATTACAATTAGGAAACGTGCTGGGATTTTTTTAATAATAACGTTTACTCCACCTAAGGAATTTGTTCAGTATTCAAAGTTTCTGTCCTGGGTGCCAGCAAAGGGCTTAGCCTCACTCTGGCTCCCATACAGCAAGGCACTTAGGCATGTCCTTAATCTTAAACACGGGTCTAATCCCCAGGACTTCACCAAATAGAAGCTAAAGAGCTCAGTACCCTGCAGATGCAACCCCCAAACCTCCTCTCCATTGGTCTTCTGCAGAGCTTTCATAGTTTTGTTATAGTAATATGGTAAGAATTAAGCCAATGGCATTTAAGGTATTGTTTTAAAAATACTGCACAAAGATAATACATGCTATATCGTACAGTAGATCAGTTTTCAAACCACGAAAATGAAGTTTTCTGCAAGCTTCAGCTCCTTTGTTTTTTCATACAATAGGGAACACTCTCGTAGCATCTTACATGGTTTTGATTATAGTATTTGTGATTCTTTAAATATTTATTCTTCAAGTTAAAAAACTTGGTGAAGGGGAAATTTATAACATTTATCATGGATTAAGTGCTCACGTGGAAAGGAAATGAGGCTCTCTCTTCCTATAGGGAAGAAGTACCTTTTCATAAAAGCTGTGGCCTCAATTCGGCAGAGCATCTTGATCAGGTCAATGACTGAGCATCTACTCAGCCTTACGCACGTGTCCAAGTTCTGTATGAGTTGTCCAGACTCCCCAAAACACTTAAATGCTGCCCCAAATTGGTGCCTGTTCCACTTAGCTGCCCACAGATCATTTCAGCAATATTAGATATGCTACTTGGTGTTCACAGCATGTAGCTCTCCAGAAGACAGATGAGTAAACTCTCCCTTCACCACCTGAAAGATTTGTTTGCTTTGTGGTGATTGGCAGTGGTGTCATATGAAATACCACAGGGCAAATTCCATTTGATTAAATAATTATCACGTATGACCAAAACATGTACCATTATGTGTGAAACCAAGTTAAAACTCCCCAAATTCCCTCCACTTCCTTCCTTGCTCTGTTAATTGCTCTTTCATAGGCAAGTGACACAATTACTGACTTTAAACTAAAAAGGTTCCAGGGTAGGTACGGTACTGGAAACTTAAAATATTCTGTGCTGATTAAAATTTTTACACAGCTTATTTAAAACAGCTTCCCCAAGAAGAGGTGGAAAGTGCATCCCTTGATGGACCCCAAGTAGTTTTCAGCATATTCAATCCCACAGAACTTTTCCTAGGGAGGGGCTGGAACCGCAAGGAGATTTTTTTCTGCCCCCCAATGCAAATAATTAGGGTCTCTTTTGTGGACCAGTTTTTCCAGGCTCTATCTGGACAGAATTCCCAGTGACTTTAGTGCAATTAGGACTGTTAAAAAGATCGCAGGATGGCTTCCAGTTCTACGAACAGTGAAAGACGATGAAAATGGTGTGTACCTCGTAAATAAATATGATCAACCAGGTACAGGCACGACTGTGATTTAAATGGGTGCCTGGGGTCAGGGCAGCACAGCTAGGCACCACTGGCTGCTTGCTGTGACATGGGATCATGCCTGCACTACTAGTGTGGTAAAAGCATTATTAACACCGCCTGCTGATATTAAGATGGGTACAGAGAGAAATCTTGGCCACGCAGAGGCTGGTGGAAGACCCATCATCTCTTCCACGCTTCCACTCGTGGCTGCACTTGTTTTGTGTGCTCCTCTGCCAGCCACCCTCTGTAAAGACAGCGGAGATAGTATGTGGGTCCGGCTGGTGGGATGAGGGTCTCCTGTGATGCTGCAGTGCCACCCGCAGCTGACAGTCGCAACATCAGTTGAATAGAGTAAAACAGGAGAACGTTTGTAGGGAAAGGTTGGCTGGATTCTTTAGCTGGATGGGTCCTTCTCTTTAAGTTCCCTTCCTTTTTCATTTTGTTCATGTTTTAGGCACTTGCTTTCAGGGTGAAGGTCTGGCACAGCACCTTCTGTCATCAACGGGAGCCCTTCCTCTGATTTGCAGAAAGAGATGTAGTGTCGTCTTTTGTGCTTTTTAGTTTTTTTATTTTGTGAAGTGCTTTGGGCAACTCACTCTTCAGATACCTTCCAAATACCGCTTTGTCTATAAAGGCTGTGCTAAAAGAAAAGTGTTTCGTTCCTGATGCTGTGCGTGTCTGCTTGATTGGGCAATATTTCTGGATTCCAGACAGATTTACTCTGAAAATGGCATCACTCCACCTTGGTCAGATATCTGTTGATGGTATTACTCCAGACAAGCCTGACCTATTGAAATGTAATGTTTCTCATACTAGTTTCTCAAACTAGCGAGGCTGTTGCTATTTCAGGTGGCTTAAAAATATGTGCACAGTTTGTACTTTGAATGTTTAATAAGCTTAAAACACGAAATATATAATGCAGCTTGAACTTTCTAGTGTTATTTCATCACCGAAAAAGCAAAGTCTTGAGGCTCAGCAATTGCCTTTGTCAGAATGTAAATTCCAGCATGTAATACTGAGGCTGTATGTTTCAGGAAATCAGTATTAACCTATTAGCATGCAGTTTTCCTTGGAGAAGAGCCATCTTCACACTGAGCCTGTATTCCTGCTTCAAACCTTCCTGTCACTGTTCCGTATCCACGACCCAGCCTAAGGCTGCCTTTGACGGTTCTCCAGCCATTTCCTGCATACTGCACTAGCACTAATTGAAAATTTGGGTGGCCTTGCTTATTTATTTTCCTGGAATGTAGTGGGTTATATTTTCATGGCACTTTCTCAGCAGTGCAACGTTTCAATTTCAAAACCGCTGCAATATGAGGAAAAGTACCCCCCAAAATTAAAAAAATAACAATAAAAACCAGCATACCTTTGATTAATTTTTACAGTAGTTCTTTTGTAAAAATATATAATGGAGAAAGAATTCAGTGTTGCTTTTGTCTCTCAAGATCAGAGACAAGAGCAGCAATTTAAATACATGTACAAGATGATCACATGCAGACACAATGAGGCATGAAACTTTAAATGTACGGATGCCATGGAAATGAAAAGATAATATATCTTGTATTCTTTGCAAGTCTTGCAGAGTTCAATAGCTGCATAATCCGTGTGGAGGGAAGAGAGAAGGAGCCCCCCTGCACTCTCTAGGAAAATTCCAACTATATCTGGATGTGCCATTGGCACTAGCGCCATACTTTGCCTCCCTGGATTTCTGCAGGAATGTAACTCCACAGCAGCCAAAGTTTGTGTGTCGCTGTTACCTCTGTGCTTGGAGGTGTATGTGCTTGGAGGTGTACGTGCTTGGGTATGAGTGTCTGCATTAGATTTCAAGTTTTGATCAAATATTTTCCCCAATCCCTCCCCAAAATTTCAGACCTACGTATTTTTTTCCTCTTCTTGCTTAATTATTTTGTTTCATTGGAATTTTTGTGTGTGTGCAAAAATTAAAGATTGGTGCAACCAAGTCAACATCAACAAATAGTATCCTGTTTGGTTTTTTTCCTCACACACTAAGTGCAACTATTGAAGTCTTTTGGGAACCATGTTTTGTTCCCCAGAATGCAGGCATAAGGAAATGTTTAACAATAAATATGCCATTACGATGCTGATTTGTATCTCAGAAATTATTTGGAGGAAGAGTGAACTGGAGTCTGTTTTTACCTACAGGCACACACTTTAAGGATTACCCAACTATTTGAATTTATAGATGTTTCAGAATGGAGACAAAACTGGAGGCTGAAAGGAAAAGAAATTTTAAAAAAGAAAATGTCTGCTCCTATTTCTGAGTTTTCAGGATGCCATTTTGGGGGTTTTACCTCCAACTGAAATCTGGAGACTTTTTAGTCAAGCACCAAACATTTTCTTGTAAATGAGTAAAAAACCAAAATAGGCGGGGGGGGGGGGGGGGGAGGGTTGTCTGGTTTGTTCTGGGGTTTTGTTGTTTGTTTTTTTTTAACAGAGACAGTCTCACATCAAAACGTCAGTCCTATCATTCCTTCATTTCCATTTCCTTCTTTGAAAATTCTAGATCTCCCCAATGGGGAAGTTCAGATTTGGAGTGGACCTCTCCAGCCTGTTCCAAATCCTATTTCCACTCCCTCACTGTACATTTCCCAGAGAGAAGGTTGATTTTGGCAGTTAAAAAGTGCCCCAAGCTACGGGTAGTGTAGCAATCGATCAAAGTGTATCTCGCATGTGCACACTGTGCCTCTTACAATTAACAGTGAATTCTGGTTCAGCTGAATGTTACAAATTCCCTGAAGTGCAACACAAGCGATTAAATGAACACTTCCCTTTATATTTATGGCTGGTAAATGTGAGCAGTAATCAATTAGGAAAAATGGGTTAAAATGGAAGAAGATGGTGCTCCCCTGGCCCTGTCTCTCCCCACCGAGGGTTTCTGCCCCTTGTCGAGGATGCAGCCACACCGTCAGCCTGGCATTTGGCACAACTGAGGCACAGCGTGGAATGGGAGGGACTGTGTGGTGGGCACAAGGGGCACTTTTAAAAGAGGGTTTGCTGCCCATAGAGGTAATTCTTGTTGTATAATCACCAAAGCATAATCTGCTTTAGAAGATCCTTCCTCCAGGCTTTTTCCTTTACCACTGGTGAAGACACCACTGAGGGGTGTTGGGTTTTGGTGGTTATTTTCTGGAGGGGAGAGCAGATACTTTAGCTGCACATTGGATCTCTTGCAATCCTGAACAATAACTAGCGACTATCACATTTGCAAATGACCATCAATGTACTAACTCCTCCAATTTTGGTTTTGTATTTTTTCTGCAAATACTCCTTTGAAGAAAACACCAGGATTTCTGGTGTGATCATGACTGATGTTGTCTTTAACTGCAGCTGATAGATTTGGGAAATGGAAAAGGGAAATGGAAATTATTCTAGCCACTTTTCACATGCCATCTTTTTTCTGTTGCTAGAAATATTTGCACAAGGCAAAAAATTGTCTAATCCTGCCACTTGCTCATAACTGAATCATGACACAGGTCCTAAGTGGGCAAAGGCAAGGGTATCAGCATAGAAGGCTAGCCAGTACATAGCAAGAGCCAAACACAAGCCTGATACTGATACTAATAGTAGGGCTATAAGACACCTCATGAACTTGCCTAGTTCATCCTGTCTCTTAAGGAAGGACTGACTATAGCACGAGGAATAGCATTGTTCCTGTAGGTGCTTTATCTAGGCTGTTCTTAAAGGTTTCCAGTGAAGGAGGTTCGGTCCATTTCCTAAACAACCTATACCAGTATTTCATTGTTGCTACTGTTACAGTTCTTCCTAATGCCTCACCTGAATGCTCTTTGCTCTACAGTGTCTCCTATTTATTGTCCTCTCCCTCCCAGGTATGGGAACCTGACTCTTAACCACTGCTGTGGGACTTCCATCAGGCCTTCAGAAGTGGGCGAATATTGCCCACAAATTGGATTTGGATGTGCAAAATACGAATAATAATAATAACAACAACAACAACAACAACAAAACCAAAGTAGAAACAGGACAGAATATTTGTTATAACAGAATTCAGATATTGACCATTATGTATATTTTAAAATGTGTGTCTCAAAGTAGGTTCTGAAAGTGTGTCTGATGGGCGCTTGGCCCTTTTGAAAAAAACAGCCCTGAAATCTGTAATGTGCTTGAGTAATGTTACTGCTATGATCAGTCCCACTACTGCAATAGGGCAAGTCATGCAAATAAAGTGAGTCAGGGTCTTAGCTGTGGGCAGAACGGGGCTGGGGGTTGTATAAGGCTGAGTCCAACAGGCTACTTAATGTGCATGCTTAATTTTAAGTATTTGAGTTCAGTTATTTTGGTAAAGTGAATAATAGACCTGAATGTGTTTTAAAGTTAATGGGAATGCTTAAGTGCTTTCTTGGATCACAGCCAGAGTGCTCAGCACATTGCAAAGCTAAATACAGATTTAACAGTCTAATTTTAGGCCCCTATGTTTTAAAACACTGACCAACATTCTTTTTAGAAATTTCTGTGGAAATTGCTGTAGATCTGAAGTCAAGGCCAAACACCTCTCTCATGTGTACTTCTGTGTCTAAGAATAAATGTCAATAAGAAACATTAAAGACTATAACTGTAGTTCATTAAAATCAAATATTGTCATGTATTTAATGGGTTTCAGATTAAGCTGTCTGATCTGGTACCTTTGATCATACATTTAGGGCATAGATCAAAATCCACATTTTAATGTTAATTGCTTGTCTGATATATTAAAATAATTTTTGTCTCTAAAAGGAACTTCATAATTATATCTAATAGATGTAAAATGCAACCTCTTGCTAACAGCATACAGTTGTGATACTAATTTGAACGTAAATTATCTAAAAAGTTAATTTTTGAAAGAACAATTATACTTGGAACAGATTGCATAGTTTAACTAAACACTTTTTGCCATTCTTGTTTCCTTTTTGCCAGCCCTATTTCGTAATTTTCCCTTCCTTTTTCACCATAGGAGAATTAGAGATCAGGAGGATGGGAGGAAGAAGAGAGGAAAGAAGAAGAGAGAGACAGACAGGGAAACTTAGGAAAAAAAAAAAAAGAAGGGGTTTAGAAATAGATGGAATCTTTATTTGTAATATTAAACACAAAAACCCCTGTATCATTTCCTTTAAAATAAATGTGGTTTTGCAAGTATGTGTGTATGTGATAAACTTACTGTGTTATCAGACCTGATTATTTATTGTTATGTATCAATTGTCAAAAACCAGTCCCATTGTACTACATATTGAACAGTTGTAATGGCAAAATGGATCTGTCCCCAAAATGCATGTAAAATAAAGCCATGTTCCTGCAAGAAATTGCACATACACATGAAATTACAAGCTGATAGGCACTCTGGCAAGCAAACACTGGTAGTGGCAAAACCCAGCCGACCTTGGGCTGCTTGTCACGTCTTCTCTGTACAGACATGTGTCAGCAGAGCCACTGAATGGGGCAAGTGAGGGAAACAACTTGGTTCCATCAAAATGAGCCCGAATTATAATCAAATAATAGTTCTTTGTTACTCCAGCTGATTTTCACTAGGATGCACTGGGAGGTGCTGGCTGCTACCAGAGCAGAAGTGTGCTTGCTTCCAGTGGAGGGGAGCTGGGTTGCGCAGGCAGCGATGAACTGTCTCACGGGAACAGTTCAATTCAGAACAGGAGATCTGATCTCTGCCCTCACTCAGCACGATTTCAGAAGTCTGTGAAAAAATATCTAATGAACAGCTTTTTCCTGCTTATTCCCAAAAGCAGGGAAATGAAAGCAGTTGTGCCAGAGTTTGGTCTTGTGGAAAAATGGGACGGAATTTCACCTGGAATTTGAGGGACAAAAACTGTCAAATTGTCTTTGAAGTGTTTTTTTCCTTTGAGAAAGAACTGTGGCAAAATTTTAAGTTGGCTTAGGTTTCAACTTCCCCCCCTCCTTATTTTAAAATACATGCAGTAGACGAAGGTTGGTTCCAAGAAGTATTTAAACTGATGCAACTTAGTAGTGACACCCTTGACAGAGCTGTGGTATACAGCATTCGGTATTTTTAGCTGGACAAAGTAATTTACTAATTTGTTTCATTGGTGCTGTTTAGAGAAACAATGCCTCTGGGTCAGTAGTGCACAGATTCCTTGGATAGGCCTTGAAAGGGAAGAATTAGGGTGGTGTTAGCCAAGAGAGTAAAACAGTGAGAGAATTTTGTGTACTGTTGGAAATGGTTTAAAGTGCAAAAGACTATATTTTTTGTTTGATGTGGAAAAAGTGACTGTACATGTTCTGGAAGAAAACTCAAAATATTGTGTGCATTAATTTATATGTTGTTTCTCTTGAAGCATACCAGAAATCATCTGGGGGAAAACACTGATCAGTAAGTTGTTTCTTTCTCTCTCGCCTTTCAGCTAAGATAAATATATTCCATTTCATAATGAAGGTTTCTGGCTTAAACTCCCGGATAATGGTCAAAATGCTGCCAAGGTCAAAGAACTTATTTCTGTACCTATTTATTTAAAAAAGAAATAGAAGCATAAGATTTAAGTAGATCACTTCCTGGATGTTGGTTTGACAACACAGATCCAGGTGATTTTCAGTTTAGGGGGAAGCAGAAAGCAGCTGGTCTTGGGAGCATAATACAACACAGGAAATCTGCTTGGAAATTGAAATATCTGTATGAATTTTTCATAAAATCTACGGCATCTGCTAGAAGCCAACGTCTGCAGGAATGCTCCATCAATGGTTCAAGAAAATAAAGGGAAGTGGAACCAATGAGGTGAAGAAAGGTTGTGCAGGATTATAGATTTGTTAGAGCAAGCAACGACAGGTTGGTCTTTTTGGCTCTGCTCCTGGTTCTACTGCCACAGCTTTGGCAGGTTACTGATACCAGTTCAGAAGACACGTCTCATTGTCATGGAAGCAGCCTTCAACTTCAATCTGGCTTAAAGTTAAGTACACATAGAAAAAAAGGAGGAGCTGGTGATTTATCCATCAGGTAGCTTCAGTTTGTGGAAATCATCAAGCAAACCATCTGTAAGCATTATAAGACAGACAGACAAGTAACAACAAACATGGATTTGTCAAGAACAAATCCTGTTAAACCAATCTGATTTCCTTTTACAATAAGGTAATAGGTGTTATACAGAGGAGAAAAGTATTAAAAGCCATGTATCTTCATTTCAGTAAAGCTTATGGTAACATTTCTCAAGAATAAGCAAAGACAATTATGGTTCAAGTTGAAAATCCCATGGGGGTCAGAAAAAGCAGGGCTGAGGAAGAGTTAGCAAAATGGGGCCACTATCAAAATGGAGAGATGCATTGGAAAAGGTTTCTCAAGGGTCTATCCTGTATCTGATACTACTTATAAAATATCTGAAGAACAGAATAGAGACTAAAGCTTGTTACCTTTGGAGAGGACATGAAGAAGTGAGCAGCTAAAAGTGTGTTAGAGAACAGCATTAGAATCCAGAGGGATTTTGTCAAACTGGAGATTTTAAGAAAAACACAAAAGATAGATAGTATTCAATAGGTGCAAGTGTAGTCTATTAGACATAGCATCATCAGTTCCCCACATAAAGGAAGCGGAAAAGTAAACAGGATTACAGTTGCATAGAAAAAAATGTAGAGTGAATCACAGGCTAAACACAAGTCACCGCTGTTATGCTGTTGTAAAAAGTCAAATGCCACGCAAGGGGGGTAGGAACAGGAAGACAGCCTGCAAAATAGGCAAAGCAGTTATTTTGCTCTGCTAACCCATGGTATGACTTCAAATTTAGGTTCTCCTCTTTTTTCAAATGTTTTTCACCTGGAGCATGCTTGGCCTGGGGCACTGCACTTCCAGAATGACATTGAGTGACTGGAGAAGAGTGCAGCAGAGATCACACTTGATTACCACTCCAGAAAACATTAAATATCAGGACACTAACAGGACTGTTTGGATTAATGAGGAAAAGAACATACAGGGGACAGAGCCTTTAAACATATAGAAGACTGCTACAGGGTGGAAGCAAACAGTCCGTTCTCTGGGCCCAGCGAAGACAGACCTTTCACAAATGGATTGAAATTGCAGTAGGGGATATATTCAGAGCATACATCTGAAAAAAGACCTTTAGTGATAAGGGTAGGGGAACACTGGGAAAGATTGCCTGAGGAGATGGCAAAAGCACCATACTGGGAAGTCTTTAAGAACAAGATTGAAAAAAACAGTTATGTTACAACAAAGGAGTAGTTGATCCTGTCTTGGGGCAAGGGAAAGGACTAGAAAGGGTGATTTCTTAAGGTCATTTTCAACCTTATACTGCTTAGTTTTTTTCTGTTCCTTAGATTTCCCTGCTTATAATATTCACCTCAGAAATTCAAAAAGAAGTAGGGAGAGTTCTGGTCTGGACGTCCACGTGTCAAAAAAGTAAGGTGATAGCTATAAGCTTGAAGGCATTCAGAAAAGAGAACAGCTCTAGAAAGGCAGTTACACAGTGCAGAATCAAAGTTAATCCATACAGTTTATCAAGAGAAGGTGAAGGAGTAAATCTGCTGTATTTTACAAACATCTTCAAAAGGAAGATATTTCTGTTAACAAGAAGCAGGCTTGCAATGGAGAGATGTTGCAGCTAGATGAATTTACCTTTTCAAACAACATTTATATTTCTATCAGTTATTTTTTACATGTTAGGGTAACCGCTGAGAAATCTTCAAAAGTGCAGTGATGGATTTGCCATTTCTCCAACTCTTCAAAATAAAATGAAGATGTCATTCCAAGAAACAACTATAGAAAGATCTTGGTGTGGGAATGGCTGGAGGAAATTCTACAGCTTTCAATATTCAGGTTAGACAAGATGATCATAATAATCTCTCTTGGCTTTCAAATCTGTTTACCCAACTTTGTAGAGAGATGTAAAGTTTACAGATCACTGTCAAATCTGCATAAATGGATTAGAAAAAGGCATGAATGAGCAATTACTCTTGTGACCTCTATGAGGTTTAATACTTACTATTTACCAGGTCATTATATTACAACTTGTCATTTCTTTCCTCAGTTTTAACAGCACAGATTAATCTCTTTAACGGCATCTGGAGTTCCATGGAGTAATATATTTATATTAGCAGCATTATATATGACAGCAAATATATACTATATCTTATGGTATATACATTATAAGCTATATATATGAGATAGTGATATACGTATATTAACAGCGCTAGTTTTCCTTCTTTTGTTCTAAAGAGATGTGTGGGGTGGTGTTTCTTTTCTCCAGTGGGTCAAATCTACAGTCAGTCACCGTCAGCTTTGTTCTGGAGTCACTGAAGGGGTAGGTGATGGTTACCACATGGTCACCCCACATCATCTGGGAAAACCACCCACATTAGACTCAACAAAGTGCAGCACACAGGAAGTTCTTCATCGACAATATTATCCAGGGCCCATGCAGATCACAAGAGTCCTGGATGATGCTCTCGGCAATAGGAGGATTTGCCTGTGTGGATGCCTGTGATGAACCTACATACACCATTTATAAGGCTTCTGTCGGTGTAGAGTTTAGCTTGGTTGTGCTGTTTGGGACAAGTTCTCCAGGACCAAGATCTGGATAAAAGCACTGCTGAGCAGCTGTTTAGAAACAGCAGGTTAAAACCTCTGGAAGGGGAGGCTAGGTGACATTTTCAGAAGCAAAAGGCCTTGCAGCTTTTTCTCACTTCAGCTAACATTGGGGGGGGGGTTGTCTCTTCTTAAGTTCAGGCTCCCTCTTCTTAATGATTCACCCCTTTAGGGTATTGGTATTTGCATTTACAACAGAGGTGAAGATGCAGCCAACTCCGCAACAAAACTTCAGTCTGGCACTGAAGTTTGTCACTTGAACTAAACCTAAATTCACGGTTGTTTATTACAAAATCTTCTGGGTAGACAGCTGCCTTTATGGACCCCCCAATAAAGTCAACGGGCTTTTTGGGCACAGGTATCCACTCCCAGAGGGCATTGGGCAGGGCTGGGACACAGGTATGTAGTGTGCTAGGTGGGGCCATCTGTATCAACGAAACCTTTCAAAGTAGTTGGTTTATTTGGCACATCTGATGACGGCTTTTAATGAGAAAATGCAAACAAGCTGTCATGGAGGAAAATTATAATTTTGAAATGGGTGGCAAATAATTACATTTTTTTTTCTTAATGTGATGCCAACTTTACTTTTCTGGGAGGACTGGAGAGCTCTCTTTCTGCACTGGATATTAGCAGAAAACTGCAGAGTCACTAGTAACAACTTTGGAGATAATCAGAGAAAAGATAGGTACTGGACCCTCTCATTTTTCCCCAGAGAGATGCTGTGTAACGTTTTGCAGAGCCTAGAGGAAGGAGTCAGAGAAGTGCTGTTTATTGATGCGATGAGATATTACAGCCTACTAGTTTAACTTGCGCAGCTTTAACCTCTGGAAAAAAGTGAGGAAAATTATGTTTCTTGGCCATGCTGCTTTTTACAGTGCTTAAGTTCTTTGAGGTTTTATGAAAGGTAATTTGTTTTCCCACTAATGTCCTGGTTTAGGTCTGGTTTGGCAAAACTGAGCAACGGATTCTTCCCTCTGTGTTTTTTTCTCTCGTTGCTTTTCCTCTCCTTCCCATTAAGATATTATCTGAACTTGGCTTTTGCAACTTAATTTTGAACAATCCCAGCAAAAGGGAAAAACGAGATCTCCCGACCCTTTCCAAAAGGAGAAGGAGTCTGTGTTCAGAGCCCCCCCCCCCCAGGCAGACAGCAGGTTTGGTTAAGAAACATTTTTACTTTTTCGCTGGAAAAGGAGGACCGATTTGCATTTACTCAGCGCTGACAGCACTGCCCGCCTGCTCACGCCTGGGCCTTTCTCCGCCGCCCGCCCTTTTTCCACCCACGGCAGCGAGCACCCCCAGGCCCTCCCCTCACTCCGCAGCCCCCCAGGCCCTCCCCTCACACCGCAGCCCCCCCAGGCCCTCCCCTCACTCCGCAGCCCCCCAGGCCCTCCCCTCACACCGCAGCCCCCCCAGGCCCTCCCCTCACTCCGCAGCCCCCCAGGCCCTCCCCTCACACCGCAGCCCCCCCAGGCCCTCCCCTCACTCCGCAGCCCCCCAGGCCCTCCCCTCACACCGCAGCCCCCCCAGGCCCTCCCCTCACACTGCAGCCCGCGGATCCCCTCACGGCCACTGCCGCTGGGTGAGCTTCTGCCTGCAGGGACCTTGATACAGCGTTCGGGGATGGTTTTATTGCCATTTATTGTTATTGTGGTCGTTGCCCTTGTTGTTGCCACCGTTGTTATTACGATTTTATTCCCCCCTCGCTCCTCTTCCACGAGAGGACCAGCTCCCACAGCTCTCGACACCTTTATCAACACCCGCTCAAGGGCGACAGGGAGGGAGGGAGAAAGGAGCGAGCGCGCGCGCGCAGGGCGGTGCCTTTAAGGGGGCGGGGCTCGGGGCACGGAGGCGGCCGGGAGCGGCTTTTTCCACCCCCCCTCGATGGCTCCGCGCTCCATCGATTTTCTCGGGCAGCGGCTGGAGGTGCCTGTGCCTGCCGGACGCGGAGGCGCTGCTGGGAGCGGAGCTGCCCCAGGTGCCGGATACGAACGCGGCGGCGGCGGCCGGTGAGTGACAGTCTCTGGCCTCCCGCCCCGCTCTTCCTCCGCCGGGCTCTGCGGAGCCGGCTCTCAGCGGGGCAGCCCCGGCTCCTTCCCCCCTTAGCCGGAGCGGAGGCCGTCCCCCTCCCTTCGGCCTCCCCCCTTCTTCCTCCCCCGCTCCCCGGGGGGTGTTGAGGCTCTCGCCCGCCGGGCGGGGTCGGGTGTCGCGGCCCACGCCCCGCCCCTGCCCCGTGGGGGTGGGGACGGAGCTGTCGTTAACGGCCGTTGGGGCGCGGGGGGGTGTCGCTGGCCTCGTGCCGTCTGGCGCTTCGCGGCCCCTCCTCAGCCCCCCTGCTGGCCCCGCCCCGCCGCGGGGGTGCGCCGGTACCGGCCTGCCACCGCCGGCACGGGGCGCCGCTCGTCTCCCCGAGGCTGGGGGAGGACGGCGGGTGGGCGCCGGGCCTCGCCGAGCCGCTCGGCGGGGGAAGGAGGTGTTGGCTTCCCGGCTGCAGCAGCTCGCTTTGCCTTCTGCCCCTGACAGGAGGCGGGGCACCGCCGGCAGGGCAGGGGGGTGCCCCGTCGCCTGTGACCCCCCCGGGGGGCCACACGGTGTCCTGCCGGTGGGTGGGTGTTTGCTGGGTGAGGGTGGCTGTGAGAGGCTGCGCGCGGGCCGGGGAGCACGGTGTCCCGGCCGTGGGTGCGCTTGTGAGGGAGCCCTTGCCAGCGCTGGTGGGGCTGGCCCCGCAAGCCAGCGGGCAGGGCAGCAGTTCAGTGGCTTTTGCCTTTGTTTCTCATTGCTGACAGGGGTCTGTCGAGAGCTCCTGGGCCCGCTTGGTTATACGATGAAACGAGGCTGATCTAGAGCTGTCGTAACTCGTTCAGCTCAATGAAGTGTTGGCGGGTGTGTGTGCTGGGCGGGCAGTAGAGGAAATAAGCAGGGGAGGGGAGAGGAGAGGTCTGACCTCTGAAGAGCTGGTTACTTGCAGGTCGGATTTTTTTTTTTTTTGACTTTTCATTCAGTGCTATGGTAAAGTTTCAGAAATAACTCCCCAAAATGAGTGTGTACTTAAGCAAATACAATAAGAAAGTACCATGGTAAGGAGTGTGGAACAAATCAAAATAACATACTGGTTGAGAGAGCATTGTTTTCGTTGATATCTAACTGGAAGTGTTACACTTCCTCTGTAATTTATTATATTTTTTTTTACTTTCTACCTAGTTCTAAATTTCTCCCGCACTTGGACTGTGTTGCAGTCCAGAAGGGTCTGTGAGCTGGGTGACCAATCGTCTTTCCTCCTTGCCTCTTCAGTATCTTATTTAGGAACCTCAAAAGGATCTCTTATCGAGGGCAGTAGATGTCTGAAAGTATGGATGATCCTATTTCCAAAAGGGAGTTTCCCATTCTGTCCAGTTTTACTGGTTTTCAAAATAGTGTTCCTTCTAGACTGTCAGCTTTTCTTCCTCTTTTTTCTCTGCTTTTTCTATTTCCTGTAGTTTGCTTGCTCGTTGTGGATTAACAGCTTCTAGCCGTGCGCTTGAAAGCTTTGAATTGAAAGCCAGTGAAGTATTAAGCCATTTTAGCTCTGACAGAACATCAGATTAAATCTAAGTTACAAATATTCATTCTTTAAAGTTTAGTTTAAAATTGTAATCTCACTTCAACTTTCCAGGCTTTCTGATCATTCTTACAATAAGTAAACAGTTTCTTTTCTCCTTAAGTGATTTGTGTGCATTTCATTACAGTAAATTTTGTTTTGTTTTTGATAAAGTTGTCAAAACAGTTAAAGGACTTCTATTTGTTTGGGTTTTTTTAATGCAAACTGCAAATAAACAAACTTGTGGCTTAGGAAAACAGGTCTGTTTTCTTGCTTTACCTTTCACTCACCTGAAGAAGAAAAGCTCTCTAATTCTTGGTTCCCTGCTTCTATAGTATCACAGCTTGCACTGACCCAGCAAGAAACGGCAGAAGGCATGTCCTGCTGCTGATTTCTTTCCCATGTATAGCTTAGTTTACAGTTTTTGTGATTTATGCCCACTCTCAGACAGCAATGTTTTTACTTAGATGGGATTTCTGTTGTCTTGAAAATCATTGCATCCTGTTTTAAATGATGCTTATTGTAGTGGTATGACTTATCTCAGTGAAAATACCATTAATTTATATTGTAATGGTGAGGGGGTTTTGTGTATTGAAAATGTAACTTTTTTTTAGTGTGTCAGAGTTGAAACTATTTAATTAAAAGCATGTTACCAATCCAACTTGTGCTTTTTTTTTTTTAAACAACGTAAAGTTGTCTTGTGTTTTCATGGCCTTCGTTCAATAAATTACAGTATTTTTACAGACTTGATAGGGTTTTTTTAATGCTGTAATTGCTTTATCAGATACTAGTGCTGAATAGCAGTCTCAGTTAATGGACATTTTTAGAATTCATTTGAAAACCCCTTAAAGTTCTAAGTAATGAACTTCAAAAAAAAAAAAGGGTTTTTAAATAAAATGTTTAACACCTTGCCCTTTGATCAGTGGATGTTGTTGTGTGGAGAAACTGTTTTATCTTCAGTACAAAAGGTACTGTTCACTAAGTATTTTTGAGTCTGTAGTATTCAGATCTTATTTTTTTTTGAGTTGTAGGATTTCTTCTGAATATGAGCAGAGGTTTTCTTGCTGGCTGTTGAGAGCATTTGAAGCAAAAATGGACAATAAAGATGTTAAAATATGTAATCCACCAATTATCTTCCTGAGGTCCTATTAAAAAGAAACTGTATCCACTGATACAGTCCATTCTTTATTATGCTATTCCTCACAGTGAAGCTGGGCTAAAGCAAAGAGGGCTGACTAGAAAGACAGAGGCTGCTGACCTCTTTTAGTGACGAAAACTTTTAGATATATTATCTTAAACCATACTTAATCAATTTCTTTCAATGTACTGATACGTTTAGCTGTAAATCCAGTAAGTCTTAAAGCACTGTACTTGAAACTAAACAGCAGTTTTGAGTTATTTTAATTCTGTTTATTCTGTGCTTTTCTGCTTTCCTACCTCATTTAAAGAAAGAGAGAAGAGAAAAAAGTAATCTGTCAATAGAATGGTGACCGAAGGCTGAATATAAAAGGTGTTCTTAAAAGCATGGGTTGTGACAGCTACTGAAAGTATCCATGAAATAGTCTACAGTTACAGTTTTGTACTCCAGGACAAAACAGCCTGTGAAGCACAGACAGATGCTACCTGCATGTATTTTGAGTGGCTGTACATCACTACTTAGTTATGCAAACAGGCACAGAAAATCTTTTCCACGGGAGAAATCAGTACTTCATTTTAGAATGTACTGGAAAATTAATATTCGGAAGACTGTGCATGTTACAGTGAATTTATTTTCTGTGTGAGCTTTTCAGTAAGAGTGGAATCTGCTGCCGTACTTAAAAGCACGTTGAAGGTTCAAAATCCAAAACCAGCTGAATTAATACCTTTTAGCAGAAGTCAGAT
The DNA here is from genome assembly GCF_030936135.1 of Gavia stellata. Lineage (NCBI taxonomy): Eukaryota > Metazoa > Chordata > Aves > Gaviiformes > Gaviidae > Gavia > Gavia stellata. Next base: position 92,819,071 of record NC_082596.1, read on the forward strand.
GTTAGCTCTTCAGCTTAACTTTGACCTTCTGTCTTGGACCACCTACATTCTGTAAATCTGTGCTGTGCAACATTGTCTTTCGAATTACTTTTCCCAGGGGAGAAATACGGTGCTTGGTAATGGGGGGAATCTTGTTTGTAAAGGTGCTCGTAGGATGAGGGATGATTAGACAGCACATGCATAGCGCAGTCATGTCAGATTGATGTTTCATCTTTTGCACTGAACAGGAAAGGAAAGGTTTGTGTTTACAGCTTGCAAAGCATCAATTTAAAAATAAAGCTGATTAAAATTTTTGTACCTTAACCTGAAAATTATTTTCTAGAATTCCCTTTCAGTATTTCAGTTCAAAAGCAGTTGGATTGTTCTCCCAATGTCAAAAGTTGGAGGAGGAGGGAAGGGCAGGAAGGAGAACTCATTTTTGTGATCTCCTGAAAAAAAAAAAGGAACCTGAAGCAGTTTTCCTAGAAACTGAGTAATGAGAGAAATGCCTGAAAATAAGGCTTAATTGTGTGATTGGTATGTTACACGCTTTGCACAGGGAAAGGTAAGATAAGTATTTAATATTTTAAACGACGCTAAGTCAAACACCTCCCCTCCCTGCTCTAGAGAAATTGTTTGTAATTGTACTTTTTATATTATTTTTGAAGTATTTAGTGCTTTTTCTTCAAAAGGAAATTGTTCTGTGTAGCCTTTTTTTGACAACCGAAGCTGTTAATCAATCACTGCAGACAGTATGTTCAGCATTTTCAACAGAAAATACTGTGATTGCACTCAGTGATCAGTATGAAAGCCTGTGTTTCCTTTCTAATTTTGCTTGTTTTGTTTTTAAAGAAAGCAAAATTTGAGGCATAGACCCATTAAGGGATCTGGTTTTCTCTTGACTTGCAGGCAACTACAGATTTCCAGGTTTTCAGTTTAATTCTCAAAGGCAGACCTTAGGCTATATTGTGCAGAAGCCAGTGAGGACTCTACAGTGTACAAGTGTCTATGGATCAGATTACAATATAAACCAGTGATTTTTAGGTATATTTGGACTTGTGTTTTTTTCTTTCACTTTGTGGATAACCCGAAAACAATGTACTCTGTATTTGGAAGTTCATCAAACAGCCTTTACTAGTTAAAGATTTAGGGCTATGCTGAGCGAAAGTTCCTTTTTAAATGTCCACTTTTGTATTGAGGACGAATTAAACTGATTTTTTTGAGATAATACCAAAGTGTCCCAATTAAAAAAGCAATGGCTTTAAATTTTCAATGTAAGACTTCTGTGATTCTTGTGACACTTTGAATCTCACTGTGTTTTTAACGTGTACCTTGCTTCAAAACTGAACATTAGGTTTTTGGCAAAATGTTAAAGAGCTATGTGTATAGCTGATGGGTTTTTCTCACGTTTCCTTTTCATCAGCATAGAAGGCAGGGGAACTTCTGTTTCCCACAAGACAACCTCACTACTCTGAAAGCATGATAGTTCCATACAGGAGGTGGGATTTTAGGTGGATCAGTGGAAATGAAGATTGAGAGTATGTGAGGCAGGCTGAAATATGTCAGAAAAATACCTGTGCACAGAGGCTTGTGGACAGTGAAATGCTTGAGCGTGTGTTTGACCATGTGAATAGAGAATGGTGCTATAGTACTTCTCTGACCAGGGGCCAGAAAGAGGTGTTTGGGAGAGAACATGAAAAGTACAGGCATGTCAGTAACACAAGTGCATGTCTCATCTTTTAAATATTTTTGAAACAAAAGGAACTGCCAAAAAGTCACACGGCAAATGATAAATTTAGTGTTGCAGTCCTACCTACAAGCACCCAAGTTAAAACTTCAACCATGTGAACTGTGTAATTACAGTGGTTATATGGTGGTTTTATAAAGAATACTGTGTATAGTTACAAGGCTTAGAAAAAATCTGTGGTGTCTTGTTTCTTTTCTCTAGAAAAAAAAATAAATCCCATCCCATTGGGATTTATTTAGTTTATTTTTCTGAACTTCTGGATCTTTCTGAATGCATTTGCATAAACCTATTTGAAAGTTTTTGCTTGAAGTATTGTTTTCAAATTTCTGCTTGTGAATAACATAAGGTAGAGGAACAATGAGGGTATTAAGATTCTTTACCATTTTCCTAATAACTAAAATAATGCACAGAAAATTATGAATAACTTTAGAACAAAAGAGGGATGAATGGTTTAACTGGAGGACAGTAGGGAATGACTTCTAGATGAAGCAAACTTACTGCATGTTGGAGGTAGAAGCAGATGTAGGAAAGCATGTGCTTTTTGAGAGTTTAGAAATTAATGGGAGATTTATGGCCATCTGTGATATGGTTTTGTGTAAAGCTGAGTTGACTTTTTTCCATATATATGTTTATATATAGATGTTTAAGGCTTTTCTTCACAACGCTGTTAGATTATAGTGATGTGTCACGTAATAAATACAGAAGCTTTTAAGCAAGTAGATGACTTAATTTCTGGGGAGTTGTAACGCAATTTATAATGAAAATAGTGGAAATTTTGGGGAGGAACATCTGTGTTCAGACTTTCTTGAATTTCATTTTCTTCTACACTGTCACTCTTTTCTAGCCAATTCAGTATGATCAGAACAGACGTTCAGAAAACTTAAATTGGTTTGACTTGAGTCTTGGTGATGAATAGGTACTGTAACATTGAATATATTAGCAAAAGTGTTCATTCAAGAACTCGTATAAACCAGCTCTTAGACCTAATTAATAAATTGGGGGAATAACTTATTTTCAGTGTGAAGTTATGGAACTTTAAAGCTAAGTGTTTTGAAAATGTATTTGGTAAGGTCGAATATTCTTAGGAATTTTTTCTTGAGGTTTTCCCCAACAAAAATATCCTAATCCAAGCTTATAGAGCTAATATTGACATTTGGATTATTGTAGTATCAATGGTATTGTGTAATAGTGGCACTTGGAAATTGTCATTGTCACTTAGGTAAATAGATTTTGAGCTGAGGTGAAAATGTGACTATGTGGTTCTGGGCTGCTTAGGCTGTGTATGCGGATTGAATTAAATTTGTGTGCTGATGAGTTTGGTGGAGGAGATATCTGTGTTGGTGGTAGCAGAGTGGAGGGAAGGGAAACTTTATTTTAAAAAAATATTTTTCAATTCTTCAAATGTTTTATTCAGCGTTTGCTGTTTGAACAGGTGATGTAACTGGCAGATGAAATGATTTTCTGAACTAAGAGACAAAGAATTCCCCCCCAACACTCTTCCCTTTTTAAAAGTCTCTGTTCATCTGTATTAGAGATTAATGTTCTTTTTAGTCTATTTTTAGAGGTTTGCTATTTTTACTTCTTGCTGATGGGTCACAAACTCAGTGTTATATGTAGGCTCATTAATTTCCTTCAGGTTGTTTATGGTGTAAGATAATAATGAAAAAAGCTTCTTTTTACAATGGAATGTTTGTGGAAAAATTCAGTGTTTTGATGTCATAATGGCATTTGTGCTGTTAATTGTTCTTTGTGGGGAATCTCTCCCCAAAAAAATAATGTATCAAGATTACTGATGTAAAAATGCATCAATATAGAGATGCGCTGCACATTATAACTGATAAGATGCTGTCATTTAATATGTACAAGGAAATGGATTTATACTAGTTTAGATTTTTTTTTTGATGTGATAGATAGAAGGTTAATTGATGTTAAATGCATGCTTTGTTAGCTCTTCATCAGCTACTAAACTAGTACAGGAGGAGTGCAAATCATTACTACAAAAGGCCAAGACCAGTATGTTTTCTTAGTGAGGTTTATAGGTCTTTTTTTATCCCTCCCTTCTTTCCCTCCTTCCCAACCACACAAAACATAACCAGCTGTAATGATAGGAGGAGAGAGTAAGCAGCTTTTCTAAACACACACTCGCACTCCTGCCCCCCTCTTCCTCCTCATACCTCAGCAGAGTGACAGCTTCTAGATGTTGCGTGCGAGTGAGTTCAGCTGGTGCTGTGTGGTCCGGGTGTGTGGTCTCCAGCTCAACCGAGAGGCTGCTAACAGGGTGGATGAGAGAGAGCAACACTGTTTACTTTAATTTATTTCGGATGCCGGAACTGTGCCCGGAGTTTCTCCTGAGCTGGGTTCCACAGTTAGCGGTGTCAATCCCTTGCAGCTGCAGCCCAGGCTGCAATGGGGGCTGAACGCCTCTGCCGAGGGCTCTCACAGCATCTGCCTCTGGTCCAGCCTTTTAATCCCTTGTGACTCAAAAATGTTAATGGCATCGCTGAGTGCTGTGATTATTTTGTTTTCACTCTGTCAAGATATATAGCCATGAAGATGTACCTTGCTGGGTTAAGGAAAGCAGGACCTCTGAGTTAGTCATGAAATATGCAAGTATGGCTGTTGAGAGCAAAACTGCTGTGCTTATTCCTTGGCTACCCTGAAACTAAGGTCTCTAGTACACCCTTCATAACTGGAATATTCAGGAGCCCTTTTAAGCAGAGAAGGGTATCGTATTTTTTCATATAATATTCCAAATCTTTTCTTTTTCATCATTTGCCCTCTCCATCGCAAGACTTGCACATCTTCCCAAATTGAAACTGATTTTGGCAGGTAACATTGTCCTGTAGGTTAATATGTTTGTTAGTGTTAATATTGGCTTGAATCAACATGCCGGATATGACAGGGCAAGACAAATGAGGCTTTGTTTTTTCTGTGTGATGGTGAAATTGCCCCCTTTTTATGTTTGTTCATCTTTTCATTATAAGTAGCTTAGTGGTGTTTTGAAGAGCTTTTCCCCCCTAAATGTAAGATGCGTGAGCACTTCTTGTTTAAATTGACAAGTCTTCTTTTATTATTTAAATAAACATGCATAGATTCTTAATATCACTTGGAATTTCAGCATTGTTTAGCTTATTCACTTCCCAGTCTTTTCTGGCAGGCTTGCAGGAACAGGCTTTGTATTATTAATGCAGTGTTGAAGGCTGTGGAAATTCTAGGGCACTGAAGATCTCCAGAGGGGTTAATAAATGTCAGTTACTTTCACAGTGCTGCTTTTTGGATGCTTTTAAATCTTGGTTTATGTAGATAGTCTGTCTGAATTTATATTGTTGGGAAGATAAAGCACAGAAAAGGTTGCAATAGTGTTTTTAATCATTTTGTAATGGTTTTGAGTACAAACATGTAGGAAGCTTTTTGCTTTGTCGTCCTTCTTGGGGTCATTTGCTGGTCCCTTCACTGACTCTGTCATAGTGTGTTGTACTCAGGGGACTTTTTGGGTTTTCTAGTGAAAACAAATTATTAGATTTATTTAGTAGAAGCATAAGTTTGTGTAGTTTAAGGTGAAAAGGCCATCACCTAGGTTCTGGAATCTCAGTATTTATTGCTTGTTTAAAAAAGGGCGTTTCATAAAACTGTTAATTTGGAAAGCATTTAATGCTGTGATGTTAGTGTGATAAGACTACCTCACCTACTGGTTTCAGGTTTGTTTGTTCTTTAAAAAGTAACCAACAACATCTGTGTTGAGTGGTGAGCATGCCTGTGGGAGGTGTGCTCAGGTAGAGGAGCTTCTCTGCTTAGCGATGGAGCTCAGGGAAGAGGTAAGCAGGTTGAGGGCCATCAGGGAATGCGAGAGGGAGATAGACGCTTGGAGTTCTACCCTGCCTTCCATGGTAGAAACCCAGCAGGCAGACAGAGCCCATGCTACAGAGAAACCCCTGTCCTCTCTGCACTCAGCTGAATGTGGTGACTTGGAGGACAGGGGGCAATGGCAAGATGTTGTTGCCCAATGCAACAGGCACCGCAGGCACATCTGTGCAGTAACTACCTCACCTTCCCAGGCGCCGTTGCAAAACAGGTACGGTGCTCTGCAAGGGGAGCTGGACAATGGTGAGGATGATAGTTCTCTCAGCTTGGAGGTGTTGTCGAGGTTTAATTGGACCACCCCCTGCATCAAAACCACTTCAGTAAAAAAAAAGATGGGTCATTGTCATAGGCGACTCACTTCTGAAGGGAGCGCAAGGCCCGATATGTAGACTGGACCTGCTGCATAGGGAAGTCTGCTGCCTTCCTGGGGCCCAGGTTAATGATGTAAAGAAGCAGCTTTCTTCCCTAGTACGGCCCTCAGATTATTATCCCCTTTTGATCTTTCAGGTAGGCAGTGAGAAGAAGTCCAAGGGCAATGAAGAGAGATTTCAGGGCCTTGGGATGACTGGTCAAGGGATCAGGAGCACAAGTCGTGTTCTCCTCTATCCCTCCAGTTGCGGGGAATGATGAGGGAGTAAATAGGAAGAGCCAGCAGATCAATGCCTGTCTCTGAGCCTGGTGCTACCGGCAAGACTTTGGGTTTTTTGACTGTGGCTTGATTTACCAGACATCAGGCCTGCTGGTGACAGACGGGAAAAGCCTCTCTCAGAGGAGGATGAGGGTTCTAGGACAAGAGTTAGCAGGGCTTACTGAGAGAGCTTTAAACTAGACTTGAAGGGGGACGAGGAGGTAACTGGGCTTGCTAGAGAGGTGCCTGGGTGTAGTAGCTCAGCACTTGTGGGGCAGCATGCTTGTATTTTTGAGAACCAGAAGGCCTACCACCCCTCAAGGGTGAAAATTACACACACAACTCCCTCCCTGAAATGCTTATACACCAGTGCATGCAGCATGGGGAATAAACAGGAAGAATTAGAGATCTGTGTGCAGTCGCAGGGCCATGATGGAGCTCAAGTGGAAGAGCTCAAGTGGAAGAAGGAAGTTTACAATATGTGGAAGAAGGGACTGACCACTTGAGAAGATTACAAGAATGCTGTCAGAGTATGCAGGGTTGGAACGAGGAAAGCCAAGGCCTCCTTGGAATTAAACCTGGTAAGGGATGTCAAGGTCAACAGGAAGGGTTTCTTCAAGTACATCGGAGGCAAAAGGAAAACTAGAGAAAATGTGGGCCCACTGTTGAATGAGACAGATGCCATGGTGACAGATGATGCAGAGAAGGTAGAGTTACTGAATGCCTTCTTTGCTTGAGTCTTTACCGCTCCGGCCAGCCCTCAGGAGTCCCAGACTTTGGAGGTAACAGAGAAAGTCTGGAAGAAAGAAGACTTTCCCTTGGTTGAGGAGGATCAAGTTAGAGACCAATTAACTAAACTGTACATCCACAAGTCCATGAGTCCTGATGGGATGCACCCGCGAGTGCTGAGGCAGCTGGCAGAAGTCATTGCTCGGCCATGCTTCATCACCTTCGAAAGGTCCTGGAGAACAGGCGAAGTGCCTGAGGACTGGAGGAAAGCCAATATCACTCCTGTCTTCAAAAAGGGCAAGAAGGAAGACCCAGGAAACTACAGGCCAGTCAGCCTTACCTCCATCCCTGGAAAGATGATGGAACAGCTCATTCTGGGTGTCATCTTCAAGCATCTGGAGGAAAAGAAGGTTATCAGAAGTAGTCAACATGGATTCACCAAGGGGAAGTCATGTCTGATCAATCTGATAGCCTTCTATGATGGCATGACTGGATGGATGAGGGGAGGTCAGTGGATGTTGTCTACCTTGACTTCAGCAAGGCTTTCGACACCATCTCCCACATCATCCTCATAGGCAAGCTTAGGATGTGTAGGTTAGATGAACGGACAGTGGGGTGGATTGAAAACTGGCTGATAGATAGAGCTCAGAGGGTTGTGATTAGTGGCAGAGTCTAGCTGGAGCTCTGTAACAAGTGGTGTTCCCCAGGGGTCAGTACTGGATCCAGTCCTGGTCAATATATTCATCAGTGACCTGGATGAAGGGATAGAGTGTGCCCTCAGCAAGGTTGCTGATGACATGAAACTGGAAGGAGTGGCGGACACACCGGAATGCTGTGCTGCCATTCAGAGTGACCTGGACAGGCTGGAGAGTTGGGCAGAGAGGGACCTTACGAAATTCAACAAAGACAAGTGTAGGGTACTGCATCTGGGGCAGAATAACCCCATGCATCAGTATGGGTTAGGGGCTGACCTGCTGGAGAGCAGCTCTGTGGAAAGGGACCTGGGAGTCCTGGGGGTCAACAGGATGCCCATGAGCCACCAATGTGCCCTTGTGGCAAAGAAGGCCAATGGCACCCTGGGGTGCATCAAGAAGAGTGTGGCAAGCAGGTCGGGAGGTTATCCTCCCCCTCTACTCTGCCCTGGTGAGGCCACATTTGGAGTACTGTGTCCAGTTCAAAAAGGACAGGAAACTGCTGGAGAGGGTACAGCAAAGGGCTGCAAAGATGATTAGGGGACTGGAACATCTTTATTATGAGGAAAGGCTGAGGGACTTGGGTCTTTTTAGTCTGGAGAAGAGAAGACTAAGGGGGGATCTTATTAATGCTTCTAAATACTTAAGGGGTGGGTTCCAGGAGGATGGGGCCAGTCTTTTTTCAGTGGTGCCCAGTGACAGGATGAGAGGTAACGGGCACAAACTTTGATCATAGGAAGTTCCATCTAAACATGAGGAGGAACTTCTTTACTTTGAGGGTGGTAGAGCACTGGAACAAGCTGCCCAGAGAGGTTGTGGAGTCTCCTTCTCTGGAGATATTCAAAACTCACCTGGACGCGTTCCTTTGCAATCTGCTCTAGGTGAACCTGCTCTGGTGGTGGGGTTGGACTAGATGATCTCCAGAGGTCCCTTCCAACCCTTATCATTCTGTGATCTGAGGCATACTGTGATTTGAACATAGGTGATGCTTTGGTCATTCCTGCTGTTCCTGCCTCAATTTTAAAATTGTATTCTGTCACAAATATGAGTGAGAACAAATAAATATTTGATACCTGAAGACTTGTATGCTTGCTTGTAGCTTAGACTTTCTTAGCAATGACATATAGGCTTTTTTCTTTCCTCCCTTCTTGACATCTTACATTCCCTTTGCTAGATGACCATGGTACTTGAATTGACTTTGAGTCTGTCTTCCTCCGAGAGAGTATTTTAAGTTCAGTGACTGTGACAAAGTACTGCTGAAAGCTTCAACTGAATTTTCAGTCCCTGGAACTAACTTGCTATCTTGTTTTAGAAGTCAGAAACTCCTTTTAAAAACATTTTGACTGCTAATTTTTCCATTGGTGAAATGTGTAATGTGGCACCTGATTGTTACTTGCCTTTGGAAGTTCCATGCCTTCGTGATGTTTGTAGTTTACCTTTGGGGTTTGAGTTTACCAGCCAATTTAATATCCTTAAATCCTGAACTTCTGTTGTTTGCTTATTTCATATTCTGGTACTTCTTCCAGAGTGGTAAGCAGTACTCTGCTTTACAGAACAGATGTAGTAGCTGTTGACATTTTTACTTCGTGTTTTTTTTCTCTGCTCACCATTGAAAGTTGAATGGGGAAACCTATTTAAGAATTCTCGTTTTAAACCACCTAAAGGTTTACAAAAGCCAAAAAAGCAACTAGATTTGTATTTTCCCTTATGTTGGGCCATATTTAATTTCTTCATTATTTTATTTGTTTTTAAAGTGGCTTTTCTTAGGATAAAGAGTGAAGATGTTCCCTCTTTAGCAAGCTTGTAATGCTCAGAATTGTCTGGATTTTTTTTTTTCTGAACCAAGCCTTCGTGAGAGGACAGTTTATTTGAGAAGCTCGTGTATGGACAAAGGTGATGTTTATGAAAGGCATTTTTCAAGATGGCTTTGTAGTAGGTGGTCTTTGCAGAGGCTTTCTAACTCCTTGCACTTTCATAACAAGAATTATGACAGAATAATAGAGAATAATATGGGTAAGATCATGAGAGCAGTCAAACAGATGTCATCCATGTTAAACTGTTGGGGAGATATTGTGAGGAAATTAAGTTTAAAAAAAAAAGCGGGGGGTGAATAAAGAGGGGAAGAGACCTCAGTTAGTGTAGAAGAAGATTGTCCATCGGGGGAAAAAAAATAGTCTTGTTAACACTTCTTCAGGAGCCTGGTTCCTCAGGGGAAATGTCTTGTATAGAAAACTGTCTTTATGCAATCTCCCCTAGTCTGTATAAGAACTAATCTTTCAGTAAGAAGGCTGCCTTTTTTATTGTTTTATACATAATACATATTTGTAAAGAATAGAACTTCTCTTTAGGGCAATATATAGAATTGCAACAAAAGCTCTTAATTATATTATTGTATCCTTTAATGAAAAAAGTAATTATTTTTTCAGCTTTGCTGTAAAGATTTTAAAAAAAAAAAAATAATTGGAAACTTGCTTTTGGGCCACAGTAGTATACTGGCTAGGCTTCCCAATAAGCAGTTCAGTCATTTTTAACTATTGACATGTTTGTCATGAGAAGGAGGAAAGGAAATATTATAGATGAATTGAAGGTTCCCAAGCATTTGTTTGATATTTGTAGTAAGGACAGATTCCATAGAGTTCCTTCACTTGCTCTTTGAAATAAATGAAACCAATTGCTGTTCAAAAACAATAATAATAGAGTGTTTCAGTGCTGTAGTGCTTTTGTAATGTGTTGAGATTTACTGTGGTCTTCTCATTCCAGTGAGGTATTTTAAAGCAATTCTGCAGTAAGTATGGAAATACTTTAGAAGAAACATTAGACCTCAGGAGGCTCAGTGTTTTTATTACATTTATTCAGCTCATCATGAAGGGAGATCTAGTGCCAATTTCTGAAATCCAGAAAAATATCTTGTAATATTACTTTTGAGTTTTGGTATTGATTCAAATCAATTACCTGTGTGCCTAGGTATTTTGAATGAAACAATGGTTGCAATGCAAGGGAACCATAACATGGTGGGGGGATCAACCAAATAATACCAAAGTAGCTTCTATTTTACTTGTTTTCCTCAAGATTTTTTCCTCTCCATATTACCACTGAGTTCCTGAAGATGGCTTTTTCACATTTGTGTTACTGATTAACGTTCTATATAAATCTTTACTAAAAAATTGCTCAAAAGGAAGAGAGGTGTTTTATGTTGTGTTACTGGTATCTAGACACATGCTGCTTCCTGCAGAAGGTGACCAGGTGTGTATGTGGGGACATAACCCCACTGTTTCTTTACAGTTGTTGTATGTCTTCGAGCTCTGCTGAGGAGCCGTGAGAAAAAACTGCAAAGACTATATAGACAAGATCATGAGGAATAGATACAGTTTGTCCTCCTTGCTCTGGGTAAACTTAGCCACCTGATTCTTCTCTAACATCTTCTTTGCACAGGACTCCAGAGGAAACTTCACATTCTGAAAGGTCTGAACCTCTGTGGTCTGAAGGTCTGAACAATCTTTTAATTGTATAGGAATAAACAAGACTTTCCCTGCAATTTTGGATTGTGATTGCTCCAGGTAATATTAGGTTTAGCAGTGGGAACTGGGAAGCTTATTTCTATTGTACTGCCCATTGTTTTGTCAGGCAATGCTGTGGTAATGTAGCTTTGAATGCAGCACAGATGTGAGGAGGGCTGGACAAGCCTTGCAACTCCAGGACTAGGGACCTTGACAGAAGACTGGGTCTATCCTTTTCACCGTGGCAAGGAAGTGGATCAATAGTAGTGCAGGTGGGCTATCTGGACAAGAAGGCTCAGGTCAGGGTAAGGAATGGGAGGTAAGGAAGAAGAATTACCAGACTGTCAGGATTTGAAAAGAGAATTAGGATGTTACACCTCTCTCCCTCCTTCCTTGAACTTATGGGGAAGAAGTCAGAGGGAAAATCATCAGGACAGGGGCAGGAAATAGTTCAGCTGCAAGACTAGGACCTGGCCTCAGTTTTGAAGTGAGGCAGAGACTGTCTGTCCCTGTGTGAGGGGGAAAAACAGTGCTGGGAAAGAAATAGGAGTAGGGCAGGAGGGGGGGGACTCTGCCTGCCAGAAAACAACCTTCTTTTCGTAGCTGGAGGTGACTGTCAGCTGATTTCTTTGTAATCTGCTGATTCAGTATTCCTCTCCTTCAGTGGTGTTCTACCCACAAGGTTATAGACTGCATGTGTTGAGTACTTACTTCTCTAGCCTCATGTTGAGTTCATGTAAAAGGTTCCAGTGTCTTACATACAGACTTACAAGAGAATCCATATGATACTATCTAATTTAATTCCTTTTCATCAGTTCGTTGTTTGCAAAAAAACTTGGAAATTAATGTTTTATTAAAAACATACTGTAATTTTTAATGTTGTGAAGTCAACCTGTCAAGAAATATTACGAGGTTTGCCAGTTAAAAAACCAAAACAAACCACCTTAGTTCCAGATGTATGTTGTGTTGTCTTATCATGGGCTCTTACCAGACTTCCTTCAGGTGCTGGACATTGCTCACATACTGCAACTTATGTTCTTGTTTGTTCGACAGGAATCTGCATCTCTTATTAATTGCATGCTCTTCAAAGGTAGCCTCAAAAGTTCTCTAAAGATATTAATAGTTCTGTGGTGTTCAGAGTATCTAAATGCCTCTTCCATATTAATGAATTTGTCTTCAAAATAGCTTTTGAGATGTGTGATAGAATTCCTATTTTAAATATGTGAAACTGAGAGACATCTTAAATTAAATGTATTTATAGATTTGAGGCGGTTATTTAGGACCTGAATATTTTGGAGCATTGTGCAGCATTCCCTACGTTGAGGGTACATTTCACACTGACTTCAGGTGTGGCTGTGGGCTCTGAAGTTGGACACCCAGAAACTGAGAAGAAAAAAGAAGTTGTTGTAAAGTTTTATTATATGTGACCTGCTAAGCATCTGTGGTATAGACAGAGACAGGCTCCTGTTCCGGGTGCAGTATTTGATTACTTTCACCGTGAGATCTTCCTTATTCCTGCCTTTCCGAAATCCATCTTCATTTTCAGTGTGTGTTCCAACTTCAGAACATGAAGAAAGAAACCAGTCAGTAGGAGCTTCTTTGATCCTCGTGGCAGATCTATCTAGTAACACTGAAAAATTTGGGGAGGTTGTGTAGAAGCATGGTGTATGATGGTACAAAATATGTATTTTGTATATGCAGAAGCAGTTGAAACAAAGATAGCTTACTTAATTCTGGTATTTTCTAACTGCACATGCTTGGCAACTGCAACTTCTCTGCAGTTTGTTAGGGATGATTTACAGAGGTTCTGAGTTTCATGGACTTGACTATTTGTAAGTAAAAATAGAAAATATACCTTGATCCAAAATAAAAATAGGTAAGAGAAGCCAAGCTTTCTAAGTCTTATATTCCACATATTTTTTACCAACCTGAACTTTTTAAAATTGTGTATGCTAAAGTGTTCTATATGTGTACCTATGGTTTTTGAATACTGACCTGTTTGATCATTCCTGGATTTTCTTAGAAATAAAACCATTTCTTCCTATAGGTTATTTTTGGTTCTTACCTTTCCAGTGCAGGTGAATTCCTATTAGAACTTTATGAAGTTCCAGAATACCAAATGAAATTTTTTTGCTAGGAATTTTAAGGATGCTGTTGTGTCTCAGTGGAAGAATTCAGGAGTCATGAAATGGAATAGGTGATGCAAAATTACCATGGAAGTCCTTAAAAGAAACTTTTTTTTGCCTTAGACTTCTGTAGGACCTGTGTACCTATAGGCAGGCTCTATATTTAGTAAGTGTTGTAAATGTGGAGAAGTTGTAGAAGCTGATGTGCTTCAGGTTATACTCCTCTGCTTCTTGTAGCTGCAGAGCTGCACAAAGGGAAGTGCTAATAAGCCATAGGAATTTGTGATCGGTTGCATAGTAAACTAACTGTAGGCTGCATAACGTGTACCAGATTGGTATTTGTTTTACAGAGTTAAACTGGTTTGAGTTGACTCCTAACTTCAGGTGCAAAGGAATACTCTTCTAGAAATGCTTCTTCAATAATTTCATGTACATTTTTGTTGATCTGTTGGGATATTATTTGTTTTGTTGGTGTTCTCTGCTAGTGCAGTGTCTGTAAATAATGTTTTAATTTTCTCAGTTGATGTAAATGTTGATGCTTTATACAAATAAGTGCTGGGGGCTTCTCCCCCACGGGACTGTTTGTGCCAGTAAGTCTACTTTTGATGGGGAAGTAATCCGAATATGTAATCATAGTCTATTACTTAGCTTAGCAATTCTAAACTTTCTAAGGAATACAGTAATAACTTTCTAATAGAGAATTGAACAGGCTCATTTGAGGTTTTAATATTTTTCTGCATATACTTTTTCTTTACAGTTCAGAACTAGAGCCATACTTTAAAAAAAATGGAAGTACAAAGAAGGTGTAGGTATTCTTTAATGTTTTGTGACTATGTGGAAAAAAAAGGCTTTGAGAGCGGTGTTCCATATTTACATTCATGTTTATCGTTTTAGAAGAATGGCTTAAAAGGTTTTAAGTATTTTTACATAATGTAATTATTGTTTTTAAATGATTTTTTCTTGCTGAACAGATAAAAGCAACTCAGCTTTCAGTAACTGAATAGACATCATGTCTCGAGCACGGCAGCCCCCACTTGTAACTGGCATCTCTCCCAATGAAGGCATCTCATGGACAAAAGTGACAATTAGAGGAGAAAATTTGGGGACTGGGCCTACAGACCTCATAGGTAAGTTGGGGGAAAAAAAACCCAAACAACTTATTTTGAGACTGTAGAATGTCACATTTAGGATATAATTATAAGGTAATTTTTTTTTGCACGGTAAATTCTATATTGTATGGTGTGAGGAAATGCCCTTTTCACAAATAGGCCCTTGAATCCATAAATTCAGGGGTGCTGACTAATGTGTAACAAATCAAATGACCATGCTTTGTTAGATGAACCCTTAGCCTGACTCAGCGTCCTGTGCTGAACACTGGCTAAGAATGAATGCTTATGGCATTGTACTAGAAGAGGGTAGATGTAACGAGATGCTCCTTTGTAAAATCCCAGGCATTGAGAATTTCAGCATGGAGACTTTCCTATCAGAAGTGTTTTTAAGGTGTTGAGAAAGTCACTGACCACTGCTTTTCCTTGAATTAGTGTAAAAGTCAATTTGTGTATCTGCCACAGTTATGACAAAGCGAGTTTAATGGTTTAGCTACACATGTGAAAAACCATTTCCTTCGCTGTTTTGATTTTAACATGGTAACTTTATTTGAATCATCATAGCTCTTGCATTGAAAGAGGGAACAAGCGGTTTTCTCTGATTCTCCTGACCATACAGATCTTGATCATCACTGCTCTGTTGCCTCTTTTCTAGGCTGAAAAGTCCTAGAGTATTTCAGTTTTCTGCATATATCTTTGACCCTTGCTGTTTCTCTTCACTGAATCTCTTGGTTTCACTACCAATGATGGGTGAACAAATCTTGGTTACATGCAGTGTTCAGGATGTGAACGCACTGTGGCATAATACTATACTTTCACTTTTGTTTTATATTTCTTCCATAGGATTCTGTTTTCTGATTAACTCCTGCTAAGCATCGAGCTAATGTTTCTTGTTGTTCTGCTTATTCTATTCCCATGATTTAATGCTTGAGGGTTAGTAGTCAGCTTGAGCCTGTCATCTGTGAATTTAAGGTTTTGCCTGTGTGCATTATGTCTTTGTTCATTGAATTTCAGCTGCTGTTCTATAGCATCTATGTTAGAGTGCATCCACTCAGACTCATAAGGTCTGTTTCGCATTTTTTCTAGTTTTTACAGTCTTTACATTCTGAATAAATTAGTATCATCAGCAAACTTTGTAACCTCTTTGTCCTGTCATTTATGAATATATTGAACATAAGCAATCCCAGCACATGCCCTGTGGAAACTTTCCTTGGTGAAAACACACCATTTACTGTAACCCTGTTTCTATCTTTTAACAAGCTATTTATCCACTTGCGGATTGTATCCTATAGCTGCTTAATTTTCTGAAGCCTTTCAAAAAGGACATTGTAAAATCTTCTGGAAATGCAAGTTAACTGTAACTACTGGAATTTGCCTTATTTCTTTTGTAAATTAAGCATGTATGTGCTTTAGTATTCATGTTAGAGACTATTTATCTAATTTGTTGTGGAATCATGACTCCTCTGAAGTCCATTGGAATTTTGTTTGGCTTTGCTAGAAACAATATTTCACTTCATGGCTGTAAACCAAGATTTCCAAATTCCATTCTTGGCCACCACAATGAACTTTATGGCCAAGCATAAGCTACTACAATTTTCCCCTTCACTTCATTTTGCTGTCTCTCGAAAGGGGAAGTAGTATTTTCCTGAGCTGCTAGACAAGGTTCCAGTACACTAATGAACCTTTAGTGAGAAATAATCAAATAACTGATGTTATAGGTGAGTATATTTCTGTGTATTTGTGTGGTTGATGTAATTTGATAACCTTATTAGTTCATTGGTATGATTCTTTTAGAAGTGATCAGTGTTAGGTTCTTGGAAGGAAGACATCTCCTGAACTGTGTCTCAGTATGATAGCCGATTAACTGCTAAGATTTCTTCTCTTGGATTTTTTTTGAGTAACTCTTGTAATACATAGCTGCTAATAATCTCATGCTTTGAGGTAAAAATTTTAAAAAATAAATAATGGTTTACCTTATTTTTTTTTTCCTTATCTCAATTCTCAGCTTTTTCCAGTAAGTGACTAAGGCCCCAGACATGTAAAAATTTCTTCTAATGGTTAAATTAGGCATGTAAATAGTCCCTGTGACTTGAATGGAAATACTTGCAAAAGTGAGCTTTTGTAGGCATGAGATTTAAGCAAGTTTGAGTGAGGGTTTTATAAAGTTTATAATCTGCTATTTGAGATGCATTAGATTAAAATGAAAAGCAAGAAACTTTTTTTATGTATAAACAGAATATCACATAACAGAAGAATATGCCTTCTCGTTTCATTTGAGAGCGCCTTCTTGTAATCTATTTGTATCTTTGAAACCAAATGAACTTTTTATTTGTAACTCTATGGCTCACGGTACAAAAAGCCAAATCCAGAAGATACCTGCAACATTTATGCTCTCAAGGTTTAGTTTGGCTTTTAAGACATTTGCAGCTGTATTTTGTAGGCATTGTAAAATTGTCAATATATAAGCTTGGCCAAAATTGTAAGGTCTCAATGAGAGAATTATTTGTGCCTATTTATTGAAAGGCACATAAAAGCTAGAACCCGAGTACGATGTTCTCAAAGATCTTTCTACCATGCAACAGATTGAAATGAAGTTTTATTTAAAAGGAAGCTGCTTCTTTTTGGAGAAAAAAATTTTTGTATCTGTACCATCAAAAAGTCTCCCCCAACATGCCTTTATTTCTTTTAGAAATTGTCTTGTGCCATTACTATATTTAGTGTGGTATAGAAAACGTTGATAGAGACTTACTTTCTTTTGCCTTTTTAAGATACAGACAAAGGTTGTGTCCCTCCATTTCAGACATGTCGGATCTTGTGATCTTGTTCTCTTGAGAGCTTTAGGAACCTCTGAGTCGAAAATAATTGATACAAGGATCTTTAAAACAGTTGTTCAAAAAATGTTTACCCTCTAAATGGCTATAGCTCAAGTACTGATTTTAAAGTATTTTAACTAAGCATTAATTCAGACCTTTGAAATTCTAGGGTGAAAGCCTCTTTATGAATGGTTCAGACAAATTCTTTCAGTTAGTCTTAGTTCATACTGTCCTCTTTTTTCTTTCAGAGAAGTTGCTAGTATAAAACCAAAAGAGTTGTAATAATATAACCTAAGATTGAAACCTTTGCATCATAAATGTGTGGTTTTTCTTCCCCTCTGAAAAACAAAAACTGGCCTGGTTAAAGTGTTGCTAATAAATAACAACCAAAATATTTTTTTATTTTAAGGCTCTTTTGTGTATGTACCCTATTTTACTCCCTCCCCCTCTTTTATTCAGGCATCTTTTAAGAAACGAATCTACTGTTCTAATTCAAGTAAAATTGCCTTCAGTTGTAATAAGACTCAGTGCCTTTCTGTTTTTTATTTTTTGGTTTTCATTTTCAAAATAGTTTTTGGCAGGGAGTAAGGCATTTTTACATCTGAGAACCATGAAAACTGCCAAATTTGTCTGCTGTGTAATGTCAGAGACTTAAATTTGTGAGAAAAAGTAAGTGTGAAGCTTTGGTACTGAGCCACATAGGCTGACCCTCTTCTGTCTGTAAGTGTTTTTTTTAAATTGGTCAGAGCTTTCTAGAAATTAAAAACAAAACCCAAGCCAACAGGGGAGGAACTGCTGTCCCTGAGTAATTCATACTCCAGTACAGCCAACACACTAGTACAGCCTTTTCCTTTTGGAAATGTTTCTAGGTAAGGGTGTTAATTTAAGAAGAACCTAATGAAATTGTTCTCCAAATCCATACTATAGAAATTAGGATCTCGCCAATTCTTCAGGACAACAAAACTCTGATTAGGAATCTAGGAATTATTGTTCTAGATCTGAGAAAACAATCCATCTCTTCTAGCATCCAGAGTCCTGATTTGACCAGACTTGATCAGATTGATTGGTCAGATTTATCAGTTGGTCAGACTGATATGACATGAATCTCCAGGAAGCCTTGGACCTTACATTAGGGTGTACCTTGACTCTTAGGTGTTGAGAGGTGTTCTTAAACACTAAAGCTTGACCTATTTTAATACACCACAGTCTTTTCCTAACAGAGAGCTTCATGGCTAAAATATACATTGTATTTTTTATTTCATAGTTGGCCATTTGTACTTATGAGAAAATTTAGGAAAGGAAATAGATGAATACTACATGACTATTTTCATACAACAAAGGCAGTTTATTCAGCAGAATCAGTCATGCATCGTGGATTTTGTAGAGAAGAAATTGGGACAGAATATTTGTCAATTAATACTTTTTTGACCAAAAAACCCTTCTGTGTCTGCAGAAGTACTGCTAAATAAATAAGGTTGGAAAACATTGTTCATTGTGGCTATTTTGCAGACTTTCTTTATGGTTTTGGTATGTGAAGTCACACAGAGTGAACTTATGAAAGATTTTATGCATGCAGTTTTGATGGAAGTTTCATGTAAGTACAATACTGAACGGTAGTTCTCCAGTGTCTTGCAGACAGAAGATATCTTTTACAACATGAAGTAAAACTTGCAGTCGCCCATAACTGGTGGAGTAGATTAAAATAAGCTTCAAACAGCACTGTGTGTGTCTCATGAAGTGGCGCCAGGACAAAAGACCTGAAGTTACCTAGGGAACATCTAGAAAAATGTATTCGTGACTCTTTCACTGTAGTTGGCTGTAAGGGACTAGAGAAGGGTCATTTATTTATGTAAAATATATGAAGGATCATAAATGTATTTTCATTACAGAATTTCAAAAGATACTTCTATTCACAGTAGAGTTTTGTTGGTTTTTTTTCTTTTTCCCAGGTTTAACAATCTGTGGGCACAACTGTCTGCTAACTGCTGAATGGATGTCTGCCAGTAAAATTGTGTGTCGAGTCGGACAGGCTAAAAATGACAAGGGAGACATTATTGTGACTACAAAGTCTGGTGGCAAAGGAACTTCAACTGTTTGCTTCAAACTGCTTAAACCTGAAAAAATAGGTATTTTTCTTGTTCAAATTCACATCTGTTTTCTTTGCTAAACAAATATATGACTGAGTGCCTCTTTAAATAAAATGTGTGTTTAAAATGGATCCACCTCAGGACAATCTTCAGTTGTGTAGAAAAAGCAGAGTATGTCAATAAAATGTGTAAATATATACATAGATAAACTCATAGTATATGTTAAATTAATCCTCCTGTCTCAATATCCTGATAAACCCCTCAATGACTACTGAAAAGTAGCCCTTTATTTTTCTGTAAGGAGTAGCACTAAACTTCTAAAATTTTAAAAAAAATTCATAACAGATCCAGTAATTACTCTTACGTGTACTAGATAAATACAAAATATAAACCAGCTCATGAGCTTTACACCTAAATCCTGAGCTGACAGTTAATACTTTAAAGAAAGTTGAGTCCTCAGTGGTGTTTCTTTATTTGTAATTCAAACCATCCTGCAAGATGGAAGGTCTTAAGCATTTCTCATGAGATGCTTAACCATTAAAAAGATGTTGCCAAGCACTCTAGGACCTCTGCTTAATCTAGAATCCAGTCTAAATACCCTCTGGATTGAAAATGTTTCTTTCAGACCACCTCCATTGATGAAGTTGGATGGTTATCTTTCCTAACGTAGGTTTTTCCACAAGAACTATTTTAGGCTTTTGTTCTCTGCAGTTCAGTGACAGTTAAATAATGCATAATTTCTCTCAAGCTGTAGTAAGATCTTAATAATAGAAAAGTGAATCAAGTGCAAATGTTACACAGTGAAGCTTTTGGTGATGGGAGGGGAGAATTGATATTTGAAAAGATGGGTAAGTGTGAGTATGGGGTAATTTCTGGTGTTGAGTATCTGATGGGTATGTTAAAGAAAGGCACAGCCAAGAATATGGCTGGCTGCATTTTTGGCTAAGGGCCAAGACCTATTGTGCCTCATCTTTATGCATTGTCTGTGCTAAGGCTTTGAAAACAAAGTCAGTCCGGTGTCCGTTGAGTCATCCATCTTGGCATGTGGCCAAAGTTCACTTAATTTTTGGTTAGTGAGTGGCACAGAAAAGGGATCTTCCCTAAAATATGCAAATAAGAAGACCTCCAGGTAATTTCTTGTTTTGAAAGTGTTAGATGGCAAGGTTTGGACAGGTACCAAAATACTTGGAGGAATGAAAAATACTAATTTCTGTGATCAGGAAAATGCTCTTAATGAGTGTGAAACTGTGCACTCTGTAAGAGGTAATGTTTGATGCCTAGCCATGAATACCTTTCCAGCAGCTACAATAAAATAATTCAGCATAATTGCATCCAGGTTGTTTTGCCATGTATCCTCCAATATATTACCTAGGCATGCATTTTATATTTATCAGGATTTTTTCAAATTAATTCAGTATGTTAGAAGTTGATGGTGCTGGACCGCCCTTGTTGTTTTAAGGATCTGTGCTTTGTTTTCTCTAGGTATCTTGGATCAGTCTGCTGTCTGGGTGGATGAAATGAACTATTATGACATGCGCACTGATAGGAACAAAGGGATTCCCCCCTTGTCCCTGCGTCCAGCTAATCCGCTTGGTATTGAGATAGACAAGTGAGTACCAAATGCCTTTAATCCACTTTTTTAGTGGTTTTCTCTATATGTGCCTTTGTGAATTCCAGAGAAGTTTAACAGTTTACTGGGCAGGGAAAGATTTAAAAATACATACATGTATTAGCTGTTGGTATGCTATTTGGTACTCAGAGGAGTTGTTGGTGCACATTATATCTTGCTTCATAATCCTTGGTTTTGGACCGTCAGTTAGAGCTGTAGATAATCTAAAAGCCTGATATATTGAACCCCAGTGACGTTTAGATTTTGAGGATTGCCAAATAACCTAAGGGTTTGGATTTATACATTGTAGTTATGGAATACTTAATGTTGCATCTGAGTTTCATGGTGCTTTTAAGGATGGTTAGATTGCTATCTATTGCTAAAATTGCACTGTAAAATGTGATTTATCATCAACTAGTTTATTCTATTGAAATATTAATACTGTTTTCCAACCCACAGGCTTCTTTGCTTTCTGTCACAAGTATGGTGGAATTGATGACTTTTTTCTGAAATAGAAACTTTATAGTGAGTGATAAATGGAATTAGAGGGCTTTAAATGGGACTTTCATAGGGCTCCAAACCTGACCAACTCCTAGAAATAGCATCAGGAGTAATATTTCTCTTGATCAAGGTACAAGTTCTACCAAAAACAAAGGCTATTTAAAATTAAACTCTTACTAGGGATCTCATCTGCTGAATACTCTGTGAGAGGGAGTGCATTGGAGAAAATCTGCAGTGTCCGTTGTTACCTTGTTCTGATGGGGAAACTGCACTTTCCCAAATCTGTGTGGGATTTCTAGTGGATCATCAGCTTCCAGCCTCTGGCTGTGCATTTCTTTCCTAGTTTGAATACGTATTTTTCTTTCTTTTCAAAGTACTAACCCATTTTTTGTAATAAGCTGAAGATTTTGTTTCTCTTTAAGTATTTTTCTCCAGCCTCTGACATAACTTCTGACAGATACTTCTTTCATCTTCTCCAGTTTTCCAACCCTGTTAAAATGTGGACTTTAGGATAGTGGACAGTATTCCACTGTCTTAGCAGAAGACTTCCTGTCTCTCCTCCACTCTCCCTCCCTTGTTTGTAAATTTTAAAAAAAACTAATAATCCTTTTTACCACAGTGCTGCACTGGCAGCTAGCAGTGAGTGGCTTTTTAGTTGATTCTCTTGAGTTGCTACTCCTGCTGCTGGCATGGTAGCTCATTATGCTGTAGGCATGGCCTGCATTCCTTTATCCTAGCTATCTCTTTTTGCACTTGACCGTGTTCCTCTGTTGCTGAGGAGACAAGTTTGTCTTCTCAGTCCAGATTACAGTCTTTCTTCTTAACATTTTTACCAACTATTTATAAAAAATTATTGGTGGTAAAGCCATTATTGGTGATGATGCAAGTACTGATGAAAGAGTAATGTGGGCTTTATTAAAACTTTACCTACAGATGTTCTCAGGTGTGCTTCTCCACAGATTGGGTTTTTTTAGTTAGTTCTTTAATTCATGTGATGTATTCTATTGGCATTGCATAAAAATAAATTTTTAATGAATCTTAGGGTAGCTAGTCTCCTTTAAAATGACTATATATTAATTTTGTCTGGTTACACTTTTCAATGAAGCGCTTAATCTCAAAGCCCATCTAATATGTCCTCAAACATTGTATGAAACCGTTGTGACTGGCTGACATTAAAACTAATTTTCTCTGCTTCCATTCTGTATTTGTTGAAACCTGCAACAGTTTTTCCATTATTTTATCTGGGATTTAAGTCAAGATAACTTGTTCTATTGCATAGTCCTCTGTCCATAGGTTTCTCACAGTACTTCTTTCTGTAAATACAATGGTTATGACACAGTTACTTTTAATTCTTACTTTAACATAACTTTTAATGTAGTATTGATTTCATAACCAAAATTGATAGTTCTTACCGTTAAGACAGTGTCAATGTGATAGGTTAAGAATTATCTTCCAGAAATCTAAACAGCATTAGTTTTAGGATTTATTGACTTTAGTCATCTGTTTGGATGTTTGTTAAATAGGAAACCAGCGATATTATATTTTAAATGTTTCATCTGAAAGCATTAGAAAATACCATGTTAATGAAACCTCAGCTTTTGTGTGAAAAAGAAATCAGGTCAGAAATATGTAAATACAGATAGAAAATAACCTTTTTTGGGGGGGGGAATGGGGAAATATTTGGGCAAGTATAATATCAAGCCTAGTTCACTGTTAATTGATCTCCAAGTTCACCTCCGAGTTAGTCGGAAGCAAAGCATGAAGATTATGGCAAGCACTGGTGTTGAGAATGACCAGTTTGAGAGAAGGAACACTAGTCAATATAACAAGTAATTGTGTAGAGGAATTGAGAGGTAAACTGTGGTGAAGGGGGAGAGATAGGGAAAGATAGAAAAAGCCTGGTCTGCCTTTGTGCTATGGGTGACAGCACAGTGGTAATAGTTGTGACTATAGATGGAATATTCTGTTTTAATTAAAAAGTGCCTCCCCAATGGAAAAGCTTTCATAATTTGCTTGAAAATTTGAGCAATGCAATGTTTACTTTTAGAAATAATCTCTAATACCATATAGTTTAACTAAACTCACGTATTTGCAAATACTTGATGTATGGGATGGGGGAGTAATGAGAAGTTGTACAAAGTAGTGAAAAAAGGCAACTATAAATTAAGAAAAGGAGTGGATAAGCAAGATATTATCATTAACCATTACTAGACATGGTAATAATTTGTCACTAGAAGTGATGAAAAAAGTTAGAATTTTGGGATGCTTTAAAATGAAAGAAATCCTAATATGATGAACAACAGTTGTATATACAAGAAGATGGGACTCTGCAGCATAATGGGTCTCTCCTTTATTAAAACCTTTGGCTTCTTTAAACTATTTTGAAATGTGCGCAAATTGTATTTTAGTTTTGAAGCTAAAGCGTTTGGCATTGGTCTGACTTGGTGAGATTTATAACCCTTGCAGCCTGATGGCTGATAAGGAATGGAGAGTGCCTTGTATGGGTTATGCAAATAGTGGTAAACAAAAGAAACATTTAAAGAGAGGACCAGGGAGAAAACCAGTGAAAAATAGATGTGAGAAAATAGGATCGGGATAAGCTAGATGGGAGCACACCAAAGGGAAGGCAGAAAGTGGATAGACTACAGACTGAAAGAGAGAAGGAAGTCCTCCCCCTGGAAAGTAGTTGTCAGTCGTCAGCAAATGATACAGAAAAGACATCTGCAGCATGGGAAGGAGTTAGATCACCTATCTGTGATTTTTTTAAATTTTTTTAAATATGGGTTATGCTTAGTTCTAAAAGTCATTTTGTGGTTTTTTAAACATCGTTCATGGTACTTTGTCCAACTAAACTGTGTTTAAAAACTAATCACAGCTTTTGAATCATTCAGGTGGATACATTCAGGTGGATACTTTCAATGTGTTGTGAATGGGACATTGAAATGCTAGAAAAAAGATCCCAGAAGTAATGAACAGGAGTGCTTTAATACAGCATTTCATTAAACTAAACTATTAGGCAAGCACAGGGACAAAAAACCCCATTTATTCTGACTCATAGACATAAAATAGGAGTTTAATTGAGAGTGACTGGGATTTAAGTGAACAAAAGGTTTCAACTGTGAATTAAGGGAAATAGATAATAGTGGATCTAACACATTCTATTAATAATTAGAATACTGCCTGTACATATATTGTAGGAGTAATATATACTCAAAATATGCACAGAGAAACTGGATTTCTCTTCTCATATTCAAATGTTGCAAGGATGCAAAAGTAAGAACTATAGCTATAAACTCATCCTCCTAGTTTTTACATAGTCAAGATATTTTAAATGTTATATATACACACAGTGTGCAAGCCATCATCTCTCAGCCTGCAAGTTTAACAAGAGTAAGTATATATAATTTCTGGCTGAAATTGTGCCATACAACTAAGAATCTCAGTTGCTAAATAATAAAATCATTTATATTGTAATGAAACTTGAACTTGCTGGTTATTATGTTTCAGTGGTGATTCTTAAAGTCGCAAATGTATTCATAGAAGTGTTTGCATACATTGTTCTCCTGCCTTGCTAGCGGTTGTTTGTTCATCTCAAAACACAGAAAACTGATCCAATTAGATGAGGTCTTTTTTACATAGCTATCACTTAGTGTGTGTATCGTGTGTATACTATGAAGTATTTCCTTCACACCAGAAAATAGGTATTTAAAATATTTAATCTTTGACTTTGAGTTTTTTAGTTTTCAGGATGGAGTGGAGACTGTTACAAAGCTTTAGTTTTCTGTCTCTGTCTTACGCTGGCTTTATGTGCAAAGCAGGTCTGTGCCACCTTCCTCCCAAAGGAATATTCCTGGCTGTGGTGTTATGTAGATGTAGACAGAAATCCTTACAGAAGGCTTAAATAGCTTGCAGGAAGAAAGAGTATAGAGAGTAGTCATCTCAGCCTGAAAAATGTGGAAAGTTGGTATGAAAATGCTAACATTAACAGCGATGTTGCAGTACTTGGGTTGGTTTTCAGTTTACAGCTGTTACAAGAGCAGGTTGGTAGGTTATGTCCTACCAACACAGGATTGTTCAAAATTTTGAACAGTTCTGGGAGAGACTATGTCATGCCTGTTTCATAAAGGCACTGGTTGAAATCTGTTGGTAGAAAATTTAGATCTACATAAGATTTGTGAATGAATTGCTTGTTCAGATGTACCACATACTTTTCCCCTCCTGCATGACAAGTCCTTGTTTAATCAAAGGTTCCCTGCCTCCTCTACCTTCTCTGTCAAAGAAAATCCATTCTCTGCAAAGCAGTAACAACAGTCAGACCTAGTGGTGGTTAGAAAATTTTTGAGTAGTGTTTGTTTTGCATGTAGCAGAGGTCGTTATGGTGGATCCATCTCGTACATGAAAGCAAATGCTGACATGCTAAGTACATTCCACATACTTTCGTATCCACCCACTCAGTACAGATGCTTCCCTCTTCCCACGCCAGCTTCCAAAACATTTCATCTGGGAGGAGGGAACAGATGATCTTACGCTGCCACCTATTGGTAAATGCCAGCTTGCTACCATGAGATAGGAAAAGACTTTCTGGAGACTTTGATATTTATTTATTTTTAAATGGCTTGTATGGAAAGGCAGTCCATTCCATCCTTGAATGTGATGGACTTGTTGAAACTTTCATCATAGCGGTGCATGTGGAAAAATCCTGAAACTTGCAGGAGAGAGATGCAGTGTGTAGTAGTACTTAGTCCTAGTTTTATGACATGAAAATATACAGTAACACTTGCTGCTTGTAAGGCTGATGCATCAGTTGCAGCTACCAGCCTAAAATATCTTACAGATTTCTCTTATCGCATTCAGCCATTTCTCAAATGTGGTTGTCATTTTGTTGTCATATTTCTGATAAACGCAATGCTACTAGGGAGTAATTGCCAGAGTGCATCCTTGTCTTTTTGCTGTTGGACAGACCTTTGTTAACACCTTCTGATTTGTTGTGTTTAGTCTACTCTTGTGTCCCTTATGCTGGTCTTCTTGCATGCATGATTAACACAGTACAACTGGTACAAAGCCTCCTTCGAAGAGTCTGACTGCTACCAGACACAGGGGGGGAGTGTACAGCAGCTCTAGCTGGAGCTTGTTTATGCTGGTTGCTATTCAGAATCTGTGTTTGTTTAAAGTTGCTCCTTTTGACCTACAAACTCCTGTGGAATTGAAGTTCAAGTTACCTTTTGGTGGCTGCATCCTGTTTTGGGACCTGCCTTTAATCTGCAAATATTGTCATATATGCTGAAAAGTATGCTATGAGGTTCTGAAACTCTGGGAGCAAAATAATCTTTACAGAAAAATTACAGCTTGCTAAGCTACGCTCGTAGTCAGGCTCTGTTCATTAGTATCAATTGCATTCTGTTGCTGTTACTGAATTGGGACTGCTTGGAGGCTGTGATTTACCCGTAGAAATTACAGCTGATCTTAAACCTCTGGAGAATATAAATGCTCTGTATATGCACAAGTTCTGTAGTAGAATTTGTAAGAGCCAATATATGCTGTGATGTTAAATCAGATTTCTTGAGTATCAGGCTATACAGAACCTAAGGTTTGGGGTATTGGAGGAGGGGGCTTGTATTGATGGGCACATGTGGCACAAGTGAATTGATTGTACCCTAAGTGGTTTGAGTCCAAAGTAGATGTGCATGCCCTTTATGTGGAAGCAAGGACCACTATGTCTAATACTGCATGACTGTATTAGATATACTCAAAATGTGTTTGAGGGAAGTAAAAGTGTATAATGGCTTGAAACCAAATTTATTTTTATTATAGTTCTCATGAATATAAACAGTATGTGAAATCTTAATTACTTCTATATTTAAAATTGTTGCTGATGGATGAATAAGACTACTTCAAAATGTTAACTTTAATGTTAAATGTTAACAGAACCAGATCTGGTTCTCTTGTAAACAAAATAGTCTGCCTAGCAGAAAGGACTACTATATAAATCCAATATGTGTACCTTTGCTGAAATCGTAAAGGTAGCAAAATATGTAGAGTTGTCAAGGATGGTAAACTTCTCTCTTCTTTTTCTGAGGTTTTCTGGATTCAGTTGGTGGTTCCCAGTTTCTTTTACAGTGATTGCTTTTGAATCGATGATTAAGTATTCAGAGTTGCTTCCTGAAGTGATTCTTGTATAACAGGCAAATCAACAGAAAAATGATCAACACTTTCATTGTGTGTTAGCATGGTCTCAGCCTTTGCTACTAGTTCATATTCGCCTCATAATGTTGAAATGAGTAAAACAGAAATAGTTTCTCAAGTCACGTATGCGCTTGTTTCTAAGTAAATGGCAAGCAAGTTTTCATGAGAACAACTTCCAAGGGCTTATTTAATTTACTAATGGAAGTTAATGAAACCAACTTGCGTCTATGTGGAATCAGTCTCTTTTTTAGATGCATCTGGCCAGATATTTTAGAAATACAGTTGCTTTCAGTTTGAACTTTTTAGTGAGCAGCTTGTTGTGAAGACAGCTGTAGCAAGTCATTCCAATCTCCCCATATCTGTTAGTGGAAAAACTACTGGTAAAATTTATGATAAAAATAAGGATACTGCACCAGAGAGTATAACATATTGTTAACATACCACACGCATTCACATTCATGTTTCTACTCTGTTGTGACTGTGTCTAAAATACATCTGCACAGATAAAAGCACCCATAAACACATTGCTAATTTGTGGTTCTACACAAATGCATCTGCTGGAGAAAAACTTCTAATAACTTTTCAATGCAGTCAGATATCAAACTGAAAAAACCTCTTTGTTTCTGTCCCACTGTCTGTGAGCAAAACTCATTTGCAGGAATTTATTACATCCCTAGCTAAATTATTGATCTTTATCTCTCTATATATATAAAAAAATAGGTGGGTTTTTTCCTCTAGGAATTGCTTATCTCATGCATAACCTTAAACTGTCATATATAGGTCTTACAATCTTGCAATAATAAGTAGCATTTGATAATGGTATATTTGTTGAGTGTGTGTGCTTTTTGTGTTATATCTGTTTCTTTTGGCTTCTGAGAAAATATTGAAGTCCTGAAAAATAGGAACAAAATTCCGCTTCTTATTGTGTGCGTGCACTTACATAGTGCTTGCACTGAAGGTCTGAGTCTCTTTTGAGGTAGCTGAAAGGTTCTTATTGGTTTTGGTTTTTAGCATTAAAAAATGTAGTTGACCACAAAAGATGCCACCACGCGTGGATTTAATATAAAAGCTTTTTTGGACAGCCATGCCATGTATCACATGTGATGCACTGTCCTGCAAATTCGTGTGCCTACAGGACACTTTTGACTACTTTGAGCAAAAATTAAGATATTATCTCAATGTCTTTAAAGGAAGGATAAATTGAAACTTTCTTCTTGTATCTATCAGCATTTTCTGCTCACTAACTGGCATTCGTGAAATTCGAGGTCATTGGTAACTCTGAATCTCATTACTTATGTTTATAAATTTTTATATTAACATTATCACATTTTCATTGAGCACAGAGAAATGTTGGCACCTTCATTTTTACATGCTACGTTTGGTTCTCACACTATTTTCCCTGTCTCTCTACTTTTAATGTCATCACTTTTTCTTGCATCTCTTTAGATTTTTTCCTTGCTTGTTTTTAAGAAGTATTGTTTCATGCCCTTGCTGTAATCAGGTGCTACTGATGAAAGACTTCTGTGCCATGTCATTATATATGTAGGTCCAATAGACAATGATGGTGCGAGATCACTTACAAGCTGTCAACCTGGTGACGTCCTGTCATTTTAAGGTTAGATACTGGTTCAGGGCTTGTAGAGAATATTCTTTCTTATTTACTTGGCTTGGTGTATTGATTTTTCTATTTAAAAGGTAGAGTTGACTTTTCAGTACAGTCAGCATTAGTGGTCCTGCATTTGAATGTTAGTAGTATCATGATAAGTTTGTCTAGTCCAATTTTCTGAAGGCAGCATTTCTTTAGAAGCATTTTGTACAGGCAACATTTGTCATGTGTAATGGTGAAAACAAAATGGTAAAATTAGTTTTACTTAGATTAGACTTCAGTCTTTTCTTTCACAATCACACTACATGTGTTTGTAATACCAGATTTAATTTCATGGCGAGATACAAGTTTAACAAATCATGTTCCAACAAGATGTGTTTGGGTTTTTTTATGTGACACACTTAATTGTAATCTGTTCACCAGAATACATCTCACTGAAGACATGAATATTCATTTTTCAGAGGCCGATTCCCTCAAAAAGATTTGGAGGCACTGTTTCCTGGGATGAGTGCTGATTTCACTAGTGAAAACTTTTCTGCTGCCTGGTACCTGATTGAGAATCATTCAACAACAAGGTTTGTTGCTATCATATAAACAGTTGTTTTAAATGCAAGTCACTTGATATTATTTCATTATACAATAAATGTGTTATTGGTTGTTGACATTTACAGTAATAGACCTGTAGTCTCTACTGCGTGTGATATTTCTGCTTGGCTAGAAACTTGAATCAATCTGTTAGCTCAGTGTAGTTATGAGGAAAACTTCAGTTTTAACCAGACCTGATTTATGGCCTTATTTCCCACCCCCCACCCCCACCCCCCCCCCGTGTCAGATGGAAGTTGTCTGGCTTCAGGCTAAACCCCTTTATGAACCAAGAAGTTAGGCAGCATGGCCTTGAGTGGAAACTCCAGGTGTTAAC
Organism: Gavia stellata; assembly: GCF_030936135.1. Taxonomy (NCBI): domain Eukaryota; kingdom Metazoa; phylum Chordata; class Aves; order Gaviiformes; family Gaviidae; genus Gavia; species Gavia stellata. The sequence goes on from NC_082596.1 coordinate 92,849,154, forward strand.
TTAAGTCATAACTAGAGGCTCAGAACAAGAGCACTGAACCGATGACTAAAACTGTTAGTAGTATCAGTTATCTTTTAGTCAACTCTTGTGGAAAATCTTATAGTAGAAAGAAGTTGGACAAGTGAGTAAGATCTTTGAGGTAAATCTCTTAAAATCTTGACCATTAACTACTCCTTCATTTTTAAATCTAGTTTGTAATGTGTACTTATATTTACATAACACATTCATGTATTTTTTGCATGTATAACTACGTTCTGAAACTTCTATCTGCTGGTGTTTGGATAATACTGGAAGCCATTTTTAGTAGACATGATGAGTCTTTTTCATGTTGTTTTCAGCTGGGTATTCTGATTGGCATTTTGAAGGGAAATACCACTATTAATAATTAATATCATTATTAATTTAAAATTTTTTTTGTTATCTAATGGTAGAAACAGGTGTGGGTTGGTATTTTTTGTTTGTTTTGCAGGGGGAGGGCAGGGGTGGTTTTGGTTTTAGGAGCTCCAGAAATAACCATTAATTTGCTTGGGAAATACTTTAATTTCATCTCAAAGTGATGGTAGATTGAAGAGTCAAAACAACAAGAGAACATTATTACCTTAATACACACATAGTGACAGCATCTTTTGAAATCAAATAACTGGAAGAGGAGTGATTCAAAATGAATTGTATCTACCACAATCTGATAATTTTGGGGATCATAAGGTTTTTAAAAAAGCTGAGGGGATAACAAAGTGAAAAAGAACAAACAGCTTTTGTTGTAACCATTTTAAAGAAATTTCCTTTACGTTTGGTTCTTGGACTGTTGCCATTTTGTTGCTTATTCATGCGGGCACCAGTGACACTGAGGGAGATGTAGAACAGATCAAGAGTGATTGCAAAGCCCTGGGGACAAAAATTAAGAACATGGCAGCCCAGGTATTATCTTTGATTTACAGATGAAGGGGGAAGGTTGGACTTGATGATCTTGAAGGTCTTTTCCAACCTAAACGATTCTAGGTAGTAGTAGATGCATCCTCTGTAGGTTCAGAGACGGCTAAACCACACCACACACCATTTTTACTTGTATAGCCATGGATCTATTACTAAAGAACAAGGACTGTGGGATGGGATTCATTTGAAAAAGTGGGGCAGGAGCATCTTTGCCAGCAGGTTTGCAATTTGATGACAAGAACTTCAAATTAGGAATATCAGGGGATGGTGATAGCAGCCTGCAGTTAAATAAAGAGACAGAGATCAGTGCTATGTGTATGGTTCAGTGATGGGATTGAGAAGGCTGTTTGGAATTACAAAACTGGCTGGAAGGGGCCAACCTCAAGGGCCTTTACACATTCACATATGTGGCCTGGGAAAAAAATAAGGAGCCAGAGCTCCACAAGTGGGATTAGACAAGCATATCACTGGAATAAAGTGGGGTAGCCCATATGCATGGAGTTCTGTGATGGATTGAAAGAGGCTTTCTGAGAAAGATACTCAGGAAAGAAGAGAGGGATCTGACCTTTGTGTGAAGGAACAGCTTGAATATATGGTCCCTTTTCTGGAGCAGGTAGGAGGATGGTTGAGAGCTTGTTCAAGAGGCTGGAAAGGGTGACATTGCAGTGGGATGAGGAGGTGAACAAAGTCTTCCTTAAGCAACTTGAAGTCTCCAGAGAGCAAACCCTGGTTCCTGTACAAGACTTCAACCTCCCTGATATTTACAGGAAGGAGATCAATCCAGGAGGCTTGTGGAGAGTTCTGGGAGTGACTTCTAACATAGCTGCTAGGCAGGCAACCAGGGGTGCTGCTTTCCTAAATCCGATTGTTGCAGGTGAGGCAGGGGATGTGACAACCAGTGGCAGCCTTGGCTGTGGCAATTGTGAAACAGTGGAGTGCAAGGCTCTAAGGGGTGTGGGGAAGGCAAGCAGCAGAGTACACACCTGGGGTTGAGCAATGGTAGTACAGAAGACAATCTGGTGTTTATAACATGCCATGAATACCAGTTGACTGTCTAGTACAAATCATCTTCTGGGTGTATCAGCAAGACTGTGTTATGTAAGATATGGGGATAATTATTCTGCTCGGTGTTATTAGAGCTGCAGTTGAAGTGTTCTGCCCGATTTTGACCACTGCTTTAAGAAAGATGAGAGCTGAGCCACAAAAATAGGAGTATATAAATACCTGTGGCTATATAGTTTGAATGAATTAGATGCTTTTAGAAAAGAAACAGAATTAATACAGAATGCATGTTCTGAAATACATAATGGGCAGTTCAAGGATAGCCGTCAATTGTTCTTCGTTTACCAAGAATAGAACAAGCTGTTTCAGTTTGCAACAAGGGAGATTTAGGTTAGATGCAGATTGAAAACAATATTAGATTGCTTAAGCCCTGGAACAGTGTAACTTGGAAAGCTGCAGAATCACCATCCCTGAAAAGTACTGAGATTTGATTTGACAGCTGTCTGTCATAGTTGGCTTAGGTACATTTAAGGATGCTGTGGATCCAGAAAATTAATTAAATTACTTCTTAGAACTGATTAAATTACTCTTTTTATCAGAATTACCATGGAATATGAACAACAGCATAATGTAATGGTTATATCTCTAACATGACAAGGTGTCAGTAAAACCACTGATTTTTCTGGTCATCAGTACTAGGAATTGACAACTTAAATAATTACGTTAGCTTGTATGGCCCCTTTTTAACTTGTACTATGCCAATGGGTCAGTACCTGAAAGTCCATTCTCATGTAAATTTGAAGCTTCCTATTAAGAAAAACCATTTTTAACACTTTGTCTAGTATCAGCTTAAGTTCTTCATCTGTCTTGGGGGAAAAAAACCCAACTTCCATCAATTTGTGTCTTTGCATGCCAACAGTTTCAAGTCATGGTCCCCTCAGTCCAGTGTAATAAAAAGATACTAGGTTTTGGTTTTAAATGAAAGCTGGTTTTTTGCATGTTAATTCAGTTTATATTGGTTTATAAAATCTAAATCTTAGCGTTGAAGGTGCAAAAGCTGTGTAAAACTCAACAGGAAGAATGACTCAAAGGGTGGGATGAATCCAATCATGTTTTGAATCTAATTATAAATAGCTTTTTAAATAAAGAAGCAGCAAAACTGTTTTTTCTCCTTCCCACTTCAAAATGTGTAGTCTTAGAAATATTCTGGAATTGTGTAATTATCTGCTGTTTTTCTGGAAACACACAGCAATGGTTTAGTTCTTGTGCTCTACATAACCTCAGGTATTGGGAGTGCTAAATATGTGGTGGCCTGACATTTTGGTTAGCTTATGTCTGGTTTTCCTTGAAGGAAATTCTTTTTAAGCAACCAAAATAACATCTTTTTTTTTTATTTTTTTTACCCTGGCAATATATATCCTGACAACTATAAATAAACTATTTAGACATGCTATTAGATCGTCAGATAACATGAAACAGTGCTTAAAAAGAGAACTGTACAGATTTTTGTTTGTTTGAAAATGCTCTTTGTAAGTACTACTTGTATGCCCAAATGGACCAATCCAGCTATTGAGTAATGTGATTTCTGTCCAGCAGATGGAAACAGGAAATAAAGCAAAATGTTGTGACATCATTAGTATAACAAGGAAAATGCCTGTAGGTGCACCAGTGTGGTTTTTTCCCAGCAGGTGGTGATAACCTTCTCACTGCCTGGGCTAAAGTTTGGTTTGTTCTCTTAATATGTCTTTTTCTACCACTGTTTAAAATGGACAAAGAGTATTGGTGGAACTACCTTATGTCTTAATTTCCTTACTTCATTGTTTCCCTCCCCTCTCTCAGGTATGGTGCAGTTTTTTGTTTAATTTTTTTTGTAGTAGGGAGATGCGTTTGGCCTGCAGGTAGGAGAAAAGACTTTAAGGATGAAAATCATGTGTTATATTTGTATTTCTGAGCTTGTTTGTGATAGAGCTTTTTATAATTAATCCAGTAGCATAACTACTGAGATCATATTTATCATCAACAAAAAAGATATGCAAGTAATGAAGAATTAGACAAGACATAAGACTTCCAAAATAATTGCAGCTGCTTGAAAAAAAAGAATGTGAAACCAAATGTAAACTGCCAATAATCTAGAAATATTAGGAAACTAAGATAAAAATAAACCTACCATACAAACAACAATGATGAGTTGGCAATTAATATTCTCCATGAAGTCTCTTTCAAAAACAATTCAGTAGACTACATTAAAAAACATACTTTCGTAAAGCAGGAATCTGTTCAGCTTTTCTTTATTTCTGCACTAATATTGTGTTCAATTCTGGACTGTATGTCCAAACCAACATAAAAATATTGAAGGAATTCAGAAACAGAAAATGAAAAAGGGTTGTGAACTAAGCTTCAGAGTTAAACAAAGGTTGTTGTTAAAGAGACTTCTAACATCCCAGTAGTTAATCTAGTGTACTAAGTGTAATGAATTGTATTATCACCTATTTAATGTAGTACAGACAGTTAACTAAGAGCAATATTGCATGTTTAGAAAAAATTTCTTGACTAATTTGTATTATAAAGAAGTCTATTCCATCACAAGTGGTAGGAGCCCTCCATTAGGATTAAAACTAAAAAAAACCCAAAAACTCTTTGATCTAAGAGTAAATTGTCGTTATAGAGAGGCACATGCATTAGCAATTATTCAGTCCTTAACAGTTTTTGCAAAAGCAGCTGCCTTTATTTTCCAAGTAGTTTGTTCTGTTTATTCATTAGCTGACCTTATCTGTTGTTTGAATGTCACAGGGGTTTTCTTGTTTGTTTTTCAGTTTTGATCAGCTCAAAATGGCTGTTGTGAATTTGAAGAAACAAGCCAATAAGAAAAATGAGGGGAGTCTAGCTTATGTGAAAGGAGGTCTCAGCACGTTTTTTGAAGCACAAGATGCTCTGTCAGGTAAAGATGCTTTGCACTTGTTAAATACAGTATAAAAAAAGACAGTATTTGCATGTATGGTTGAATTTAATATTAAAAATGTTGTTTTTCTTTGCCCTCTCTTCTAGAAGTGTACAATGAGCCCAGAATCTGTATTGTGTTGGTCACAAGCCTAGACTGGCTAGCTGATAGTTGTGGTATATTTGCAAAAGATGGCACCAAACCTATATTACAGGAATTGGAGGCATTTGATGAAACTGCTTAAGACCACAAATTCAGAAAATAGAGGAAATGTTAAACTGGAGAGAATATTAAGATGACTTACAAACTGTAGCAACATAAAACATGATTTTATGATGCCTTATCCCATAGTCAGACTGTAGTATTTATATGAATATTCAGTACACTGACTTGGGAAATCAGACAGCCTTTATATTCTGCTTGCCATAGGGAAAATGCAACACGCTAGTGAGATTAGCTTAGTTGTCTGTGCCATTTTTATATATATCTTTATTTTATATATATATGGGTGGGGGGGTGGGGGTGGCCTCCTAACGTGTAAAATGTCTCTCAGGTAAAAGCTCATCGTGGGTTGCCGTAGCCCTGTCTAGTTAGGGACTGTGCTGGATAAGAAAGTAACAGTGCTGGGCCATCCCCTATAGGTTTGATATTTACCACTCTGTTCTACATAGCTACTGTATACTGCAGGATTATCACTCCTGATGATTGATCCTGTGTTATGGGTACCATGGAGTAAGAAAACTTGTATCTACTCAGCCAAGCTAGCACTTCGTTGGCCTTAGGAACACTCCTTTTGGAGAAGTACCAATTTTCTCTTAACCCACTTGCAGGCCATTCACTGTCTGGTAGCTGCTTCCATGTGTCAGGGAAAAGGGAAAGTAGTGCTGTCTCACCTGGTGGTCCACCTGTATTCCTGCCCCAAGCAGATTAACCTGTGACCTGCCCTTCAGATGACAGCATTTTCAAAAGTGGTTGATAGCTTTTGGCTACTTGCCTAATTTGGTAACTTTTAAGAGAACTTTTTCCACAAGTGCAAACACATGTGCTTTGGTAGGGAAGACCTCTTCATGAGACATCTGAACATTCTTCCTGTGAAGAATCTTAACTACTAAACATCTGTATTACCCCACTCAGAGTTGACCTGTTACTGATCAGTTTTGGAAAACCTTGGCCTAAGTCTAGGTAGGTTCAATAACAGAAGAGAAGTATTAAAGGATTTAGTAGAAATACTAAAGAATGTGGTGGTAGTCATAGGAAAAAAACACTAAAAATCATCAGTATTTGGCATTCTTTAACTTTTAAGCTGAGTTTTTATTAAATACTAGGAAAAATGATAATAGGCTTTTTCTTTCTAAGTCTTAAATATCTTGAAAATGTTGAAATCCTGATTTTTCTTAAATAGTTCAAAATCCTAAATAATCCTGAACAAATACTGAAATGTGACTTATTTTTCACAACCAAATCTGCTTTGCGTATAGAATATGAAATATTCTAGAAGATTCAGAGTTCTGTTTCCAAACGGTTACTGCTATGGATAAAAAGTAGTGCTGGTGGACATGTGTTATCTTGTAAGATTATTTTTTGGACCAGCAAAGACATAGTAGGATTTACAGAAAGCTAATGCAAATCATAAATGTTGTGAGGTTTTAGAAAGACTGAGCACAACTGAGTGATTTTTCTCTTGTTCCGTGTATTAAAGTGTAGGCTTCTTGCCTTTGGAGACTGATTTCCTGGTAAATGAAGAGGTTGTAGAGCTAGTAGGAATGTAAAAAATATTAATAAAATAATAATAGGGAAAGTAAACTGATTTATTTCACCAAATACTATGTTCTCAATTAAAAAAAAAATAATAGCTGTAATGTTGTTTTGCATCTCTTATCATTTTCAGTGTTATTTTTACCTAAAATTAGAGTTTGAGTGCAGTCCTTTAGGTAAATTATGAACTCAAAACTTGGGATGACTCATGTGGTTCTTGGTGCCACTTTTTGTCTGTAAACAAAATGGCTTGGTTTTGTCTTCCTCGCAGTGATCCCCCTTAAGTGCTCAAAAGGAAACAGACTTGTAGCTTGTGTTGTTGTAAACAGTGAATTAAAATAGTACTAAGAAAGAATGGCTTGATGCTATTGTAGAGGAAAATTAGAGACTTGAAGTCTTAATCTCTTATAAATTCAAAGCTATAACACTAGAGTTCAAGGGACTTATCAATACAATACTTAGTTTTTAGATTCTGAAACCAAATTCTTAATGAGGATGTGGTGCAGGTCACAGCTGCCTTCCGTAGCATTTTCATATGCATTTCTCTGTTGAAACTTCTGGAGTGTGTTTAGTTTTTCCAGTCAAACCCCCCCCCCACCTTATTGCATATGAATTTCACTTTTTAATTCAGCTTATTTGCCCTTTCTTCCCCCTTATGCAGAATATTTTTGAGGGAGTGTAGCTGGAAAAATTGCATAACTTTTGAAAAACTTGAACCTGTGATAGGTATGGTCAACAGCTAAATTGGATGTAGAGAGGCTTCCAGTAGCAGCAAGAAAAAAGGTTATCTTTGATGCCATCATCCAGCCCTCCTGCCAGATGTCAAAGCTTTTCTCCAGAACATTTTGTCACTACAGTTTTCTCAAAGGAAAAATGACAAGAATTAAGCGTAAGCATTACTAGCATTGTTCTAAAGAGACAGCTCAGATGCAAAATTTAAAAAAAAAAAAAACCAAACAAACAAAAACCCCATTAATTTGTAGGCATGCAGTTATGAATTTCAAGCTCTTCTGTTGGAGAACAGAAACCCCATTATACTCCAGCTATACAGTGTTTGTGCAAGGTAATAAAATGACACTTTTCTATTCTTACACATGTAAGGGTGAATTTGTGTATCTTATTTTCTACTTTAAAAAGGTGCAACTAGAATTTGTATGCATTTAAAGAAACCTACATGAAAAATAGTTTATATTTGAAAGCTGAAAGATTGTTTCAGCACAAACTCTTAGGGTACAGCCGTAGTTCTGCAAACTTTCATTATTTGCTGTTGAGCATACAACTGTCACAGGTGAAAAGTGACTTAAGGGAAAATCATTGTTGAATACATCTAGTCTGTCTTCCAATATGATTTAAATTTCCTGAGCTGCTACATTTTGTTTTGGGGTTGGTGGTGTGTGGGGTTTTTTACTCCTGTTGGGAAGACTTCTAAAATCTAATGCATTTTCTGAAGATACATTTTTGTTGATGGGTGAAAATTTATGCTCTCGCTTTCCCCTTCAGATATCTTAGAACACATCTTCTAACACCAATGGTTATGTTTTATAAACTGTAGATCCCTTCCGTTGTTGTAGAGTGGAGCCATCTGCATATGGGTATTTCTCCTAGGTCTCCCTAAATTGGTACAGGATCTTACTTTTTTGTAGGAGGCCCGCTTTAAGAGGTATAACAGTTGCTTTACCAGGTACTTCATCTATTTGCACATCTGTTTATACCTGCTTTTTCTAACTCATACACTTCTAACAATGTTTGTTTCAAATACATGAACTTGATCTGGGAAACCCTGAATTACTGATTATGGTGCAGCTTTTTTCATTAGCTGGGATCAGTAAGATCAGTCTGATCTTAAGTGTGCTATCAGACTGTATGACACATTCAAATGAGCATTAATATATTAACAACTAAAGAATGAAAACCATAAAATGCTATCCTGAGATGTTTATTGTATTTTGTGATGTAGAAACTGTTTACTAAGAAAATAGGAGGTCAGATAGGCCGGAACTCTTGCTTGTTTGGTTTAATTTCTTGGAAAACAGAATCACCGTACCAGATCCTCGTGTCTCTCTGCCCGTTAGCTTGGCTGACAGTTTGACAGTGACTTTGTTGTAGAGGGGATGTTCAACAGGAAGTTTTTGTCAGCTGAAGGGAGCTGTAAGCTGAGCTGAGGGGAACTGGGCTCACCTCAACTTGACTCACTTGTCAATGTTGGGGAGTTCAGCTGATTTATTTCCCATAATTCTAATTGCAACCTAGAAAATAGCATTCCTGAAAGGAGTGCTGTTTATATACTTGTCTACAAGTTGTGTTTTATTCTCATGAGCAAGTCATGTCCCACACAGAATTCTTTGGAAAGCTAGAAAATTAATTTACTTTGTAAAGAGCACTTCTGAAAAAGCATATTCAAAGAGCCTTAGGCTGCAGAGTTTCTTTTTAAGTGAAGGGGAAAAAAAATAGGGAAATTGCCACTTCAGTAGCTCAGTTATGCAAAACCATGCAAGTATAACATCCATATTGGCAAGTAAAGAAGATGCTGTGGTGCCTTTGAAAAACAGATATGTTAAACTCAAGATTTAGATTTGATTCTCTAGTTTGTCATGGCAACAGTTCTTCTTGTGCAGTTACAACTACAAACACATTTTCCTTGATTTTCAGAAAAAAAATTGATACAAAGGAAACACTTTTACCGATTACAGCACTATTCCTTTTTTCCCTTTCCACTCCTGTTCAGTTATGTGGCCTATGGGAATGCCAGTATGATGGGGAACTTAGACCCTAGTTGGGTTTTTGTCTAATACCTTAATTAATACATATGCTAGGATAATGTTTACTTGGCTGAAATGATCTTGTATCTGGTCAATACCTGTTTTTTGGTTTTGGATTGTGGTGGTTTTTTCCTTCCTATAGAGTACTTTTACACTTCATCCCCTAAGACCCATTCTAGGATGAGCATGTCAGTGATCCAGGATCTGATTCAGTATGAATAAGCATATTCTGTTGCCATTCTGTCTGTTCAATTAATTTTCTCAAACTAAAACAAAAGATACCACTGGGTCTATATTCAATTCTGAGTCAGACTGGGCATTTGAGAAACTAAAAACTGATGCTTTATAAGTGTCCCTTTGCTTCTGGCTTTTGAGGAGTTATGTTGCGTTTGAATTTAAAGTGAGTACATATAGCCAATTTTTCATTAGTGATTCTGTATGCAAACTAGGCTGATGACTGACTACCTTTGAAGTGGTTTTACAGTGCTAGCTCTTACCTCAGTTCACTCTCATTTTGTCTTTTTGTCCAATAAAATGCTAGTCCATGACTGTTTTTGCTAGGTAGTATGGCATCGGACTATTATACTAGGTTTTGCTGTTGTCACATTCCTGTTTTATAACATATCTAACTCACAGTTTTGCTTTACTTTGATTTCATATACATTTTCCCAAATAGTATGAATTTATATTAAACATACAGATTTGAGTAAATCAAATTCAACATATGATTACTACCTAAATGTTATGCAGGTGACTTGAAATGGTGACTTGAAATGGCTAGAGCAGCTGTGTTGAGTGCTTTGTGTGGTGTGTGTCTGTTAATGTTATCTTCCTCATCCCACTTCAAGTGATAGAATATAGTCTTTGCAGGGTAAGAACAGCCTGCTATTATAGCTAATAATTTTCAATATGGTAATTCATAGAGATTAAGAAAGAACAGGGCCATGGAAACAAGCTGGCAAGGATAAACTAAGATGCTGCATGTATCAGGCGTGTATCTAACAGCGTATCAGTTACTTCAGAATAACAGATTACATGCATGTATGTGCCCCACAGTAGATGCAAGTTAGATTATTTCAGTTTAAGAATTAAGATCATGCCTCCAAGTAGTCATGAAGCAATAGCTGATGTGCTTTATCCTCACTGCCTAGCTTTCCAAGTGGATGCACAAGTTTGAAGGCTTGAGGTATTCTTGTGCTACATCTACACACAAAAGCTGAATAAGAAGCAATTGCACTATCATTGCTACGTATTTTGTCCTTATGTTTATGGGCCTTCTCATGTATGCACAATGAAAAAAAGGCATGCTGATTTAAGTTTGATTGTTGAGAACTTGTGTTCTGATCTTGTAGTGCTAGATAACAAAGGGGACGTTGCAATGATCAATGTATGCTGAGAGAGAGATGACCTGACAGAGAAGTGCCAGTAAAGTATGTAAGTGGTGGTAGCTAGTCTAGTCTCAGGTGGATGCTTCCTGTTTATGCAATGGCTGTGATCAATTTCTGTAGCAGACCAATTATTATCTTAATGCAACTCTAAAAAAGCAAAAGTTATGTGATCATGATTGATAAAAAGCTCAAACTTCCCTTTCATTCAGGTTCTAGCATAGCATTGTCTAGGGGGTGGGTTTTTTCAGTGTCTTGAGCAAGAAACGGTCTGATTTGAAAAAGTGTGAAAAAGCAGGAGTTGTCTCAGTCCATAGTGAAACTTACGTGCCCAAGCCTGTACCTGGTTTTATGCTGACTGCTCATATAGCTTCTTTTTAAATCAGTAATTGTTTTAGAGATGTAAGCTAGTTACTAACAGAATTTATCCAAACGGATGTAGTCACAGCAGCTTTTAGCTACTGTGTGGCTGTCATGTTTTATGAATTTGTGTTTTTCAGGTAAGTTAATTTCTTTTTGTTTGCATTTGAAAAATAGTAAAGCATCAAAAAGATGATTAGGTTTGCAATTGCAGTTTGCAAATAGCAAATATTGCAGTTGATTGCAAGTGTACAAAAAATTACCTACAGTTAAATTTGAGCCAGGCTTGACCTACAAGCCATAAAACTGGCTTAATTTCATGTTACGTCATTCAATTTGATTTCCATACCACTTTTAAAGTACATGCAACATTTAAAAGCTGCTTTTATTTCTACCATTAGCTTTTGTAGATCCAGAAGGTTAGCACTGTGTCAGTAGAAAGAGAATAGAATTTCCCATACTCTAAAATTCTGAAGTATCCTGGCAAAGGCCTGAGTCTGGTCCTGGAATTTTTAGTGGATCCATAAGCAGAATAATAAAATATGTTTTCCTGTCTATTTTGGAGATATTTGCCTAGAAATGTCACACTTTCTTAAGTATAAACTAGTGTGAGAACAAAGTTATCAGGCATCACAATGTTGTTGGACTACAATTTTTGGTCTTTTATTTCCATATAACCTCTCCTCCTAGCACTGTGCTTTAATTTTTTTGTATCATTTTAAGTCTGTCCATTTTCTTTGATTGTTTTTTTCCCCTGTTGGGTAAGCAAGCTTGAAAAAGTAAATGCTAGAGAAACAAAAGACAAAGAGGCAATTAAAGACAATACTACACTTACTTCAATATTTTGTAATTTTTGCTTGGATTGGCAATGTTTACCAAAATAAAGCCAAGTTTGCAAATTGCATTGCAAAAATATCTAGAAATCTCAGGGGGGAAAAAACCCAAACCAGACAAAAAAACCCTTAGCAGTATTGACTATTATCCATAGTAACAAACTTTAGGTTTGTTAAGTTTTCATAGTGCAATGTATGACCAGCTCTGTTCATGACATGCTGTCTTTATGTATTGATTTGCTCGTTATATACAGCTATGCACTCCTGTTGAATCCATTCAGAAGAGTTTTTACCCTACATAGGAGTGCTGTCCTGATCAATAACCTTCTCAGGTTTTGTGCAAATTACAGAAAATGGTTAATCTTTTGATAAAGGGAACCAAAGGCATTTTTATTCATGCGTTGGTGTGAATCCTGGCTGCATGTTAACATGTGTTCTTCATCCCTCCATTACTGTGCTTTTGGTGTCAAGTTCTTTATAGTTACCACATCAGATCTTCAGAAATACTTTGCTGAGTCAGTCTTTCCTTTTTTGTACTTTTTCCCCTTCTTATTTTCTGTATCTAAGTGTTTGATTCATTTCAGATACTTTTTTTTCTTGTGGAAATGGGTAAGATTTTCAGATATACCAAATGCATTTCTAGCCCTCTTTTAATCAGAAAATGGTAGAAAACTTGCATCTATATTGCTTTGAGGTAAGTTAGGCTAAGGAAGCTTTGAAAATACCACTCTTGCTGCCTATCTCAAAATATGTTTATAAAATGTCTAACAAGTAAATCAAGAATGAAATTTGCAAGTCAAAAACTACATGATCCTGGCAAGTGTGGTTTAATTTGTTAAATTTACAGTTGCCATGTAGAAAACCATATCCTTACTTAGATTAAATAAAATTGTTTTCAACACAAGCAGCAATGAATCAATTGCAGTTTATTTTACTACAAGGCCTGTATTATGGCTTATTTGCCAGACTGAACATTTTGCATGTGTTTTAACCAACAATAACCAATTCTGAAATATTTAGTCACAGTTTAGAGACTGTGAGCTCTAACCTTAGTCTGTTGACTATTATTAATTAGTATCTCATTTCAGCTCTCAAGTTTGCAAACCTTTAGATATTCTGACTTAGCTGGGAAACTTATACACTTACTGGCAAAGTGATACAAAATACAGTTAATTTTCTGACCTTAGTTGAAGCATCTAGACCTAGCTTTTCCTTGTCTTTATTGTATGCTTCTTACAGTAAAGATTCTCAGTAATGGTAAACAGGCTGTCCTAGGTTTCCAGCTGCTGTTCCAACTTGTATAGTTTGTATCAGGTAAGTCCAGGGTGACTGGCAATTCAAGAAAAAATCCTGTCCTTCCTTTATTACTTCAGGCCTTCAAAGACTTAAAATTTTCTCCTTGCTCTTTACTGCAGCCAGTGATGAGTTAAGGGTATGAAGTTGCATTTGAAGTTAATCTTAACTGCTGGCTACTATAAGAGGTGGAGGCTGGCTTTCCACATGCCGTTGGCCATATGCTCCTTTCTCTTCTCGTCTCAGCTGCAGTACTGCAATACAAGGTTTAGACAAGCTCACTGATCAATAAAGAAAAGTCTTTTACTTACTGAGTTAGTTTTCCACCCAATCATCTCACTATGGCTGCCCTGCAGCTGTGTGATTGCTAGATCCAGTGAAACGAAGCATGTGGATGAAAGAGAATGGGGATTGTCCCAAATAGCACCATCCCACTATTATAAGGGTTTAGTACTCTAAGATGAAAAAATAACTTGAGTGTCTCTAGTTTTCTTCCAATCAGATTAGGTCTACAGATATTTTTCTTGACTGTGTGTAGTTTTGCTTGTCTAAACTTCTAACTTGGAGACTTTTTGTCTGGTCGCCATGGAAGGAACGTGTACTTAACTTTACAAAAATCACTTGATGAAAACAAAGTAAGCTTAGACTTCCTGGTAAAGAATTTTTCATAACATTTTTCACTATGAAAACTTAAAACCTTTTTTTAAACCCAACTTTGGTATACATGTGAATGCACTTATTGCTGAATCTGAATATAATCTCACACACACACACACAGAATCACTAAGGTTGGAAAGGCCTGTAAGATCATCAAGTCCAACCATCAACCAACCCCACCATGCCCATTCAACCATGTCCCACAATGCCTCGTCCACATGTTCCTTGAACACCTCCAGTGATGGTGATTCTACCACCTCCCTGGGCAGCTTATTCCAGTGTTTCACCACTCTCTCAGTGAAGAAATTTTTCCTAATATCTAGCCTGAACCTCCCCTGGCGCAACTTGAGGCCATTTCCTCTTGTCCTGTCGCTAGTCACTTGGGAGAAGAGACCAACACCCACCTCACCACAACCCCCTTTCAGGTAGTTGTAGAGAGCCATAAGGTGTATAAAATAGCTTCAGTACACAAGGTAGCATATTAAACATGTAGATGCACATACAGCAAATCCTCTTTCATGTATACAGAGTAACTTAGGTAGGTCTATACTTCTTTAGTATGTCCTAATTCCCTCCTGTTTTACACTACCTGTTACCTATGTTTAATATGCCTTTATTGGTGCTCCATAGTGCTTTCCACCTTTCTGGAACTTAATACCTTGTTTTGTTTTTATTTCTTCCCTGTTGGCATCTTTTTCTCTGTCTAAACATGCTAACACGCTAACTTTAAATGCTACCAGTGTGAAAAATGTAATCTTCGATCCTCTAAAAGGAAGAGGAGGGAAAAGTATTGCTATCATATATTCTTATCTAAAGGAGATGACAAAGAGAACTGCTTTGGAGAAGATGTGTTTTAAAACTTTCGGGAACTGGTTAATGATCATGATACAACTTCTACATAAGCTGCCTTCAGAATAAAAAACTACAGTTCATGACTTGATGTTTTTGAAAGTGCTACCATGGTAAATTGTGCTCTTTCCAAACTTCTTGTTCTGTACATTAAAGGAAGTCTTCATCGTTTTACATATATTGGCAACAAAAGGTGCTTTGATAGACATTTACATATTACAGTTCAGTTTTGGAAATTCTTAGGTGGGTCGGACCCCTTCAGGAGTAAATAATAGTTAATTGGTCAGCAATTAATGCTATGTACTTAATGGTTCCAAAATACTAAATTTTAAAAATCTTTGAGGTAATATATAACTTACTTTCCAAATGGATGTGGATAAAAATTATCTTTCAAAAATATGCTTCATAGAATGATTTCAAAATATTTAAATTCAAATCATTAGACTTTGTGGTTCTAATAGTACTTTCAACATTTGGTTTTAAAATACCTGTTTATGTTGTGGTTGCTGTTCTGATGAACTAGCCTTTCATTATATAACAAACATTAATTGCAGTACAGGAGTTGGCTGCCCATGGTCAGAACTGATGCATATAAATGGAATCATATCATTAGAACCTTTAATGTTTTTGTTGTAGAAGTCGTAGAGGTATTCTTGTAGGTAAGTGGTGTCCATGTCATATATAAAATATGTGCTGCAGTTAACAATACACAATCTTCTAAGATAAACTGCTGTTCCTTGAAATATACAAGAATCTGCTAGGTTTAGTTCATTTCATTTAAGTGTTGATTGTCTTAAATATGGTATCCTAAATCAGATTTATTTTTTCCTCTCTAATGACTTTAATAGCAAAAATAAAGAGGTGCTCTTGCATTTTCAAGAATTCAAAGCTTCCTGACATTCTTTGTGTAGGATCAATGGATTGGAGGGTCAAATTTAGGTGTTTGAGAATAATGGAATTTTCTCTCTTTTTTTTTTTAATTTTATCACACATACACCCTCCTTGCCCCCAGATGAAAATCCTTCCTTTGAAGGAGGCTGGAGACTATCAAGGGCCGTCCTGTTTCAGAATAGCTGCCCTCTCTCACTGCTTGCAGTAGGACTGAGGTCACAGGGCTGCCTTACTAAAGGTAGTTTCTGTCCATGTTTGTGTGTTCACAGAGTCACTAAGGTTGGAAAAGACCTGTAAGATCATCAAGTCCAACCATCAACCCAACACCACCATGCCCACTAAACCACGTCCCAAAGTGCCATGTCCACGTCTCACTTGAAACACCTCCAGTGATGGTGACTCCACCACCTCCCTGGGCAGCCTGTTCCAATGCTTCACCACTCTCTCAGTAAAGAAGTTTTTCCTAATATCCAGCCTAAACCTCCCCTGGTACAACTTGAGGCCATTTCTTCTTGTCCTGTCGCTACTTACTTGGGAGAAGAGACCAACACCCACCTCTCTGCACAACCTCCTTTCAGATAATTGTAGAGAGCGATGAGGTCTCCCCTCAGCCTCCTCTTCTCCAGACTGAACAACCCCAGTTCCCTCAGCCGCTCCTCATAAGACTTGTGCTCCAGACCCCTCACCAGCTTCATCGGCCTTCTCTGGACACGCTCCAGCACCTCAATGTCCTTCTTGTAGTGAGGGGCCCAAAACCGAACACAGTATTCGAGGTGCGGCCTCACCAGTGCTGAGTACAGGGACACAATCACTTCCTTACTATGTAGCATGGGCAAGTAGGGATGGCACTGTAGAGGAAACCAGTTGGCGATGACATATCTATATGCAGTTTGGGGTGGTATTTTAGACTAGCTTAAGTATCACCCGGTGGATTGAATTCCAGGTATCTCCTGGAGCACATTAGGTATAGTCATGGAGTGCATCTTTCAGTTTTGTTTCGTCTTAAAAGAATCTGGTTGAGGGACTCTGGTTGCTCTGCCATGCAAACCAAAGCAAGATAAGCTGGGACAACTGGGAGACTGGTTTCAGAACTGTATTTGTGTTTTGAACTAAAATGCATCATTACTTGCTTTCTTCAAAGCACTGAGCATCACTGTTTTCAAGGGTAGCTTAGCTTTACTTCATTCTACTGAGAACCAGCAGGAAGTAGTAGGAAGTTTTTTAGAAGCCTTAATTTTATCTAAAGCATCAGGAACTGATGGCTATTTGGTAAAGCAGGTTTTACATATGTTAACAGATTAAAAATTTGAAAAGAAAATAATATTTTAAAACAATTGGTTTGTAGATACCATATGCACATATATATAGGAATACTACCTTAAAAAAAAGCAAAGGAAAAAGAAACAGTGATCTGTGCCAGTTTTACTGAACAGAGAAAAGGGAGGGAAGGCTGTGTAAGAGAGGGGAAGTAGGAGAAAAGAGGTATCTATACTCCATTCAATGTTCATATTTCCAGAGTGGTATAATGTAGTCAGGCTATGCTGGTAAATCTCTCTCTTTGTGAAAAAGAAACTACAATAAAACAAAAAATTAATGCTGATACTATGCATTTCTACATACATTAGTAATACCACGTGGAAACAAGAATTAGGGCTTTTAGTATTTTAAGGCAAAAAAACTTGCTTTTTTTTTGAAGATGCTAACTTCCCTCCATCTTCATGTTGTTTTGAGCAAAAGCAAAAAGCATCACAATGCTTCTGTGTAATGGTTAATGCAATGTGTTGCTACAAGATACTTTTAAATTGTGTGTTTTGAGAGTGCATTTTTATAGATGAAAACAAGTGGTGGGGGAGTGTTCTAGCACTTGATTTTGGGGTCGTCCAAATTCCCCATGACTCTCTTTCTACCCTTTAATTATTGGTAATTCCTTTTTAGTGAGATCAGTGTAAAAATTTTGCCTTACAAAACAAAAGTATTTTGTGCTTAAATGATACTTACTTTTCAAAATACTAAATTGAATTAACACTTGTACTACAAGATAACTAATTGGGATTATTCTTGCCACATTTTTTTTTCTTTGAGCATTAGTGTCTTGTTCAAGAAGATATAGGAAGTCTGTGTCAAAGTAATGGTTAAAATTCTGCAATGTCTGGCTCAAAGCCCTGTCCTACACTAGACTCTGCTGCCGTGAAGCATGTTTGTATTTTTTACGTCTAACAAGAAAAATAACACTTTAGTGTAATGTATTCCCACCTATTAAAATGTTCTGCATTTTAACTAGACACTTTATTCCAGCAATCCATCAAAAACTGGAAGCGGATGGAACGGAAAAAGTAGAAGGATCCATGACGCAAAAACTGGAGAATGTACTGAACAGTAAGTTTTGTCCTTCCAGCAGGAACTATTTATGGGCTTCAGACTTTCTGACAAGCTTTAATATATTCCTAGGAATATGGTAGAAAGTAGAAAACGGTACAGTCTCTCTTGCCTTTTCCTGTTTGGTAGTGATTTTAGGGTGTGATAGTACACCTTTTGAAATAAGTGGAAACTTTTGCCATGACTTTCAGCGGTGCTCATTATAATAAAGACAATAAATGTCAAAATAAAGGAGTTCTAAAGCACTTTAAATGAAATCTGGTAGTATCTCAGTATTAAACGTACAAGGAAAACAGGAGCTCTATGGATAGACAGAATTGTAGAAGGATGAGCAAAGCTAAATACCAGGATTGTAAGAATTTTGAGCAAAAGAGGAAAAAACAAATACAAACTGTTTGTAATAAATAACAAGGTCTATAACAGAATTTTTTTAACTTAATGTGCTGCCATTTAGACTACTTGGAATTAGCATTCTTTTTAGAAACTTTGAAAATATATCAGCACTTTTCTGTTTCTCTGCATTAGCTGTAGCATTTGCATTGAGAGATGGCTTGAATTCACTGCAGTTCGGTACATGTTTCATCAGATCAAAAAAGTTACTTTTCTAATTCTGGGACTTCTGCCAAGATAATTTTACTTTGTTTCATTGTGATTTTTTTCACAGAGGAAGGGATGTTTCCCTTAGTGCTGTATCAATAAGCAGGAATGACATGCAGATAGCTGACTCAGTGTTGGAAAGTCTGAGTGTGTTTTATGAAATCAAGAAAGTGACATGGAAGTTCACTGTTTTTCTTCTCTTGTATGAAGAAAGCAGTGACTGTATGTGTGTTCGTGTGGGAGCACAAAGAAAGCAGGGGGTTTTGTGAACAGCTCTTTTCACCAGAGATTCATTAATGCTCACAATAAAGGTGTAGTTTCAACATTGTTATTCCCCCATCTTGTTGCTTGGAATGCAAAAAAAAACCCAAAAAAACCAAAAATCACCAAAAAAACCCAACCAAACAACCCCACAAAAAAAATCCTCACACATACTATATAAAGACTATAATGTGTGTCTGTGTGCAGAATATTTGATACATGTAGGATAGGAGAAAAAAGCATTTTCTGAAATCTGCCAATGCAATCCTCAGTGCTCTGTGCCCTGTATTTATGCCATGCCATGCACCAAGCACAGGTTCCTTGGAGAGCACTTTGCTTTTGACAAAATTGTGTAACAGATTTTAAACAAAAAAGCAGAAATTTAGGTCTGTGACTTTTTTCCTACACACACTAATATGAGACAAATCTCCATATAATAAATAATTGCTGTTTCATATGATAAATGGTGGCTGAAATCTGTATGCAGATAATGCAGACTGTCTTTTTCAAGCTGGATCTGTAGAGGAACTTGTGCCAGGCACTTCAGAGTGGTATTAAGTTTGGCTCTGCTGTGAAAAGAATTGGCTGCTTTTTCTCCTGATACTTTGCAAGTCATGATGGGTGGGAGGCAGGGGAGTAGGATTTAAAAAGAGTAAATAATATTATGCAAAGTAGTTTAGGATCAAAGCTTTGTTTCTTGTCTGACCATTGAAAAGCTTCCATAATCCATGAGTAACAGGGCCTGCTTTCAAAAATTACTTCAAATCTTTAGTTGCATTTTACATTTTATAGACTGTAGGTGTATGTTTTGAGAGACAATTGGTGTTGTGAGCTTGATTAAAAACTCCTAAGAATAAGGATGTTTTCCACAGCATCTGAATGTACGTTAAGAGTGTGCCAAATTATTGGCTTGAAAGGGCATGGGATATTAGAAGCACAATCTGGTGTTACAGGTGGAATTATAAATGTTTGGAGTTTTTCCTAAATTGCTAAATTCAATTGCTAAGCAAGCTGTTAAATATATATTTATAAAACATACAGTGTGCTATAATGAATTTCATGAAGAACTGTATCTTAAAGGAGGTCAATCAAATTCCATTATGTGGTGTTTTTGTCAGGCTCTGTGAAAGACAAGTGTTGGATAACTAGAGCTTTATTTTGAAGTACAAAAATTTGCACACAGTAAATGAATCACCTCTTTTGAAAACATAGTTAGTCAATACAGGACCTGAATCTTTATCCATGGATTATTTAGGTTTAGATTATTCATTGGTAATCACGAGATAAAGATTGTTAATGTAGAAAGAATTTGGAGGGGTGAGGAGGGAAGAAATTTTACAGTATTTTTTAAGTCTAAAAAGACAGGCCTGTCTTTCATGAAGTAATTGAATTTCATTAAAGAGTAATTTGATATTTCAGTTTCACACAAAAAGTGCCCATAAAAAAAGTAAAATTTACTTGAATTGAGAATTTCTACAGCAAGTTAATTCATAGAAATGAAGGCATGTAGCTTTAAACTGAAGATGGAAATCACTGTGCTCTTCCTGCAGTTGTCAATTACCTTTTAAAAACATTTGCACTGAATTAAAAAAATGCTTTGTGAATATAACTTTAATTCCCAGATATACTACATTGCTTCTTGGCTGTTAAAAGAATGGGCAAGAAACATATGAATTCAAAACAAATGTTACTTGCTAAAGGATTTACAAAACAAGCATTTATTATAACCTCAAGAGAAAAATCATACTTTATCAGTGATCTGTATTTAAATGTCCAGCTAGCTGTTTTCATTGTGCATTTCTCCTTAATGGATTAAAGTATTCTATGCTAAATAGTATGCAGCAGAAATAGCTATCCTGACAAAACTTTTTTTACATTCAAGGCTTCAAAATTTCAACGAAGTTTAAACAGTATTTAGATATAACAATTATTTTACAAAGACTACTTTTAACGTGAGCAGGCCACCCACAGTGTTGACTAGAGAAAATGGCATGCAAGCCACCCAGCGAGACTGATGTAATTTTTTCATCTTTGCTTAAAGTATAGTCACTAGACCAGATAATGTAGAAACTTTTACACGCAACGATCAAAAAAGCTAAAACAGTTCCACTTTGTTGTTGTTAATTAAAAATAAGTCACAAGTTGAAAAATGCAAATATTCGCATGCGATGTAGATCTTCCCTACTATAAATGAAATTCTATTATTCTGTGTTAGGAAATAGTCCCTATTAGAAAATGGAATGCTTTTTAGTCTGGATAGAAAAAGTTTTAAGGCTATATTTAATGTATTTATTGAAGAATATTCACAAATAGTATAGACACTTAATTGCATTAATTTGTTGACCAAGGCTTGATCCTGTATGCGATGAAGCCTGTCAGACTTTTAATGAATACAAATTGTCTTCACATTGCATTCTGTTACAGTGACCAGCTAGTTAGAAGTACCAATGATTAAGTTAAAGACAATGGCATGGCTGAAAGAAGTCTAAGTGAATCACTTAAATATCAAATATTGTTAATAACTTTTTAAGACTTAATTTGAAAACACAAAAAAATTGTTTGTAAAACCCAGTGATAACTCTTAAAGCTATGACATTAATTAACATAATGAAATTATACTTTTCTAAAAAGAAAACTTTCTATGACTTCTTCCATATCCTGAAATGCATAATTTAGTTGTAAAATGTAGATCTGGAGCCAAAGCAAACTATAAAATATCTGCAGCAAAGTTAAGCATTTGAAATAGGAAAGATTGTTTTTAATTGCACAGGGGTCTTACCACATTAAAATGCTAAGTGGGTCACTTTGAAGTAGTATTTCGTCAGTTGTAAAATGTTAACATAGTTGAACAAAAAAGTATAAAAATTTAGCAATTATTGCTAATTTGCTCTAAAAAAAAAAACTTGAATGGCTCATTAAAATGAGGAAAATCTGTATGTCATTTGAACTGATTACTTACTCTACTTTTATTTTCATCCCTTGAAAAATAGGAGCCAGCAACACAGCAGATACCTTATTCCAAGAAGTGCTGGGTCGCAAGGACAAAGCTGATTCAACGAGAAACGCGCTTAATGTTCTTCAGCGTTTTAAATTTCTTTTCAACCTTCCCTTGAATATTGAAAGAAATATCCAGAAGGTATGATCCTTTAAAAATACTTTTCTGTTTGCTGAAATTAGTCTGTTACTTTTTCCTTGACAAATATAAATGTTTGTTGTTTGTTTGTTTTTTTAAGGGCGATTATGATGTGGTTATTAATGACTATGAAAAAGCCAAGTCACTCTTTGGAAAGACAGAGGTTCAAGTGTTCAAAAAATGTAAGATATGCGTTCTGTTATTTGCTGCTTTTTTTTAACTTAAAGGCTAAAAAGCACATAGTAGTCTAAAGATCTTTATGTGGGTTTTATATGGATTTTAGTCCATAAAAAATATGGATTTATAGGAAATAATTACTCTAAGCAATATTTCTGGCAAGTTTTCTGAGTGAGGTATATAGCACAAAATGTGAAATTGCAGCCAGTTTTATTTATTTATTAAGGCTTTGTATTACTGGACATAAAAAAAGGTTACAGTAATTAAAATGTGACTCCGGGTATCTCTCACTGGCATACTGGAAAGACTTCAAAGTCCAATTTTCTGTTTTTGTAGAACTGTCATATACAAAACTTTCAGATGTGGCTTGTTATAAAATGAGTTATACTGATTTCCACATTAACTCCGGAAGTGTCCTAGAAAAATAACATAATTTTCAGTTTATACCACTGCTGAAGGCACACACTGGATTTATTTCCTCTCCCTACTCCTAGATTATGCTGAAGTTGAAACCAGAATTGAAGCTTTAAGAGAACTTCTGTTGGATAAGCTGCTTGAAACTCCATCAACATTGCATGATCAGAAACGTTATATAAGGTAATCATTTGACTAGCGTCTTCATCAGACTTGTGGTGTTAGATGTGTATTTAAATCTGTTTCCTAAACAGGGTAGTGACTATTTTCAATATGGTTTAAATACTAATTTTAAAGCTTTAAGTAGAGTATTTTGATTTTATGATTGTATAAAAAATGGCAATGGATTGGTGCTTGATTGTTTATTGAATGTTTGAAAAACAGTTCTTGAATGAGAACAATTTAATGAAAGATAATTGAGATTGAATTTAATTTTTAAAAATCTTTAAGGCATAGTTAGATTCTGTTGCTTCCTCTAAACCATCATATTGCAAGCTATGTCTGAAATGGTTGCTCACAGGTTGCAGATCTCAAAATAGGTTCCTTATTAACCTGTCTTACACTTCAGCTTGACTTAGTGTTGAAATGGAATCAACCTGAGTCAGATAATAGGGAGGCTTTAATCCAGGCAGTTGTTTAAATTTGGTTTTGGCTCTTCTACTACGCAGTCTAAATAATGTAGTTCCTTTGTATTTCATGAACATGAACCAGTTCCCCAGTTTTCATTGAAATTCCTAGATTTTCTGTCATTCACAAAGCTGATGTCGAAGTCTGTTGTAGGCGTACTGACATGAGTTGATTGGACCTTCTTCTACTGGTAGACCTTAACCTGCTTTACAGTCCTTGGAGCCAAACTTTAGAGTGCTGTGGAACATTTGATGGCTTTACTTGAAAAGCTTTTGAGTTTTGCACGTTACTAGGGCTCCTCATGTGGCTTGCCATTCTCAGTGCTTTTTTCAGTTATTTTAAAAGATGTAGACCAAATGCACTGCATGAGAAGCATTCTTAAAATTCTGGCACCTACGTGAAGTCTCCGATGTTTTGTATGCTCACCAGGCCCAGTCGCACAGGACAGAGTGTGGTGTTGGTATCTTAGCTGCCTTTATGTTACGTTAGTTTATGAGGACGATGACCAGTGTACATTTATGTAGAGTGCTTGTCATTCTTCGCTTGTCATTCTTCTGGGTGCTATATAAATATTGCCTATTTCTTGGAATATTGTTTTAAGGTGAACAGTTAAGTGTTTTGTGTCTCTGAAGAAGGCACTACCATTGCCTTTCTATGTCAGTCCTGAAAACCTTAAAGAGCAGCTTCTTCATCTAAGCAAGGTCTTATGACCTCTTCTAAGTATTCTTTGGAAGAATCAGAGTTGTATATGTGTTTGATTCTGAGTTTTGTTTTTTTGTTTTTCTCTAGCCCTTACCTTGAAGTATTGAATCTTTAAAAACATCCCAGCCTATGTTAAAGCAGACTGTGTTAATGTAACTACCAAATGTATTCTACGTGTGGAACAGTATAATGAAGGAGAGCAGGGAATGGACAAATGTGGAATAATTTAGTTCTAATGAATTAACAGAATCCCAACATACAAAGTGATTAAATTAGTTTCACTACTCTAGATAGGCTAATGTGATTATACTAGTTTAAACTTTCTGGAAGCAAGGTGTGAAGAAAGCTTTCTTCAGAGTACTTCAGCTAAGAGGAATTTAACAAAATCCTAATTGTAAAATTATTTGCATAAAACCTGCTATTTTAATGAGGTTTTTTCTTCCTTGACATGTTTGTTTTGTGTATCTCCAATGTCTAAGGCTGAGCAAGACCTGAAGTACTGTGGGTTTCCCCCTCAGACATTCAATGTCTATCTTTATAATTAGGCTTCAGTTCGTATTTTCCTCTCATTTTATGATGGTATTTACACTGATAATTATTTTATATTGTTCAGAAGCAGTTCACCGTATCACTCAACAGCCAAGTAGATGTATTTTTTCCAAGACTGGTGGTAATTTTTTTATTTTGTGTCTAAGCAAAGACTAAAGTCCTCCTTAACACTGAGGAAGAACTTGAGTTCATAATTTATAAATGTCACCCTGTCAAAATGGTTGGTTTTGTAATGTTCTCATCCATCCAACCAATCCTACTTTGACAGTTTATTTTTTGTTCAAGTACTGCAGACAGTTCTCGAAGAAGACAGAATTTTGCAATGCAGTCCTAATTAACATTAGATGGTATTGTAGTAATACAGCTTTTGTGAAGGAGTTAAACATTCTCTGCACTGCTTAAGATAATAAATCTGTGTACTTCACCTTGAGCATCTTGAATTTTTTAATCTGCCCTGAGTCTCATTAATGCAGAATGTAATGGAGTGCATTAAATAGCAGAGCAGCTACTGCTTTTTGAGAATACTTTTGAAAGTACTGTTGTCTTGAATGCCATATGTTATACTATATTATTTCTGTGTTCTCTTTGAAATCTAACAGCTGGCTTCTAATACTCCTCTCTCCCTAAAGACAGAGGGTTTTTTTGCTTCTGTGTATCAGAAGCCCCAATCCTTTTCATTATCTCCTCCCCCCCTTTTTTCAAACTGTGTGTGCACATCATAATGCAAAAAAAAAAACCCTAAACCCAACACAAACAACAAACCCAAACAAACCAGGAGCTTAGTTTACACTTGATTGTGCATGCATGTGCTAAAATTAATGAGCTGTCAAAAATTAATTCCCTCTGTACGTACTTGTTAAGGTTACATGATGATACATCAGGACATGTAAAGTGGGAAGAAAAATACCATATTTTATGTGCTTGAGATGTCGTCACTGATTCCAAGTGAAACATGAAGCACTGAACTGCAGCCTTGGTAGATAAAAAGCTTGGTTTCCCAAGTACGTTACTAGAGGCACAACTGAAAATACATATTAATGTGATATTAAATATATGGTTTTGTTTATTTCTACAAGTTTTTTGGATGGAATTTTGCTTCACTAAATAAAGAAGGGAGAATGCAAAGCTTGTGTTTGCATTGTGTATGAGTGTATCGTAACTATTCTTGAATTTTTAAAATTATGTAAAAAAAAAAGTGTTCCTTAGTACATCTTTGGTCTGTTTTAATGAGGCCTTCAGTGTGTCAAGTCAGAGCTGTGATTTTTGGACTGGGTTTTACAGATATCTTTCTGATCTTCATGCGCCTGGGGACCCTGCTTGGCAGTGCATTGGTGCTCAACATCAGTGGATTCTGCAGCTCATGCACAACTGTAAGGAGAGCTATGTTAAAGAACAAAAAGGCAAGGATATATTTTTGTTTTTATATGTATATATATGACATTTAGGAATTTGGCATTGCCTTTTATTTGACAAGTTTTAGTGTACAAATGATATTTGGGTTTTTTTCCCATCAATTTTTATAGCTTTTTATAAAGTTGAATACTGATTTGTATTTTTTTCTTTTATAAAAACAACACAGGAGTTGGAGTTTTCTTTTTGTTTAACTTAAAACTTTTAAGCTCTTTACATGGGAAAAGCATTAAATTTCAATCATTTATCTGAAGTTTACTGTCCTCTCAAAATACTTCTTTGAGGTCACATGAAGTTTGGATTGGTGTCTGAATCTGCCAGTTAGATTTCTTTGTGTCGCAAGATACGCCGTTAGTATATGGATATGCAGGGCATTGGGGCATAGTGGAATAATGTATAAGTTCTTGATATGCAGTGAATGATAATACAGTGTTCTCTTGTTATTTGTTCATGTGCAGTTTCAAAATTCAGATTACACTGTTTGGGCACAGTCCTGTAAGTTGGACAAATGGGATATTTAGACAATCTTATATTAAGACCAATATGAATACTTAGTTCTATTCTGTCTTTGTCTTTGCCAGTGTTGCTTCTCAAAGAAATGTATAGGTATTGCTTTCAGATGTGGCAGCAGCTTAGCTACCAGTTAACATGATCCATCACATTAGCGTATTTTCAAAAGGGAATAGGAGGGAGGCTATTGGCCTGGAATTTCTAGTAGCAAAATCTGAAAAATGGATTTTCAAATTAGAAAATGACAAATAGTGCCTTGTTTCTCAAGAAGTCTTACCGAGTTTGCTGCTATTTCTGAAATGAGTAGGCATATTGGAATCTGGCCTCTCTTGGCTTATAGGTAACTCCCATGTTTAGTGTTAGTGCATGTGTATCCCAAACCAAATAAGGTGTTCTATTCTGAGAAACCACAGAAATTTTACTGACTTGGGGCTGCTTCAGAAACATGCTGTAAAATTGCTGCAGGAGGCTTAAACTCTCTTTAGCAGAGGTTATGATGTCAGGTACAGAGTTCACAGGGTGCATCGCATGTGACAGTGGTGTCAGTAAGTTTTAGCTTAAAGCATGCCAAGCCCAGCTTTGTTCCACAACACGGTGTGAAGTGCTGTGGGACCAGCTGGAACACCACGTTGATTTCTTGGCCTCTTGGTCAAAATTCAGAATGTTTCCAAAACCTCCCCATCTTCCCTCCTCATCAAAACCCTGAGACACCACCACCAACAATCCTGCAACGTACAGCTACGAGGAGAAACTCTCACTTCTAAAAATGGCCATGTTTAACAATTCTAAGCTTTCTTTTTCTTCTCTCACTTGCAAAATGTTATATAGCCATCTCTCAGCTTCTTAGCATGAAAAATAGGGGCATGAAAATACTGAGTGCTCGAGACTTTTTTGGTTTAGAAGACTATATAACTTTGATATGCAGCTCCAGTAAATGAATGGAAAATATGTCTAAATTCCTAGAATGTCTTGAAAAAATCTCAACCTGTTTGGTGTTTTTCTTACAACGAATCTGCTTACCTCAGCCTTAATATCAAAGGGGCTATTATGTTAGCAGCTTTGTTTGGCTCAAAAAGAGGAAATTTAAATAACTTGAATGCCCAGTAAATGCATGTATTAATAGTTAATATTTAGTGCATGTATGAAACAAATGCTAATATATTATCACTTTTATTACAGAGCCTATCAAATTTCAATAGTTTTGTTCCAGCCTTTTATGTGGTTCTTACTGATGTAGTTTTTGTACAGACTGTAAAATACTCAAGAATTGATCCTAGTTGATGGAATTTCTCACTTAGTATCTAGTAGGGCAAAGGAAGGTTGCTAAACATGATTTTTCCTCTCCATAGATCTTTAACTTTGGCATACAGCAGACAGGAGAAGGAAAAAAGAAAACTCGGAAGAATTGGTTTTAACAAGTAGAACAATGCTGATTGATCAGAGACATGGAATGTATTTTAATCTAGTTTAATAGATGTATGCTTTTCAAACAGGAGAAGTGTGGGGTTTTACTCATAGATATCAAATTGGTTATGCAAGACTTTGAGGAATCTAATCAACTTAAGTTAGAAATGTGGTTTATACGTTAAAAAATTCACAGGCTGTTTTTAAGAGAAAATAGTAATAAATTTTCAAACATTGAAGTCCTCCACTTAAAACATGCTTCCAAAAAAGATTCTTTTGTATATCAAGCATTTGGAGGAAGAGGTGGGTCATAAGGCTGATACCCTAATGAAAAGGGCATTAAAACTTTTTCTAGATTTCCCTTTTCAACAGGGATAATAGACATTGTTTCTAGCAGATGGTGGTGTTCATATTGTGTACGCTGGAATAAGCAGACAGTGATTACAGTTCCACCATGAACATACCAACAATTTCTGGCTATTCTTAGCTTAGTTCTTCTGCTGACTGTGAATCTGTGGGTTCAAACTGACCGAGTCAAAACTTTTCAGCATAGTAAACTTAAACCTCAGTAGCAGATTGTATCTGGTTTTACACTTGTGCACAATTTTTCAACTTTCAATTGAGCTTGTGCCAAGGAGTTTTGCTGCTGTTTTATTAGTTTTCAAAGCAGAGCTGTGCCTTTAGTCGTTACGTGTGAATTTTACTACCTGAAATGGATTTGGAATTAGACTAAAGCCTTTGCTTTTCTTACCTGGAAAAGTCTTTTTTGAAAACTCTTATTAGAATTTCTGGACAGGATTTTTGTAGCTGGTTGTCAAACTGTAAATATTTTCAAAGAATTTATTTGCTGACCATGGTGTGTTCAGGAAGCAAAGGTTAACATTGTAATTATTTTCTAAACAAGCTAAAAACAAGACCTAAGTGAATTCTAAGGAGAAATTACTCCAAATTCAGTCACTGATATGACAAGCCAACAGTGTACTCGGTGGGACAAAATCGTTCCAGTTGTCTCTGCACTACTAGGAGGCTGACCCTTTAGTCATTACAACTTAAATAATTTCAGTTTCTTATATAGAAATAGCATCTTCTCTTATCTGCTTTGAGACTTAATGACGTATCATCTGATCCAGGCCACTAGTAATGGCAGTCACACAAATCCCCAATATTGACCAAAAGTAAATCTATTTTTCTACATCCTCTGTAGGTTCTTTATCTTTGTCTGATGACTGCCCTCTTGTTTGTACTTTCAAGGCTTTCCTAAGCATAGTTGAAGAGTGCAGTGAGATAATACACATGCTGAGGTGGTTGAAGGTGCTATCAGAAAATCGTGTATTAGAGATGTATTTAAATACGTTTATTATGGTTTTATATCTTAAGTATATATTTTTGATCTAAATGTGAATTCTTCACTCTTAGTACCATCCCATGAAAAGTTTTAAAAAAAAGAAAAAAGCCTCTGTGCTTGGATGTTACTAGAGATTAACTCAATTTTGTAGAAATACTCTGCAGTTGTAAGCATGTCCTAGAACTGTAAAGTATCATAGCGTAGTACAATCTCTGATGCAGCCTGAAAGAAGAAACTGTGGCAAGTTTACAGAGCTGTGATGGTCTTGGAGTTCTCTCCAGGAATTTGTTTCAGGGGTTAGCAGAAGCCCTATGTGTTTCAAATAGCGTCTGTTTTCAATTAATCTAGCTTGTGTTAATATTCTTTCCAAAACCTGAAAGGTATATCAAGCTGTGCTAAGCTTTGGCAGATAATTTGGCAGTGTGGCTTAAAGGCTGACAACTACCAACAGTAGATTATTCAATTGGATGTTTCCTTTGATTTTAATAGACAGTTATTAATCGTAAAAGATGCAGTAACCTGATCAGTAGCTAATTGCTTGCATTTATTTCAACAGGTACAGGTAGTATGAGGAATTTTCTCAAGTTCTTTGAAGTACTTTACAGCAGCATTTGGGAGTATATTTCCCTCGAGGAGTATCTCTGTGTATTAATGTACTGTTTCCCCTCAGCCAAAACAATGCTGTTTTGCTGATTAGTCTTGAATTATGTAGATTAATGTTTCATTACACACTCAGATACGGCTGTTGTTACCAATCATTGCCTTTAACCTATCTATCTCTTGCTCCGTTTAGCCATAGCAGACCTTCCTCATTTGTGAGGTAAAAAAAAAGCAGGCAGTTGATGTTTTAAGGAGTGAGTGAATATGCATATACAACAGCAGATCAAAATTTCTCCTGCTCTGAAGTACTCTGAAGTATGAGCAGCCAGGATGAAGAGACCAAACAGTATAGCCAAAGTCATAGCGGAAGCATGAGGCAGTACAAGGGATGCCCAAATCATAAAGCTCCCATGCTTGTGTCCTTGCATTAAGCCATTCTCCTGCTTTTCTGATGGTCAGATTCTTCCATTAAAGGTGCAGCTACAGATACGGGACCCACATGCAACTGCCTGGAGCTCTAGCTCTGCTGACAAAATGATGCTTGTAAATATATGGATTTATTAACTTTTTATGTTTTCTACTTAATGTTTATCTGCCTTACTATTGGAATAGACAGTTGTGCTCTTTTATTGTTTTTGAAACCTTTTTTTTATGGCTATAAAGTTATTTCCTGAAGCATTGATGGATTCCTTTTATAAATCTGATAGCATCCCACTATTGCTGCCCACTGGAAGGACCTGAAGTAGGTAAAGCCAGTTTGCTGCTGTTACTTAGATATGTTATGTAGGTACGTTAGAGGGAGATGAGTGAGACTGAATAGACAGGAAAAAGAGCATTTTTGAAGGCTATGAATATAAAGCTTACCATGGAAGAACACTATGCTCACTCAGAACAGTATTTCTTAAATCTCTAGCAGGAGATAGTTGAATGATAAACTGAATGGTGCTGGTGTTATATGCCTTGTATTGGCTGAAGTCTGAACTGCTGCTTCTGAACTTTGAACTTAGGATTTATAGAAGTCTAGGGACTTTCAGACCTGGTACCTGGACAGTAAATGGTTTCCTTCAATTAAGATTTTACATATTGGAGATTTTTAACTTTACTTGGCAATTCCCCTATTATTAGGGCATAATTGTAGGTTTTAGCTATGGTTTATGCTTCCCAGACTTGTTGGAGTACAGGAAACATGGGGGATATAATGATGTAAAATGACATGAAAATAAATGTAAATAAATGAGGTATGTTTAAAATTTGCCTGGGGCACTGGGCAGATAGCCAAAATGAGTTAAGCAATGGGATTCTTAACATGAGTATCAGGGAAAGAAGCTATGGAGGTTAAGACTGTGTTCTATGTGGCCAATGGTTATTTGCTTAGACTTTAATAGTGGCTTAGTAAGTTTCACGGTCTTTGAGGTAAAATGGATAGGGACTCTAATCCAGTTATCATCGAACTGACCAAAAAAAGTCTTCATTTCTCAACAGGTCTTTCTGAGATATTATGTAACTTTATTGCAAATAAGCTATCTGTTAATACCCCTTCAGAAACTAAAACTGGGAACAGGAACATAGTTGTAAGGTGGTCTTTCTGCTGCCCTTTAGGTTGCAAAATACGTAACATACAACCTACTAAAGTTCCCAACATGGAGACAGTTTTCGAGACCAGAGTATACTAGTTCGGTCATGGTGATTTTTGTTGTAGTTCTTATTGCTGGAAAAAAATACAATTTTTACAGCACTCAGAGTATGATGTGCAGCTCTACAGATATTGTAAAAAAACTATGCAGGTTTTTCTGTGCCAGAGTAACAGCAGCTGTACATAGTGTGAAGGAGAGAGATGGATGATTGGACCATGTTGCTCTTTTTTCTGTGCCACACTGAGATTCTATTCACCTTGCAATGAATGATCCATCTTTGTTAGATCAGACAGGCCGGCAAGGTTTGTGTCAAAAGGGTCTTTTCAATTTGTTATCCTAGCAGCTGGTTCTCTTCCATTGCCTTTGCTTACTGTACATCTGGAAGAAGACTTCTTGCAGCTGGGAGCCATTTCATGTCTAAACCACATCCCCTGTCCATAGCAGAAATACCCTTTTGACAGCAGATGTCAAGCAAACCCTTAATGGGTTATTAATTAAAAAAAAAAAAAAAATTAATCATTGCAAAATTTGACACAGGATTTGTTTTCCTCTTTTACCACCTGTATCTGTAACTTTTCTGTTATTTAGAATTTTTGGTAGAATCTGACATGTTCAGAAGTGCAGGGGGCATTCTTATTTCATATAATACTTCAAATAATATTTAAAGTATTATAAAGACAGTAAATATTGTGATTAAAAAGCAGCACAGGTAGTTTAAAATCAAAATTGACAGATTAGTACTACTGAACATAAAATTCTGGCCACAGAAGAGTTTCACTTTATCTTGGTGTCTGCTCTAGTCTTTTAAGTCCTTATTTGGGCAATTAAGTAAAAGCGAGTTGTTTTCAAAGTTGCTGAAGATCTTAATGTCCACTGGAGCTAGTGCTAGTAAAATGACGTCATTTTTATTTATGTGCTGAACTTGAAGTGTTTGGCTCTTGCTTCAGTATTTTTTTGGCCTGCAGGACTGACAATAAGGCTTACCCTTGGGCGGTGAAATACTTAGAACACCGCTAGAAATAATAGGCCCAATTAACCTTTTGTGGTAAACTGAAAAATAGTTTCCTTATAAATATATTGAGTACAATAAAGACTACCCTTCAGATTTAAAAAAGCATTCATTTTTAAATGTATTCCAAAACCTTTTTTCCATAAAGTACAGCAATTTTAATCTTCTGCACTCATCTCTTTCTAGAAATACAACCCATTTTCTTCTTATTTAAAAATGTCAGATTCCTAATAAATGTAAGATTAGAAAGAAAGGGTACTCAAGAAAAAGAATAAAATGCAGTCATTCATCTGTTGAGCAGGTTAATTTTTCGGCAATTTCTCCTGCTTGCCTAACTTCTTGCCTAGACAAATTGAAATTCTCAATGCAGTGTCCTTGAAAGCAATCTTATCCTGGTTGTGTCAGTGCGGGCTCCAGGCACTGTGTGTTTGGTCAACAAGCAACAGTGGGTGGTCAGGCTGTAGCACAGGACAAGGGCCTGCTGTGCACAGGAAAAAATGTTCAAAGGTGTTTAAGGGTGGTAAGGAAGTCTGCCGCCCTTCAGAGAGTCTGGAGGCTATAGATCAGCCTTCCCTCGCTATTGTAGCCTGTGAGAAAATTCACTGTAAGATACATAATGGATGAAAGAATACAGTGACTGTATTCACCTGGTTGCACATCTGTAGGGTCTTGTCTTTTTTTATTTCATCTTACTCATGTACATGCTGTAAATATACATACAGTATGTATAATGACTGGTGTTTGACTTAGCATGGAAAATCACACTGAAAACCTCAGCCTGAGGTTGGTCACTTGTTAACAATTTTCTTTGTCCCTGCAAGAAGTACTGGCACTATATTATCCCCTGATCCACCAGTAGCTTTTGTAAAATGTTTTAGCTGAATGTCACATAAGTGATGCACCGGGCTGACAGAATTGCGGAGTCGCTGAGGCTGGGTTACAGAAGGGAGGCAAGAGATGCATGACTCCCACAAGAAACCTTTGACTCCCACAAGAAACCTTTGCCTGTCAGACTGCGAGGGGAAAAAACCCAAGCAGAGTTGTGGAGTGATTGATATTGCAGGACAGTTTTTACCCTCAGTTTGGTAATAGTTTTGATGTAAGAAAGTAAAGCTGCTTTTAAAGATTTAAATTGTTGACTGGTTTGCAGATCATGGAGAAATCTATTTTAGGCAAACTTCATGTTAGTTGTCTTTTTCACTGAGGCTGCAACATGCTGTGTGCAGGTAACATCTCAAAAAATGGGCTCAAGGTATGTACATGATCCATAGGTACTGTAGGCTGTACATAAGTACCCTGTAGCAATTCCAGTACTGATAAACTTAAAAAACCTGCAGTTAGGGGTCAGCACAGGTGACTTTCAATTTATAGAAAGTGAAAGCACAAATTAAATGACCTCAAAAAGCATTGCACTTTTTTTTTTCAGATCCTTATTTTGGTGCAGTCTTACTGCAGTAGAACAGAAGAGGCCTGAACAAAACCGTTGAACTATTTATATTTTACACAGTAGCTGAATGTTTTTATTTCATTTTACATACCTTTAAAATATGTGTGCAGAGAAATTTGAAACCCAGTAAAATCCTTTTTAAAAAAAAATTGAAGAAATGTTAAGATCCTTAAAACTTCTTATTTGATATTCTCATGATTTCACAGTTGTAAATGTAATAAGGCTTTAATTATACTTCTGGTTTGTCATGCTGTTTGGTAGAAGAGGAGAATGTAGTACATCTATTTTTTTCCGGCGTTTCCTTGGTTAAATACATATTTGCACTGGAGTCGCTGACAGATATGCTCCATGTAGATGCTGTATTTTGAAAAAAAAAAAAATGCTTCTGTAACTTCAAAGATGCAGTATATTTTTCTGAAAAATGAAGATCTGCCAGGAATGTATTGTTCATGCTGTTTATACAACATCTTAAAACCTGCTAGCACAGTAAAAAGTTAATTTCTTGAAACTTTAGATTGTTGCTGTCTTATATTCAGGATCTAGGAATGTAGAAATGGTACACAAATAGAAAAATGAATAGGCAGCAAATTGTAATCCTAAATAAACTACCCAAATAATAAATATTATTGTCTACAGCCCATACTGATATTAATTCATTGTATTACATTATGCTGCTAAGTTTAAGTTGCTGGCTCCAGAGAGGGAACAAGTTGGAATGGGAGAAAAATTATTGTAAGTTAACTCTCGCTTTTTTGACAAGATTTATGCATTAGTGTGTAGTCTTCAAGCGCTATCTTCTGGTCGGGTGAAAGCAAAATCAGCTCTGCTAATGTAGTCCAGATGTTTATTAGTCCTGAGGGTATATGTGCTGTTGTAGTTCCCTGCTGCTGTGTTATACTTGCTTGTAATGCTAGACAACCAATTAAGAAATTAGTTCATGTTAAACTTTCTTTTCCTGGTACGGCTGCAAACTGATGATGTGGTTTTTCTCGTGGAACAAGAGAGTATTCTTTACATGTTTTCTGTTACTGGTGAATATATAAACCATTTGCACGGTGTGGGGTTAGTGTATCAGCAGCAATACAGAATTTTCAGGTTTTCAGCTACTCCAGGCAAATGGTTTTAATTGAAGTAATTCACATTAAGATGTTTTGGTAAGTGTGTCTGTTTTTCTTAATTCTGAGGTTTAATTGGCACTGTCATTTTTAGAAACCATCTGTTTACAAGAAATTCCTCATATTAACAGGGTGTTTGAAGGGCAAGAGCCTAAATTCTATGCAAAGACATCAAAGAGGGAAGTTTTGGTGTATTGTGGTTTTCTCTAATGGTAGTTTTTGTGAGGATAGCATTACTGGACTTCTAGTTTCTTGCTTTGTTTTTTAGTATATGTTTTAACTAGCACTGCCTCTGACAATTCTGAGTTGTCCTTGGCGTACATTTTTTTTTTTTCACCCAAATAAAATGCAGATATGTAGAATCTGAGTCAAATTCTTATGGAAGCCCAAGAACTACGTGAGACATTTAAAATTTCTCAGGGTTTTCTATACAATTTTCTTTTTATTCTGGGTAGAATCTCTGTAAGATATTGAATGCATGCTTTTTAATCTGAAGAGGAAGAAATTTTTTTGGTTTTACTTCATTCTGCAGACATGCTGGAATGTTTTTGCAGAAGTTAATGTTGTAAATTTGTAACAATTAAGATATGTTTTAGAAGTCATAGATGTTTAAAACATAGATGCAGAAGATGTGTGACCTTACACAGATCTCTGTAACATGGGCAGTTGCATAATAGGTGTCCATAATTAACTATTTGCACTTGCAGCATACATACCTATGTTAAAAGCTTCTGATAGCTTTAGTTTTTTCCTCATTATTCTGTATTTTTAGTTCATTCAGAAGGAAAAGTCTTTCACCAAATTCTTGTTAATTCTTGTTCAAACTCATGGTAGAACTTCTCCATGGTGAAGGTGGATAATGTACCTAAATCACGGTAGCAGAGTCTATATTGCTGAAAATGCGTCAATTTTAAGGTGTTATAAAGATTAGTGGTTTTTAATAAGTGGTGTAGGATTTAAATAGTCAACAGAATCATAGTGCAGGCTAAAGATAGCACAGATGGGTTCACCAAGTCAGTTAATGCAGTGTGTCTATCACGATTGTGAACTACAAGGGAAATGGATCTACTTACTTAGGTGTTTTATAATGTGAACAGTAATAAGACGAATGGAGGAACAGACAGTTAGCTCAATAATGACAGTGCTTCAGTGAGGCCACAGTTAAAGGCCACAGGAAATGTCTTTAAAAGCCCTTGAAGAATTATGGGAGGAAGAACTTATTTTAAAAGGAACTAAAACCCAATGCTGTCACCTATTGGAAGCCTGCAATAAGTTTCACAATACTTAATATTGCTCTTTAAGCCCCAGCTGTTGAAGTAAAGTGACTAGGTATGTCTTTATGCTGCTGTCACACCAGCATGGCAGTAAATTCAGAATAAATATTCTTCAAATACTTTTTACTTTGTGTTACTCTTGAATCTGAGTATTGCAATGTTACAGCTGGTGCTCTTACTGCGTGGCCTTACTGTTATTTTAAGTGAATGTAGGTATTGATGGAAAAGATCTACGGATATAAACTGAAACACTGAGATTCTCACTACAAAATTCAGCATGAATTATCAGAAGAGGTTTCATCTCGATGTAAGAAAGAATTTTTTTACTGTGAGAACAATCAATCACTGGAGCAACCTCCCCAAGGATGTGGTAGAATCCCCATCGCTGGAGGTTTTCAAGACTCAACTGGACAGCGTACTAGATAATATCACCTAGGTTCCCTTTCCCACGAAAGGTTGGACCAGCTGACCTTTCAAGGTCCCTTCCAACCTGGGCTGTTTTATAAATCTGTGAATTGTGATTAAGTTTAGCTGTTACAGCTCAGTTGCCCAATGCTGAAATAATTTTTAATGGTTACTTTCAGAAATGTATCTGTATGGTAAAATGCATAAAGCAGCTATTTAGACTTTAAGAGAAATATTGGCAGTGTTACAGTACATTAAAAAATCATCATGGTCTGCTCATTATGATATGGTGTTTTCACAAACATACATTAGACTCCAAGTACGCACTTCCATCAGATTAGATAATTGCTTAGGACTTGCTAATAGTGACCTACATATGGACAGGCACACAAAGAAAAAAATAATTATTTGGTAACAGTAACTTGTTCACTGGGAAATACTTTGTGTGTTTTGTGGATATGTATAAATGTGGTGTGTTTTACAGACATGCACAAGCATACAGTGCCATCAGTACATCTGCTTCATGATGGATGGATTATTTCTACCTGAATTCTGCACAGTTCAAACAACTAAGAAGTAGTTGAACACTCTGCCCTTCACTGCTTCAGCTGGAGGCACACGAAACTGTTGCTGTTGAAAAGTATACTTAGACATACACCAGAAAAAAGTGTGTGCCATGTCACTAATGGCATAAATACATATTTATCCAGGGCTTTCAAGCAGCTAATTGTAGGGCATTAAAGTGAAAACAGAGAAACATGCAGACCAAAGACTGATATTTCCCACATGGTACTTGTGGTTTTGGCTTTGCTACAGGAGTCAATAGTGGTGTTACTGAATAGCATTGATGTAGATGAACAGGCAGTCTAAATAAGCAAGATTAAGAATGTTTTGCTAGATAACTTTTGTCTTGTATCACTTCAGATTTAAATTAGAATTCCACATGCAGTGTGCAGTTTCATGTCATCTAATGTGAAAAATCATAACTTTTTTTTCCCCTCTTCCTAGGCAACTCATTGCTCCACAGCCCCATGTTAGACCTGGACAGTGATGTGCGTCCATCACCAATTGGCCATCTCAGTCAAACTGCTTCGCTGAAAAGGGGCAGCAGCTTTCAGTCTGGCCGTGATGATGGTAGGTATCTATTTTATGTGGGAAAACAAAGCTGCGGTTTCCCATGTCCAGTGTGTGGTGTAGTCAAAAAAAACCCAAACAGAAACCCACATTCCGTGTGCTTATTTTGGGTTTTACCAAATAAAATTCTTTCTTCTCATGTGTTACCATTGCTTGCTAAAGGGGTCCTCTGTGTTTTTTGCAAGAAAAGAGCAGTTCATAACTGAAATCTGCTTCTTAAAATGTAGTCAAGGTAATAAGAGCCTTTTTTTCTACAAAACCAGAATATTTTTTTTGGCAAACATAACCACTTACTGCCTACCACCTTTTGCTGCTGTTACACCTTTTGTGTGTGTTTGTTAAGATGGCTCTCCTTGCATTTGCTCCTTCTGTGACTTCATATATCTGGTCCTTGTTCTCTAATTCTGTAAACCCAGAAGGGGAAACAAAAGTGTGTGACTAAGCTGAGCCCTTGAGTGTCATAAGTGTCTTCAATACCCTCATCTAAACAACTTCATTTTCATCCCAGTCTTTCAATGGTGACATCACAGGAGACGGAAATGTTTTTCACAGGGTAGGTCATTCCTTACCAAAGTACTTTTTTGCAGAAAAAGGTTTTTTATGAAGAACTTTCTGGCTTTGGTCTGCTTTGATGTTGCTCTTCTCCCAATTCTGTAGACTTCCTTGAAAAAAAAATCTATAAATACCTGATTTTTTGAGCAAAAAAGAGGAATGAAGGGAATCTTTCCAGAAAATAGAATGAAGAATAATGAGAATTGTACATTCTTCTGCTGCCACAGTGTATCTTCACATGCAAGACAATTAAATTGCATCGCAGTTTGAGGTTGAATGTTTGTTTTTTAAAAATATAAATTACACAGACTCTTCAAAATACACGTGTATACCAAGTAATTACATTACTGTATTACTGTTACCCTTGTCCTTTGTCAGCCCAAAACCTTGCATGAAGTTGATTAGCAAGCGTTAGAGAGCAAAACAGTAAATTGCTGGTTGTTGTTGGATACCGTCCACTAATACACATGCCACACTTAATGTAGCAAGCAACATCCAAAGTCCAGTTTATTTTTTCCTTGTTTGAATTCTTTGGCATGTGTCTCTGCTTAAATAGTTGCATCTACGGAAGGCAATTTCAATTCAATTAGTTATCTTTGCTTTTAGAGTCTTAGTTATGGATCCATAACCTTTTACAAACTGGAAAAGATAAGTCTTCAGTAAGCACTGCAGGTTCTGTAGCCAGCAGTTTAAATCAAGATTCAAAGGAAAACTGGAGGATCAGAGCATCGTAATACCTGAAGAGCCCAACCCACCACAAGGACCCTAGAGTTAGAATGAGCTGCCTCTGAGTTGAGTTCATTGGTTCTTAGCTGCACGTGCCCACTGCATGCTTAGGAACAGTTCAAAGCTGTTCTCTAAGTGGAGAGCTAAAGCAAACCAACCACTTATGATACCTGTGCAGGAGCTGCCATTCCAAATATGCCATGATGTCCTCTGTTTTCAGGTTGCTTGTGCATCCTTTTTGTTTTTAGAAAATTGAAGAAATGGCTTCTCCTGGGTTTTTTTGGTGTTTTTTTTCCCCAATGTGATTGGCAATGATTGCCCATGAGGTTGTTTGAACAAATTACTTTGAATTCGAAACTGCAGCATTCAAATAACATTCAGACCTTGCTTGAGCATGTATTTACGAGGATACGTAAACAATAGCTCTAGTTTCATTTCTAGGATGTTATAGCACAGATTATAGTAGAATAAATACAATAAAAGAAATTTTCTGCTTTAATATAGATTGGAGCTTTCTCTAGCAAAAACATAAAAATATCCTGAATTTATGGCCAGAAGGTCCTTTGTACATGATGTGCAGTAGCTGCTTCTAATAAATACCTATTGTCTACAGACCCTGGACTAAGGCAATCTCTGAAATAGGCCTGCAGTATGCTTCCTGGCGGGGAAAAGAATTTCATACATGAAGTAAATCTTGGCAGTGTGTTTACAGTTAGGAACAGACATCCCTGGTTCTAACCTTGGGTTGGTGCTGGAGCTTTTCACAAAGATGAGGTGGTTTCTCAAAGGAGCTAAAATTTTTGGGTTAGAACTTGGGGTTTGTTGGTGTTACAGAGCCTCTGTTGCTATAGCAGTGTTGGCACAGCTTCCTGGTATAGTCACAGCCTATGTTGTAAGAGGAGTTTTTCTGCTACTGGGTCTAGACTAGTTCTCTGACAGTCATAAACTAAGCTGGCAAATGTAGTGCTCTGACATCCTATCTGTGTCCATACTATCAGCTTTGCTGGTTGAACTGTCATGAAGTTTTCACGCCTCTGAAACAGATGCATCACTACCAGCAGAGTTACACTTCAGTTACGTCAGAGTCTCTCTCCAAATTTTTGTGATTTTTTTGGATTTTCAAATAGTAATCCAGAGTCCCTAAATTTTTTGGCATGAGGAAAAAGAACATTTTGGGTAATGCAGATGTTTATTCATCCACTAAGGAAATGGACCAATAATTGACCTGCACCTCAACAAATGGCTGCTGCTGAAAGTGTGCTGTACTTCAAGGAGATTTAAGACTGGTTACCAACACAACAAAATAGTGAGGGTCCGGTGAAGCGTACTAGTTACCTAATGTGCTATTAGGCAGCTATTTTTGCCTAACTGGTGAATTTTTGCTCTGTGTAGGCAATATTCCCTAACAGATTAAAGACAAAAAGTGCAATTTCACCTAACATTTTTCTGCATTTCCAGAGTTATGCATGATAATATCATGTTTTTAATTTCATCATTTGTAAAAGACCAGAGTTTATACCAAAAAAACCCCAACAAACATGGACCTCTTTAAATGTTGTTTGGTTTGTTTTCTTTTGGTTGATTTTTCTCAAAAATCTGTGAGTTCTTTTTCCCAAGATTCTAAAGTGGACTCTAATTCTTGAGTTGAAATAGAAGTCTCTTATTACTGTTACATTATCTGTATATACTGTTTTGTTAAAACATCACGATCAAGAAAGTTTCAATGGAGAAGGCAGATGGTTATAGAAAAGTATTTCACAAAGTTTCCTTTGTTTTCTGTATTAATTGGCACCTTTCTTCTGCCCCTTTTCAGCTTTCTCTTTACCTCCCCCCACCGCAACCTCCCTTTGCCCCCTTTGATAAGAAACTGAGAAAAGTTATCTGCTGCCAAAATGTAAGCTATTTTCCTGATGTGTTTTAATAGCCGGTGTATCAGGAGTGTAAGTACGTTCATGAAGTGAGAAATGCCGCAGTATTATATGTCATGATTGTGTTCTTCATCCAAGAATCTCGATGTATACTTAGTGATACGTTTATTGAGTTTTAAGAAAAATGTTGGAATCTCCCCTGTTTTTCAGATAAAAGGTTTTACCAAACAAATGGAAATGAAGATGAGAGGTTGGCAACTTGCCCTAGGCCACAATGGAAATTTTTTTGAGCTTTAAATAAAGCAGATCTTCTAGTTCCCATTGTTTGCCTTAATCACTAGCATATCCTAGCAGGTGTTTCTTCAGCATCACCACCTCATCATTTGAAACTTCTAATGTCTTGATTGCTTTCATGTTACCTTACCTTTTAGAGTGGTTTGAAGGCAGAAGACTGGCTGAATGGATTGTTAGGTGAATTACATTAGGTACCCCTACAAAGGGGCCTATTCTTTATATACTGTCATAGTGCTGGCACCTTGTAAGCAGATGAGAAAAGAAAGTCCTTGCATGTGTACCAGTTATGTACAGATATAAGGGCCGAGCTTTAAATTTTTCCACTCCTACCTGAAAGACTTTGTGTACACTATATAGTCAGTCACTTGTGTAATACAGAGCAGTAGCAAGCTAGTAGTACATTTTTTTATTATTAATTCAAAGTTTTTTAATTTTGCTTTTTCCGTCCCCTCTCCCCCTTTTAGCTTGGCGATACAAAGCTCCTCAGCAAGTTGTATTTGTTGAAAAGTTGACAAAACTTGTTGTAAGTCAACTGCCCAACTTCTGGAAACTCTGGATTTCTTATGTGAATGGAAGTTTATTCAGTGAGGTATGGATTCTTCTATATAAATGACTTCAAGGTAACAAAGCTCCATAATAACTGTGTTTGAAGTATTCTATTTCGCTCAAAGAAGTGACTGGGCTTAGTTTAATCGGAGAGGTTTATAAAACAATATGTAGACTTTTACACATTTGAGATGCTACCTTGATTAGTAACCTGTCTTGCAGTACTAACCAATAGAAGTGAGATTCCTCATTTTATTTTTAAAAGAATAAAAGCATACAGTGGAATTACTTAGAATTCTGCCAGTAGTGTGTCTGTGTGTGTTCCAGATCCTGGAGTCAATATCTATGTAGTTTCACCTCTTACTCATAGCTCACCAGCTGCCCTTCATGGTGATCTGAAGAAACAGCAAATTGCATGAAGGATAGAGATATGTAAAAGACAAAGTCATACAGAAAAAAAAATTCTTTCCTTTCTTTGGAACAAGACTACTCATTTCTTGAGCTTTAAGTATTTGGAAGTGAGGATAGGTTCAAGACCAGAGTTGCAAAATGACCAAGGCCCAGAGTGGTGTACACAGATATACTATAGGGAGTCTAGTCTGGAAGTGCTGTCAGCTGCAATCACCTGTGCTTCTAGTCCTTGCTCAGATGATCTGTTTTTTACAAATTGTGTAAATAAAATACAATGTTGGTAACCCAAGAAGCAGGGGAAAAAAGTAATGATTCATGACATGTGCCGTTTTAATGTGCACACTATTAACAGTTTTTGAAAGGATACATTTCATAATTAATTTTATATGGGTCCTATACAGCTTACCATCATAATCGTTACCAGATAAATACAATTGCTCTTGGGTTTGTGTAATTGCTAAAAATTGGTCACAGAATTACATTATGTCCTTTTGGACATGCATATTATTCAGATCAGCTTCTATATTGAACCTAAAAGTTTATGCATCTAAACCTTCTCTGTTTAACTGTTGCTATATAATTTTATTTGTTGAGATTGTTTTTATCCTGCCATGCTTACAGTGTCCTGCTGTGCTTAAATCCTTAAGTCATCACAGCTACAGTATTCCACTATGAAATTATCCCTAAAGCA
Source organism: Gavia stellata (assembly GCF_030936135.1). NCBI lineage: Eukaryota > Metazoa > Chordata > Aves > Gaviiformes > Gaviidae > Gavia > Gavia stellata. The sequence continues at coordinate 92,892,020 of NC_082596.1, forward strand.
GAACTACAGCCATAGCTATCCACTATTCTTTGCAGCTTTAGTAGAAAATAAAACAAATTAACCTTGGGAAAGGAAATTTGGAAGCTTATTTTGTCATTTCCCTTTTCTCTGGCTAATTAAAGAATTAATTTCTCACATGGTCATTCTGTTTATAGCCACTGTCTGTAAATCAGTATAACTTTTTCATATGATGATACTAATAGGTACTACAGCCCTTTATATATTGAACACAATATACAGACCATTATAGCTCCAGTGAAGTAGATTCTATTCGTGATACTCATTTTACATGATAAAATCAAAAGAAAGATGACATTTACTCATAACATTCAGTGAAGGGAGTAGAATCAAGAATAAACCTTAGTACTGTTGACTTTCACAAATATAATAAATTTCATAAGGGAGTTGACAACCTTTATATTTGACAGCAATACCATTGGAAATTAGACTTTACAAATTCACCTGTTAAGTTATTGTGATTTTTTTTTCCTGAGTACAATGAAAAAGATAGCAATTTCTAGAGAAACAGAGACCTGAACTGTAAACAAGGTTGAGAAATTCTGCTCATGAAAATGACTGCAAGTGGAAAATGCAGTGATCTTATGTCATGTCTGAACAAAACATTGTTTGCATTTAAAAAAAAAAAAAGAGGAGGAGGTAGTTTTCCTGTTAGTCTTTAAGGTACATCTATTCTTCTTCTGTTGGGCCAGATTATGAGCTTGTAATTAATCCACATACATTTGATTTCTTCTGCTCCTTTGGTCCTTATGGAAGCCCCCCCAAGTTCTTGGGGAATAAGAATATCTGTCACCACATCACATTCAAGACTCAAGGTTTATATGTTTTTCTATCAGAAACCATACAGATTTTAATTGTCCGTGAAGAAATTTTTTTACCATGTTGCTTGCTATTTATTGTCATTCAGAAAAAAAAAGAGAGGTTTTTTTAAGAAAAATCCTGTGAAAATGATATAGAGGGTCATTTCAGTTAGCTTATTCAACTCTTCAAGACACTTTAAAAATGTGGAAAGAAAATCCCCACATGTGAATAACAAGCTATATTTATTTTCTCTTCTTCAGTTTGTAGGGTTTTTTGGGGGGTTCTTTTTAGTTCTGAAAGGTTACCTATATGCCTTAAAATATTGTCAGTTAAAGATTTATGTGGTATTTTCAACAGTTTAAAAAGTTGAGTTCTTTGAATCACTCTAGGTGAAGTAGCATATGTGAGTAGTAACCGTTGGTCTCACCACAAGATAGTTTTGGTCTGTCTGTGCAGGAAAGGTTTAAGATTGGTCTTCAGCAAAACCACTAAGAAAAAAAAAAAATCCAAGATCTGTGAATCTTTTTTGTTGTTCTTTAATCCATCTGTAAAACAGTGTGAATTTTAAGTTGATACCTGAGGTTTAAAGGAATACAGCTTATTTTCTTTTTAAGGCATTAGAAGAGAGAAATGGTTATTATATACAGCAGTAACTCGAGTGTTGTTCTCCTTGTCTGAAACTGTATAATGCAGAGTTTTAAAGTGCAAGAGTTTCATAGCTATGTATTTTCCAAAACTGTTAAGCATTTTTATTTTTCTCTAATTTTTGCTCATTTCAAATTACTTGTTTTACCTTAAAAATCTGAAATGCTTTAAATAAAGAGGGATTTTGAAAAATACAGCATTTCAAATTAATGACTTGAAAGTAAACTGAATCTCTGAGAACACTCTTGTCATGTTATTGCACTTCTTGTCCAGTAGATGTTGCTGTACATACATAAAATAGGACATTTCCCAACTATAAAATTCTACATCTGCACTTAACCCAGTATTTGAAATAACTTCTTTGGTGTAATTCACTCTACTGTGTTCTCAGTAGACTCCACAGAAAGCCAGAACTACAAACAGGAAGACTATTAGTCAAACCATGTTTTTCTTCAACTGTAACTGTCTCATGCAAAGTGTGCACACGTTCCTGAGTTTTCAAAGAAGTGAACTGTCCATGAAGATGCTGATTATTTTGCAGAGTCTCTTTTACAGTTAGTTGAATTATTTAAAGAGCATTGTCAACAAAACACTGTTCCTAAAAACAAACAAAAACCCCTCAACCCTCCCCCTCACATGTTATGGTTCCAAATTGCCCTCATTCCAAGAAGTGTCTCCCACTTCACATTGATGTCCTTCTCTGGGCAGCTTCCACACTGAGAAAATAGTTTCTTCATATGAACTTGATGCACAATTGGACTATATATGTCTTAGCTCTCACTGATATTGCATTGACAGTACTTTGACCTTATGAAGTTCATATTGCTTGAGCTATTCTTTTATGCTTGTCTCTGACTTTGTCTTAAATACGCATTGTTCCTTAGAATTAAACATTCGCACACTGACTACAGGAAGTAGAGTTTATTGATATATGTAGTCTTTGCTTATTGAGATGCTGTGAGTTAGTTTTTATAATTGCATCATAAACTCATTGGTTTTCACTTCTCCACTTTGAAACCCCCTTTTTTCAGAATTATTTTAACAGTGGCTGTGAGATACTTACACTTTTCAATTTTCTCATTTTCATAAGACTGCTGAAAAATCTGGCCAAATGGAAAGATCAAAGAAAAACGCTAGGCAAAGACAAAATGATTTCAAGGTAAGTTATGGGGGGAAAACCTTGCTTTCCTTCAGTTGTCCTTCATAGCAAGATGCTTTAGTGTCACCACCTTGAAAATCGGATTTCTTAAGTCATCTGTGTGGCCTTATACCTCCTTCTATTCTGCTGTCTACCAGGTGGAGCCACCTGTAAATCATACATTCCAAGCTGTTGCATATAGGAAGTTCATGGCTGCTTAAGCACATTGATAGAGCTTTTTGCTTGATTTTTCTTTCCCTTCTTCTGATGCAGAAAATGATTCAGGAAGTGATGCACTCTCTGGTAAAACTTATCCGTGGAGCTTTGCTTCCATTCAGCCTCAGAGAAGGAGAATCAAGACAGTATGGTGGCTGGGAGATGAAATCTGAACTTTCTGGCCAGTGGCTAACACATGTTATCCAGACTGTAAGGTAAATGGATCTGTGGACCTACAAAATGATGCTATTCCTGGGATACGTGTGCTTTAAGATAAATTGCTTTATTTATTGCATTAAATACCCTGAGTACTGAGAATGTTAACATTTTCAAAAATAGGATTACAAAAAAATTACTTAAGGCAGATTTAGGATTCTATGTGCAAATGTAGTCAATAATGTCTCATGGTATAGCCTTATTACGTAATGATATATTCTTTTTTTTTACCCCACAGCATCTTAGGAAAAGGTTTGAGTAAAATATTTGCCAGGCACAGCATAGACACTGTGAATGAAACAGAATTTGTTTCTTTAGGGTAGAAAGCAATTGTCTGCATCATTTGCTACACGTCTTCCTATCTCTGCCAAAATGAGTGAAAATAGCATGCTTCTCACTTTAGTATCATTCTTAAATAATAACTTTTACTGTTGTTTTATGGAAGGTGATACTCCTGCTTATAATGTCATTCTGCTTATAATTATGTTTATAAACTTAGTAATGCGAACATAATTTATTACAAAATGTCTCATACACAGAATTTGTTTTCATTTGTCTATGGAGGTTATAAGAACTGTCATTATCTTTTGGAAAATTGAGTAATACCTGGATATGATACTGTACTTTTTATCTGCAGTTTTCAAAGTAGGTAACAAGCAAAGCACAGAGGAAGAAAAGAAGGGGGGTATAATCACATATAGATATTCTTATTGTGGTTCAGCTAGCAATGATACATACCTGTTGTCAACTCTGTTTAACATTTTCCCAAAGTCTATTGTCAGTTACAGTATCTGTACTTTAACCATTCAGAAAAATATTTCCATGTGAAGTTTCTTACTCTGGCTGAATTTTATGGAAAGCTTCCAATTTGAGAAGGAACTGACTTGGCATTTGATGAAAAGATGTAAAGGGGCAAGGGAACAGGCTTTGGCACCAGTGTTGCCTTTTTATGAGAAGCAATCCAATTTCACTCAAATTATAAAATTCTAGAATTTAACACTTGCACATCTGTAATATTGGCTTGGAATTTTAACCAACAGATTCTCTAAAGGTTGGTTGTGCTTCACAGTCCTGCTGAGGTGTGATCCAGGTTGAGTATAGAGGATATGTGAAGGCTCTTTTTCAGAGAATCTCCTTGCTTTCTGGCGACTGCCCTACTAATGAACAACTGAACTAAGCGCCGGGGAAATTCTCTCTCCCTCCTACTCTTTTTTCCCCCACCTCATGTTTTTTACTGATGCCTGTGCTGGCACTTTACTAAAGTGAGCTAGACTTCAATCCAAAGCCATTAAAAGTAGAGAAGAAAAGGGGCAATCTAGAGAAGATGAAATGAAGATACCATGATGGAGTACTGAGCAGTGATGACCAGGTCAGAAGTTCTTTTTGAGCCCCCACATTGTTTGACAATCAATAAATTCTTGTGACTCACACCAACGATGAAGGTGGACTCTTCTCGTGAAGAGTCTACACGTTGCATAAAGACCTTTTGTTGCAAAGTTAACCTTATTTGTTGCAAAGCTTAAGTCTTATTTTTATAGTTCCTAACACTATGAAGCACATGACTGAAAAGAATAAAATTCTATTATCTCACAAATGATTTACTGTTTTCTGCTTGTCTTAAACACTAAAACTTACAAAATTAGACAGCAAGGAGTTAGCATTGCATCTGTGTGTTCTTAATTTTTCTGCTTGGTTATATGTATCACACAGCTTAAAGTGGGGTGGTTGTACAGTCTTTCTCTTGTACCCCATTCTGTCATTGCCTGGTTTGAATAGGTTCCAGAGGGTAAATTAGAGCTACGCAATAAGGTGAAGCTGTTGTTGGCAAGACTTTTTGCCTTGTTGTAAGGATAGAAAGGTATGTATTTGTTAGGGTGAGTTATATGAGGAAAAGATGGTCTTAGGGATGTGACAGCTGCGTGCTCCCTAAAAAATGGAATCAGCTCTAAGTACAGGACTTCTGTGCAGTCTAAAGTCACTTAAACTTCTCACAGATGGGTATTTACATCCTGTGTTTCCTGGATGGCTGAGATAGTGCAGATTTATGTAATCTACTAATTCAGTAGTTGTGCTGAGCAGATAACAGTCTGGTTAATAGTGGAGTTTTGATGGTTTAGGCCCAACACTGAGGGTAAAAGGAACTGGAGCCAACAGGTGGATGGTTGGAATTGTTCCACTTACTACTCCAACTTCTTTGCTTGTGCTTTCCTACTCCTGTTCTTTGGCGTTTTCTAGTACCTGTGCTTTGCTCAGTATTAGCAGTAGGGCAAACAGCAATAACTGCATTTGAATTATCCTTGCTTAAATATCCAAGAGTAGGATAAAAGCAGTAAACCTCACTTTGTGCCCCTAACTAAAGTCTGAGCACAACTGCAGCCTTTTAGTTAAAAGCTGAAATGCTATTCCTTGTAAGCAGCTGCTGTGTTAGTATTTCTGAAGGAAAAGATGGAAATTAATGTTTCCATACTCAGCTGGTGATTTGTGCCTGGTCGGAGTTGGGAGCAAAACAGTGAATGAATTCACTCTTCACTTCGCAGGTGATGCAGTAGCTGTATTTTTGGCTCCTTAAATGTGTGTACTTTTAGCAATCTGATGCACAGCCACATCACCATTTGAACAGCTTGATGGCTGTTACTGTTGTAAATGCGGGTAAACAATATCTCAGACACCCTGTTGTAGGCCTAGGCATTCACCTAAAACCAGAAAAAAGCTACTTTTGCTCCAAAAGGTTTATTCTTGGATTGTAAGATAAAAGATGGATGCAGAAAGGCGGGTGGGAAAGTGCAAGAGGACAGTGGGAAAAGTTGGCATGTTGCTATGAAATTATTGTAATGTTACAAAAAAATAAATCTGTGTTTGCAAGCTTCCAAATTAAGCAAAAAATTATCTTCTCTGAATGGGATAATCAGTTTTCAAAGGCTCACTGCGGATGGAGCTACTGTTTTCACATACACAGAAAATGTCTAAAAAAAATTCAATGAAGTTGCATCAGCTTAAAAACCCTGCATATTTACACTTCAGTCTAATTTTATTTGCTTTCCAGGCTTAGTTCTGAGTCTCTTACTGCACTCGAGATACCCAATGATATGCTTCAGATAATCCAGGATCTTATTTTGGACCTTCGTTTACGTTGCATTATAGTGACCTTACAACACACAGCTGAAGGTAATAAAAGGCTGCAGGTCTTTCTGCACTGTCGTATATTTTTGCTTCTGATTAGATCAAACCATGTTCTGGAAGATCACCATGTTTGTTACCAATATTGTAGTGGCAGTGGACTTCTGAGTTCTGTAATATCTCACAAGAGTTAGCTCAAGTATTTTACTTTTCTGACAGAAATGTGCATTATGAGTCTTTTCTTTCCTTAGGCTAATGAATACAGTACTTCAGATCTATTTCATTTGGGTTGGGACAGTTTTACAATGTAAGTGATTTATCTCATGATGCAGCTTTTTCATATTGGAAATATCATTTATTTTCTTTTTTGAGTTCTTCTATAAAGTGAAGAATTAAATAAGCAATGCCCCACCCCCAAGAAAAAAAAATCCACAGCCTTTTATGGAGTATTTTAGTTGTGTGTTTTCTAGGCTTCCTACTGTGTACATAGCTTTTGCCATAAATGTCTGGATTGTCAAGGCCAGTAACACATTCTCTAAATCTAATGTGACTCTATGTGCATCAGAGGCCATTCATCTTGTATTCAACTCTGAAACCTGAATGTGAATGAAGTAAATCTTCCAGAAATAAATGTCTCTCAAAATCTCAGGGCAGATTGATCTACTAATTCACTTAGCAGGGTTTTTTTCCAAAAGACTAATTACCCTCAATGTTAAAAAAAATTAGGGCTTTTTAAAAACTGATTAAATTGTAAGATTAAATCTTTAACATATGATTCATCATTATTTTGCAGGCTGACATGAAGCTAGGTGTTTTACCCAAGCCTTAAGTGTGCTAGGTGCAGGTGGCTATATTAAGCAAATTTTTAAACTTTTGGTGACAACAAATCATAAAGCCTCTATGGTTTATTTGATACAATGTTGATATGAAATGTATTCTTGGCTCATAGTTCTTCTATTAAATCCCATTTCAGTGTTAACATTATTTTTCTGCATTAGTATCAGGCTAGTTGGCCATACAAGTACATGCGTTGTCTTGTCTCTTTAAAACTCCTTAGGGAGAGTATTATCACTATTTCAGATTTCAGTGTGAAATATATATATTTCAGTATGAGGAAGTCTCTTTTGCTTTTCTTCACTTAGCACAATTGAGATCAATTTTTTTTTAAATGGCAGGTGAGGAAGATTCTTTTTTTTCTTTTCAATTGTGACATGAGGCTGTCCTGTTGGACTGACTGCCCTCTGTCTAGGAATTGTAAATGATCCCTCAGATTTCCTGACTGTTTCAAATGAAGGAAGTGCCTAACTCCAAACTGTTTTACTGGCAATCCTTAGCTTATCAAATCTCTGTGAGCTATCCACCTAGCTTCTCCAGTGCAGTCCAGAGAGCTCTGATAAGTGATTAATGATGACACTTTCAGCCAAAAAGTCTGCTATCTTACTGGTTTTGCCTACTTGTTGCATCATAACAATAGCCCAGTTCTTTGTTCAGATCCAGAGTTTCTGCTTCTTACGTCCTGATTGCTGGCCACACACGTTCTGTAGAGGAAAAACTCTTGTGGTAGTCTGTACCTTAGATTTTTATAAAAGCAGACTTAGCAGTCTATGTGTGAACGATTCTCTATTTCGTCGAGCATCTTTATTCATACTTATCTTTCTTGAGTCAAAAGAGAACAGATTCCCTTAAGATGCTGGGATGTTATACGGCTGGATGATGTATCTCTTTCATCTAGCCAATAACGGCAGCCTTCCTCGACTGCTGCTTCCATCCTCTATCAGTGAAGCAGTTCTGTGTATTGGCTGTAGCATCAAACAGGAGAAGAGAAAAGATGCCTGCCTGTATAATGATTCTCATTCCATACTGTTGCACTGTGTGCCTTATCTATGGGACCCTTTTTTGTTCTTTACCAGCTAAAGGAAAATTGCATATGTTGAATATGTTTAGATAGTTTTTCTGGACAGGACCAGGTTAATTGGGCCCTTGGGGAAACTGTTATTTTTAGGGAACCAGTGAAAGAACAGTTAACGGGTATTCCCATGGAGCTATATAAATGGATTTTGAATGTAGTTATATCTGTAATATGTACGTCAAAAGGCTCCTCCTAGACTTGAGTCTCACTTCTATAATCTGAAATATGAGCTGCGTAAACTGCTGATACAAAGTTCAGTTTCATCTCTTGCTGTGTGTTATAAGTTGGTAAAGGCATTCAGATCAGTTAAAATTTTTAACGGAGCACTCTAGCTATTTAAATAGGACAAATCTGCCCACTCACAGGGTTTTCTTGTTGTCTTATGATAAACACCATATACTCATGCTGGCCCTGAGAAGCAGTCTGTGTTCTTTCCCTCTCATATGTGATCACTGGTCATAAAGGTCATGAAAGCCAAATTATGTGAATGCCAGACTAGACAGGGGGTTTACACAAATGTATTTGACTGGAATTTGGTGAGCAGTGAAATACAAGAAATAAATTTGTTTCTTTTGTATTTGTGTTAGCTCAGAACAGAATGCAAAAGTGAGCACCCACAAAAACTTGTAAAGGCTGACCAGTGCAATCTAAAGCCTTGCAAGAATATTGATTGAATGAGAGGTTTACCAAATGGGGAAATGAACAGAGTAATTCTGCATAATCCCTTAATACTTTTTATCCTCACTAAGCCTATACTTCCATGAGATGTAGAATTGCAGGGTATGATGCCATAATCAAGCTTCTTAATTTAGCTAATTAAAGCACCGAGATAGTGAAGATAGCTTTCAGTATGCTTTAGTTATCCTCTTTTCTTGGATTTTGGGGAGAGACGATAATTCACCAAAATTTTTGCTTATTTAGAAGGGAGTTTCATGATGTACAGACAGTTCTGATGAGCAATTTGTTTGTGAAAAACTATATGTCAAAGCCCCCACAAACTGCACACTGTTCGTCTTTGTTCTGTTTACAAGTCGATTAAGCCCAAAAAAAAGCGATGATGCAGAATGCATGCGTCCACAGAGGAATTTTGTTTACAGTGCGTGAGTTTTGGATTCAGAACCTGACTTTGCTCCTGTGAGCTTCAGTAAGCCTACAGAACTTGGCACCTTCTGGGTAGCGGAAGAGAGTGCTTTTTGCATATGCCTTCATGTATTTTTGAAGAAAGTCTAGCACAATGGATTCCTGACCCTGAGTGGGGAATCTGAGCCTCTTTTATAGTTATTAAATATAAATTATATGCAGTCCTTTCTGTCTTTGCTAAAATTCTAGGCAGTCGTTCTTTCATTTTTAATTAAGAGCTGGAGTATAATAGACTAGATACTTGGGTACTTAAATGCAGTATTTTATGTTGTGATTAAAAATTTACAAATTAAAAACAAACCCAAAGTCTTCACAATATTCCTTTAATTTTAAGCTTTCCAGTAAAAGGTGCTTCATGCAACTCTTGCCATGTATCATAGATATGCTTCTCTGTGGTGTCACCAGCATACCATGTATGAGTTCCATTCTTAGTCATTTGAGAATGCTGAAAGCTTTGAAGCTTTTAGTGCTATTTGCTTGTGTGCCTAGTCATTGCAGTCCCAATGTCTGTGGTTTATCTTTTCAAGTTCAAGGAGTTTTTAACAATGAAAATTAATACCTTCTCCCTCCCTCCTCCTTCCCCCTCTTGCTCTGTATTACAGATATAAAGAGGTTAGCTGAAAAGGAAGACTGGGTTGTTGACAATGAAGGTTTGACATCCTTGGTGGGTATACTTGTGTGTCTTGTAGGTACTTCCTTTGCTGGATTTTTTTTTTTGCAAGTGTAATGAAACTGGTTTCTATATTCACCAAAAATGGAATTATTTTGGATTTTGTCTGTATGTGCACATACTGGTATCTATAATTTTATTAGGATACAAAAATATAGGAAGATAAAAAATACAAAATTTTTTGTTTGGATGGTTGCTTATTTACAGCACTTCTAACAGATCCCATCATCAAACACAAAGTTATTTTTTTCTTTTCTTCCTTTTCCAAAATTTTTATTTGTACTTCTTAAACTATTATGTCTGAAGTAACTTTAAGTGTTAATGGTACTACTAGGCAGCAATGTTTTTTGAAAGTGCAGAACAAAAAAAAAGCACAAATAAAAGCTTTGCAGATTTGTGCCATGTATTGAGAGACAAAAATAAATAAGAATTGGGCATCAAGATATGTAGCACAACTTTCTGCCTTAAGTAGGGTTATTTAAATGTATCAGTAAAATTACTGCTGACCTGTAGCATGATTTTGCTGAGATAAACAATAATAACTTTCATTGTTAAGCATCTTATTTTAGGGATGGTTTACTGTTGTAAAAATATTTTTGAGGTCACAAGTTCATTTCACATCACAATGCTTCATAACTTAATAGGCACACTACCATGGAATTGGTCTGTAGCTAAATAAATAGGTCACTTATATGTTATAATGAGAAATTGAACTGAAAAGCAACTAATTTAGGAGATTGCCTACACACAAACAACAAATGACTTGAAACCAAATTCAGATAAATTAGTGAGATGCTTTCTGGAAATACACAATAATGAGTAATGCCTAAAACGCAGCATGCGTGTTGTAGGTGTGACTTAAAAACAATCTGCGAAAGCAGAAAGGGCCTGTGGGAGGGAGAGTTGCTTTGTGTATATTATCTAAGAGAATGCTTCACAGACTTTTTTAGTTTTTCTTATTTGCTTCTATAAATATGTGTTTGAAGTTGAGTAGGAGGGCATTAAGCAATCACAATATACACATTGTAGGAAGGAGTGTTGTTGGGCAATTGTAGTATTGTAACCAGTTTTACAGCTTCTGGTCTTGGTTTCAGTTGCTGCTGACTTGGGCAAGTCCCTTAACTTTTCTGTTTTTCACTCTATTCATGTGTAAAATAGATGGAGGAGGAAGTATCTTCCACGAGAGCTTTGTTTCTTTATGCTTTTGCTGTATCCTAACCCATCTTTGTTTTAAAAACTGCTTAAGTCTTTTCTGTATTTAGAAATCACCCATGAATTCCTTGTATACAGCACTTCCCTAGATACCTTTTGAGGCTCTGGTTGAGACATGCCAAATTTTTATGGTGGCGGTTGACTATGTTTTGTCATGGCAGGGTTATTTATCTACTAAAGTAGAGTTCGTTGGGGTAATATAGCAAAAATTGTAGCAAAATTTAACCAGTATAAGTATAGGCAGTCTCTATGGGGACATTTTAGGCTTAAGATAGAAACTGTATTTTAAGTTTGTAGGAAATACTGGTTGATAACCCCTTTAGCATTTATATTACAGGTAAAAGATACAGTAAGACACAGAACCAACTTCCCTCAGTTTCATAATGTCCAAAGAATAACATATCTGAACAGCTTTATTTTCCTGAGGTGTGATGTTTTATTATGTGGAAACAAAAAAACAAGAGCAGCACTTTACTGCTGTTCTTTTTCTTTTAATCGGATCCAAAAATAATAAATACAGATTGTCTTAGTGGCTTTTTTCATGATTTTCAGGTTGCCGTGCAGGCATTGCATTCATGCAGGCTCTGCAGAGGGATCTGGACAGGCTGGACCAATGGGCCGAGGCCAATTGTATGAGTTTTAATAAGGCCAAGTGCCGGGTCCTGCACTTGGGTCACAACAACCCCATGCAATGCTACAGGCTTGGGGACGAGTGGCTGGAAAGCTGTCCTGCAGAAAAATACCTGGGGGTGTTGGTTGACAGCCGGCTGATTATGAGCCAGCAGTGTGCCCAGGTGGCCAAGAAGGCCAACAGCATCCTGGCTTGTATCAGAAATAGTGTGGCCAGCAGGAGTAGGGAAGTGATCGTGCCCCTGTACTCGGCGCTGGTGAGGCCGCACCTCGAATCCTGTGTTCAGTTTTGGGCTCCTCACTACAAGAAGGACATTGAGGTGCTGGAGCATGTCCAGAGAAGGGCGACGAAGCTGGTGAGGGGTCTGGAGCACAAGTCTGATGAGGAGCGGCTGAGGGAGCTGGGGTTGTTCAGCCTGGAGAAGAGGAGGCTGAGGGGAGACCTTCTTGCTCTCTACAACTACCTGAAAGGGGGTTGCAGAGAGGTGGGTGTTGGTCTCTTCTCCCAAGTGAGTAGCGACAGGACAAGAGGAAATGGCCTCAAGTTGTGCCAGGGGAGGTTTAGGCTGGATATTAGGAAAAATTTCTTTACTGAGAGAATGGTGAAGCATTGGAAGAGGCTGCCCAGGGAGGTGATGGAGTCACCATCATTGGAGGCGTTCAAAAAACGTGTAGACGTGGCACTTCAGGACATGATTTAGTGAGCATGGTGGTGTTGGATTAATGGTTGGACTTGATGATCTTGCAGGTCTTTTCCGACCTTAATGATTCTGTGATGATCCACCTCCACCCCAGCATTTACAGAAATAAGTTACTCCTAAGCCTAAAGTTGGTGACGTGCCATAAATTATCTACTGGATGAAAAGCAGGTTTACATGGCTTAAAAACCTTTTTTGTCCACCTCTTTGACCCAAGTCCAATAGGATGATGTCCCTCTTTTCTAGAGCAATGACACCTCTCTGCTTCACATCGCCCTTTACAACAGCTTCCTGCCTAATACCAGCAGGCAGCCTCATTAAGAAAAAAAAAAAAGGTGTGACTTAACAGGGAAGAGAGAAAGACAAGGAAAAAATGAGTGATGACTCTGATGCTGTGAACTCGTTTGCACTTTCAGAGTGAAATTGATACATGTATCAAGACATTCATACTTCAGGTTTGGAAACCTGAAGGTAATAAAAGCCCCCCAAACCAGTGGGTTTACTTCCTCCACATGAAAGCGATTTCAGTCTGTTTTTCTTGGAAACTTTTTGCTGAAATAGAATGCAGAAACATTGGGTATCCCAGATGGAATTCTATCTCAACTTAGATCAAGGAGGGGAGGAGGGTGAGTGTCACAGGTGTCTGTAATGTAAGTGGAAATATATGGTATCACAAACAAGCTATAAAAATCTTTCACGACCCTTTCAGAGGAGCCTGTTTGGGGTAGAAGTCTCTCATTCAGATAAGAAAAAGTACTTTGGCCTAAGGTGGTAATTCTGTAGATAAGTACAAAAGTATATCACTACAAAGGGGTCCTCTGGTAATAAATGAATTGTGATTTTTTTTTTTTTCCATATTTGGGATAATTTGGAAATAAAGAGCTTACCATATGGCATGGAAGTCTTTATATATTTGTGTAGTATACATTTGACATGTTTATCTAAAACTAACAAGTCATTTGCCTTTCAGCCATCCCAGTTTGAACAGTGCATTATACATTCCTTGCAATCTCTTAAAACTGTGCTGGACTGCAAACCTGGAGAGGCCAGCGTAAGTTTTGATTTATGCTTTTATTTTCGTTCTTTTTATGTACATTGCTGTTGGGTTTCAGAACAAGAACTTTCAGAGAATGATACAGGGGTATAACTTTCCTCTTTATTTTTTTCTGTGTACACCCTTTTCACTGCTGCTAGCTTTCAGAATTCTGTTTGTGTTTCCTTTGTTGGAGTAATTGTGTGTATATGGGGCAGATTGGACCTATATTTAAATCTTTAAAGCTCTTCTTTTGAAAAAATGCTACTAATGTAATTTTCAGATAGCAGTAGATGAGACTTTATTTACATGGAGAAAAAAAAAGGGGGGGGGCATTCCTAGGAGTTACTCTTCAGTCAGTGTTGCATCCAAACTACTTGCACAACTTGGATTCAGCTTTTTACTTCTGTAAGCTTTCCTGATTCTAAATCAGGAGTCCTGCTCGTCTCCATCCATTTAGTATCTTGAGGCCCTGATTGATTATAATACTGATGTTTTCTTTCAGGTTTCAGTGATATAAGGAAGTTTAACACTTTTCCAAAGTCCCTTGGGCCCCTCTGTATGGGTATTGTTTCTTTCTCCTCCCTTATTTTAATTTTTACAGCTAGCTTGTCTAGTTTCTTAATGAACATTATTCAAAAGAATCTGCAGTGCATGGTGAATCCTTCTTGTTAAGGTGCAAAGTTCTTTGAACATCCTGGGAGCTCTTGCTACAATTCCATTAGCCAACAATGATACATATCACATGTACTAGGTACTACGACTTCTTTCCTTTTAGTGTGTTATCTCCTCATGCTTGTCAAACTATTTGTTGGGACTTGTTTTCTTTCTCCCCATTTTTAGGGTGGGGAAAAATTGAAATTGATCCATGAGAAAACACTGTGTCCCAGCAGCCATTCCTATAATTGTGTCATCTCTTTAGGGATAGGTTACTTCCTTGAGAACAAGGCCATGTGAAGCTGTTCTGCTAAAATAATATGCTTGCATCTTCAGGTTTTCCAGCAGCAGAAAACACAGGAGGATGTGTGCCAGTTAAGCATTGGGATCATGCAGGTAACTCGAGCACTTTTAAGTATGAAATTGTGAACACAAGTGATCAACAAAAATGTGTGCTTTGTACCCTGCCCACCTCCCAAAAGGTAGCTTAAGTTGATGACTGTTATTCCTCTGATACACTCTAGGATACTGAGAAATGTTTGACTTTAAAAGTATGTAGAGCTTACTAGCTGAATCTGATGATATCAAATCCTCAGAGGGTGAGTAAGTGACGTATTCAAGTATCTTACTGATTGTGACTGTTCAAGATTTTACTGATGATTGAGAGACAGTTGCTGAGCTGATGTCATCTAACATCGATATACTGCAGTAAAAGGAGCGATGCTGATTTTCATCAGCTGAAGATCTAGCTTTTAATTTTTGTATCAGAAACCAATATTCTTTGTAACAAAATCTGGGGGTTTTAAATATATTTGAAATTAGATAATAGCATGCTTTAGGCTTTTGAACCGTTTTTATAGTCATCTCAAATAAGAAACCATGAGCCAGAGCAAAAGATGGATTTTAGTTGATGCTTCTGTGATGTTTACTTGGGATCAACTGTTCAGATTGAGCACTTGAAAACTATTAACAGTGCTGTCTTTGCAAATCAGCAGATTATCACTGCATAATTTTAGCCATGCATGATGAGAATCGCTTAGCAGGATTAAAAACTTCTGTGTTTTGCTACAAGTAAACCGTGATGCATATAAAATTGAAAATATGCATTCAAAAGGTGTCACTAAAATGTAACAGTATGTATGTAAGGTTTAAGACAAAGAAAGGTGATGATGATTGTTCTGCTTCTCTTGACTGTAGTAAAAGTGAATTTAAGAATATTTTTTTTTAGTTCTGGCAGAAAATGTAGATCTTGCTTTATTGTTTCCTAGGTCTTTATAGACTGTTTGGAACAACTGAGCACCAAACCTGATGGTGACATAGATACATCACAGTAAGTAAAATAAATAGGACCTAGGTATAGTACTCTGAAATTGGGGGTGCAAGTCTCAAATTTCAGTGGTGGTGTGGTTTTATCCTCTCAGGTATTTCCTTTTTCTTGTGAATACTTTTGGCTCTGATTAGTGATGCTTTGAAATAAGAGCAGATACTTTTTATGCCAAACAATTGAGTGACATCATGTAATAAATACTGTGCAAGATAATGAATATGGTATTACTTATACCATTTTATTCAATGACAATTGTTGTGTGCTGTAGCAGCAGGTATGTTGTTTTTGACATGACCTTATATGGAATGAGTTGTCCTTGTCACTAAGTAATGTCTAGTCATGGAGAAACAGCCCCTGCCTTTTCTTTTCTTCCCTTCTATTTTGGCCGGTTCTATTGGTATTTCTGCTAAATTCTTGAACGTTTGTTCAATAGTTGCTCGTGAGCCACTTATTTTAGAGACCAAAACAAGTCAGAATAGCCTGAGTTTCCAAGAGTACCAATCATTTCTTTGTGAAAAGCCAGAGACTTGGCAAATATTGGTACCTGCAATATGCATTAGAAAAAGACAAATTAACTACGCTTCTAAATGCCACTTCTTTGCTATATGGATGACTTTTGTTAGCTGGATAGGTGTAAAAACAAAACAGAATCTGTAACAAACCAGAGAAATTGTAGAAGATAAAAATGCTTTAAGAAGGAAAGAATAGTACTGTCTGTCCCCAAAGCTCCTGCAGGCTTTGTGGACATCTTAGAAAAACTGAGCAACGTGGGCTACTTTATTATCTGGTGCAAGGGGGCTTAAAACAAGGTTCTAGTCTTCTGTTCCAACTGTTTGAGTCCACTATGTATCAGATAATCAAAAGCGCTATACTACTCACTTTTTAAACAATATTCCTAGTCTTTCAGTTGATGTTTCATCTCCAGATTTGTTTGGAAGCATTCATGAAGACTCGAGCCTTTCTTCAGTAAGTTTGGCTTCTATTTCTAAAAGCTGATGTGAAACCTAATATTTCTCAAAGTTACAGGAATGGGGTCCTTTTTTTGTTGTGTTTCAGTTTTTTGTTTTCCTTTTTAAGAGAGCAATTGTGTGTTCTAAAGGCATTTCCTAGATACATATGTATAAAGCATTAAAAATACAAGTATATAAGGCTTGACTAGAAGGGTCTCTAAAAGCACTGTTTATGTATCTTAGTATACCATTTTAAGGTAACTAATGAAGACATTTTTTGAAACCAGAAACTAAAATGGCATCATTGAAACCAGAGAAAATAGCACTGGTATTGACAGCTGAGGATTTGACTTTTGATTTATCACCTTGTTATAATTTATAAGAACTGGTCTGGTTGTTAGTTACTTTTTAAAACCCATGAAGATACAGATATTCAGTAATGTAGTTTCCCCCCCCCCCCCAAAAAAAAAATACTGAGATTAAGTATTGATTATTTGTTTGGCTTGTTTGGTTTTGGTTTTTAGGAAATTGGAAAAAACATTTGTCATATTCATGGGACTTTCACTTTGGTTAATGTGCTTACTTCTAGCCCAGTGGCTGATGAAAAAATGTAGCTGTTCCCTGCAAGAAACTTAGTGAGAACCTCTTGTGAAGTTAATATTCCTTAGTACAGGTTATAAGTGTTGTCAGCAGCCCAGCTTTGCCTCATTTAAAAGAGCAATAAGCATTCCTGCTACAATAAAGAATCACAGATTGCCAAATCAGACCAAGTTTCTGAATTGCAGACTATAATAATTAGTTCTTTATATAATTTTATTCCTGCAACACATAGATTTTTATATTAGTTGTTGACAAAGTAACTTTTTGTAGCTGTGACTTCCTCCCATATGTCATAGGGATGAAAGTTTAAATAAAAAAGAAATCAACAATTTTAGACAATGTTTGGTTTCCATGTTATCATATTAATTTTTTCTGTAAATCCCAGAACACTTTATCTTCTCTTTCTTGGTTGAGTAATGAGAACAGAGAAAGTAAGTGACCAAAGTAAGATTTGTCACTGTATTATTAAAATTCTCATTTTTTGAATAGTCTGTATACCAACTGATTACAATTTAAAGTAGTAGCTAACTGCACATCACAATACTAGTCATCGTATTACTGGAATACAAAACTGTCAGAAATTCTGAGTCTGAAAACCAACACCATTTTTAATCAGATCTGCACTATTATGATGACTTCATTTCCAAATAATTTTGTTTTCAAAATACTTGCTGGTGTTGATTTTGAACTTCCATCTGAGGTAGAAGGAGAGTGGAAGAGGGAAAACCAAATCTATTTAAATAGTAGTTCTGTCTTGTTTGGTTTTCTGTCTCTTTGGAAACTACACCTTGTTACACCAAGGTCATAGAAAGGGAATTCTGGTATCTCAACTCCAAAATGTATTTGACCTTCTTGTAATTAAAAAAAACCATTGAAGAACAGAGAAGTTATAAAGACCTAGATTTTTTTCAAATTAACTGCTGAAATTATGTTATGTACTACTGAACCTTCTAGTATTTTAGAACGGGTGAGTGCATTCGTTCAGTACCTGTTTTGGTTCCCTTGTTTTAGCCAGCTTCATGTGAAAATGAAGATGATCTTCAGTTCATTTTATGATGGTCATAATTCTTAGCATATTTCTTGAAACAAAGTAAAAGTCAGAAACAGCTTCCTGGAAAGCTGTCCAAACCTAATTTTTGTAAAGAAGTCTTAACCACGATACTGTATTAGTCACAGCTACTCTAGTGAATGCTCCAGATCCTATAAGAAAAAGCATACATGTTCAATCATCATACCTGATATTCACTCAGTTCTTGGTGTTTTATTGACAAAAATATTTGTAAATTCCACTTTATTTATCAGCATGTTTATCACACACAGTGTCAATAAAATACTATACATTTACAGTATTGGTCATGCTGATATTTCTTTTTTCTAACTTTTATACTCTTTCTTCTCTTAAAACAAATTTCTAGGAACACAGGCTTTTAATTGCACTCAGTAACTGCCGCTATCTGGAACGTCATACCTTCCTAAATATAGCTGAACATTTTGAGAAACACGGCTTTCAAGGTGTTGAAAAAATAACTCAAGTAAGTGAGAGCACTGGAATGAAGTATCATTGCTTGAAGGAGACAGTTTTTATTTGTCTTACTTTCTGTGGAAATTAAGTGCAAGTTTTCAAATGGCCAAAACGACTCTTGGGTGAGCCATCTACAAATGAGTGGGACTCCAAGCATCAGTTGGACACAACAACAGCAATGATATTGTTGTATGTGTCCCTATAAGACTTAAATAGCTGCTATAGAAAATGTGACTTCTTATTCAGGACTTGTGTGTTCAATGGCAAAGCTTATCAGATTTCTTAGTAAAGCTGTTTAATGTCACTGTGTTTTCTTAATGCAGAGAATAAAAGATTGTTATCTCAGAAATATACTTGATAAATTATTTCATCTGGCAATCTGTGTTACTGATAACTGTTGTTCATAAACTAGTTCAGGTTTTTTGTTGTGTTTTGGTGTGTGGTTTTTTTTTTTTTTCAAAGAACGAAAATGTCAAAGTGGGCGGCAGTAGCTGTCTCATTTTCCTGCCTTTTTGTAAAGATTAATCATTTTTTATGAGAAATGTTGTGACTTAATCCTTAGGACCATAAAGCTAGTTTATTTCCAGAAACATTTGTTGGTTGGAAGTAAAATGTTATCTTTTCCAGTACAGAGTACAGTATTTCACTCAAACTGATGTTTCTACTATGTAGTACGTCCTTAGTCCCATTCTGCCTCAATGTTATTTGAATTTCTGTGGCTGAAGTAATTTTGAATAGCATTTAAGTGGGGTTGATATGATTTGTATGGTTAGTACAGTGTACAAAATTACTCTGGATATTGCCGTTCGCTGCTACTGAGACAGCTGAGGGTTGAGCTAGGTACAGTTAGTGTTGTCTGTATAAGCAAATAAGACATCTGTTATGTATGTATTCAACACACTGTCTTGTACAGCCACATCAAAGTATTGCCATTAGAAGTCTAGAAGGTTTATTAATGAAAAAATTCAAATGTTGAAGTCGCAGACTAATTTCAAATCTGTGTTAACGCTTTGAAAGCACTGACTGTTGCAGTACTGCATATATAGGATGCATCAATAGTAATGCTACCTGGGAGGATTTGGATAATTAGATAGTCATCTTTAAGAGGGAAATTTTTGAACCCTTCATTAACTTTGAGAGGGTAGAAGCTCACAGAAGTTTAGAGGCATTGATTAATTGTTTCAGGTTTTTGTTCTGTCACCTAAACTTCTGTAAGTTTATTAATTTAACTATTAGATCAATTTGCAATAAAGAATTGACAAATTCTTATAAAAATAGAATTTATTTTTATCTGAGAAGACTGAAACAAAACTGTACTTTTAAATTGTGTTAGCTTTATAAATTGATTTTTTTAAGTTTTTAGCAACACATGCTACAAAACTCACTATCTGCTGTTTGGTTAGGGGTCTTTTAAAGTTGCCTTTGTAGGAAGGGAAATCATTATTATCTAATATTCTGAAATACAGAAATCATAAAATTATAACCAAGAAAATTTCCTGACATTCTACATGGTTGTTATTTCCATTTTTTTCTTAGTGTGCCAAATACAAAGTTACATAAAATGGCCAAACTTTACACTCTGCTTTAGCACGTGCCATCTTGGCACATACTTACGGTACTCACCAGTGATTATATTTAATTTCTACGTAACTCAAGTGCTTTTCTGTGGAGATTGTTTAATTCAACTTTTTGTCATCAGTTTAGTGAATTAGCAAGTAGGGAATAAGAAATTATGTAACCCATAACATTCATCTCATATATTGATCACGCTTCTGAATAAAATTGTTTCCACAGTTCTTATGTATAGGTAAGGCAGAGGCGTTACAAGGACAGAGGCTCAAAATGGCTTTAATACAAAAATTGAAAACTGTAGTTAGAGGGAAGTTCACAGCAGAAAGATAATGAAAGGATTGTATTTTTTTATGAGTATTTACTCCACTTGGGATTCAGGAAAATGGGTGTACACAATGGAAGTTTTTGAAGACTTCTACTCTGCTCCCCCCCATCTTGGGCTCAAAATACCATCCAGATGAATTGTTCATTCTTTCTTGTAATTTTTCCACCAGCTGAAAAACAAAGTTATCCACCACTATCTTAATTGTGCATTGAACTTGAAACAGGTTGAAGAGGACTCAAATGAAACAAAAAGCCTGTACTGAATGTGCAGATGATCTTTTGTATTGAATGACTGCAGAAGTGGAAGGTGGAATTACTTAATTCTAAAATACTTTAAGGACAACTGAAGCAGTTGGTTCACAGGTTCTTTGAATGGGTGCGTGTTTGCAGGCCCTTCCCACTGGAACTTGTAGAATCATAGAATAGAATAGAATCGTTTAGGTTGGAAAAGACCTTTAAGATCATCAGGTCCAACCATAAACTTAACCCTGCTAAGTCCACCACTAAACCATGTCCCTAAGCACCTCATCCACACATCTTTTAAATACCTCCAGGGATGGTGGCTCAACCACCTCCCTGGGCAGCCCATTCCAATGTCTGACAATACCTGTACTTTATTTTTCCAACTAGCTCAAACCTAAATAGGAATGATCTAAAGATAATTATTCTCCCTCTCCCTAATCATGAGAAATTGAAGTGAAGAATGTCTTGAAATGCATTCTGGATTTACAGTAGCCTTGATCTTCTCCTGGGACCAAATTCTCAGTGCCTCATGAAAATCCTGTCTTTGGGATATAGAACCTCTTGTGACAAATTAAAGGAGGTTCATCAGATAGAAAAACAGGAAAGCAGTGGTGTCTCTTGTTTCTGAGCGCCAACTTCACCATCCCAACTTTCCCGAATCTGGCAGCACCTTTGAACTCAATAATACCTGTTTTCCCCTGCACTTAAGATCTCATTCCTGAACGCTTGTCTGTCTGTCTGTTCCTGACTCAAATATTGCAGTTCCCTTCACTTAGCATATAGACATGCCAGAGAAGAACACAACTTAGAAACATCCCTGCAGTGAATAAGCTTCATCCCTTATTCTGCAGCTTGCAGCATTAAATCTTTAGAAAGGAATGATAAGGACTTGGTATTCTTCTTTCTTCTGAATTCCCAGTTTGATCTAGAGCCTTGTCTTCTTCCTCTCTTTTAAACCCTTTTGCTTCTGGAAATTGTCATATATATACATGTGTATATATATAAAAAACCCATGCTTTTTTCCCTAATGGTCGAGGAAAATGAGTAATAGTTTAAAAGCTTTGCTATTGCTTAAGCTCTTACTTATAAACATAAATACACTTAAGTAGAAGTCATATGATATTTTCAGCATCTTTTATTTGCATTTAGCATGCATTACCATCCTAAGATACTGACTTTCTACTTTAACATTTTTATGATAAACATTGTGTTCTAGAATTGTTTTAGAAGCTGTAATTACAGGGGGTACCTATGTTTAATGAAAAGTCTTCTATAAAAGTTATTCAGATACTATGAACAAACTGTGCATATCCCTTTAGCTTTCAGTGTGGGTAAGTTGTGTGAATTACTAAAAATTGCATAGACAGCTGTTAAAGAGAAAAATTCTGCAGATGTTTGTGAGCTGCAGCTTATGCATCTGCTATACAGATACGCCTTGAAGTAGAGTAGGGAAGTTGACATGTACAGTTTCAGAAGGCAGAGACTCCTGAATAAATCTGTGTATTTTTCAAATATAGAGCAGATAGTGAGAAATTCTAATATTACGATTGGTAGATCTTAAGTGTTATATGAAAATCTTCATGTTTCAGGATGGAAATTATTATGGGCATATTTTAAAGCATTGAAAAAATTCAGTTGTTTACTTGGTGCAAGATCAAGACCTCCTGATAGGCAGAAAAAAAATTGTGCCATTAGACAATTAGAGTGATCTGCCTGCTTTGGCATTCCTTGGACTTTTCCCAAAAATGTCTGTTGCTGAGCACAAACGGAAAAAAAAAAGATCCTGGCTAGGATGGACAGATAATATAGAAGTTCCTAGGTTTTTATGTATGCAATTATGAACTGAAATGTGTAAGTAATTGCTACTCTTTAGCAAAATTTAAAGAAGATATGAGGTAATTTTTGGGGGTATGTGATTTAATTCTTGTAATTAATGACTATTTATTATGTTCTTTCTTTTTTTTGTTTTGTTTTTTTTAGGTTAGCATGGAATCCTTGAAAGAGCTGGATCAAAGACTGTTTGAAATGTACATTGAATTGAAGGCAGATCCGATAGTTGGGTCATTAGAACCTGGCATTTATGCAGGATATTTTGATTGGAAAGACTGTCTTGTTCCAGCAGGTAAATATCTGCTTATTAAACTCTGAAATTACTTTAACAGTGATTGATAGGAGCTAAAATATACTGTGCAATTAAAAACTTTTTTCTAGTCTGTGTTTTTAACTTTTGACAAGTTCTTATTGTAAGCTCTGTCTCACAGACTTTACTTAATTCCTAAATCATTTTTCAAATACCCCCAAATGATAAAGCAGCTTTTATTGTTGATAATCTCTTTAATACTTGTTTTTTGTGATTATTTTGCTTCATTGCTTGTATATAATAGAAAGAATTATGAAAGACATCGTTGCTATTTTCTTATGAAATTCACTGAGCTTGTTTGGGATTTTTTCCAAAGAATCTGGCTACTTTTGTAATAGATGTAATTACAGTTCTGAAAAGGTAAAATTAAGAGAAAACGCATACTGTAACAGTTGTTCAGCAAAGAATGTTAAACCATTGAAGAAGGGCAGGTATAAGGTATTTAGAATGACTGAGATGTTAGTCGTTATTTAAGTGCTTTAAGAGCCTCTGTTTTAAGGAAGCATAATATAAATGAGTCTGTCTTTTTTAAGTAGTGAATACTGTGCACATCTTAAAATTTAGGTCCTTTGAACAACCAATTTGTCATATCTAAAACTAATACACCTAAATCACTTACCACATGAATGCCTGGTTATTAGGAAGTAGAAATTAGTTGCCGTAATATAGTACATGGCATTTTGAAGGTGGTCTTGTATTAATTTTCAGTAAATCAATGATTGACATGACAATTGTACTTTCTTGTTTTGATTGTTTCAGAGAGTTGTATATGGCAAGCTTAGAAGTTTTGTGGTAAAATTTGATAGGAAGGTAATTACAAGAAGCAGGCTTGTAATCTGTGAATCAAGAGCTGCAGTGCTTGCTCGCTGGGCCTTAAAAACACGAAGACTTTAGGGTTTATTACTTTTCTCTAAAGTGTCTCTTCTGTCTTTTGTTACTACTTCTGTGCTCAGAAAATACGCTCTTAATACAGTTTATAGTGGAAAAAACTTTGATTTTAATCTTGCACATTCAAATTTATATCTGAATAATACAGAACATCTCATCAAGTTTGAAGTATGTTTTTGCTTGGCATGTTTGCATTCCCACCAGCTAACAAAGACAGAGAAAGAAGTTGTTGTGTCAGCTTTTCATGTGCTCAATTCTTGATCTAGTGCATTCAGATCTACTTACTAAACTCGCGTTGCCTTTGGGATTATTCTGTAGTATTTTTTAGTTTTAAAGGGAATACTGAAATTCTATTAGAGGTGTGCCTTAGTCTCCTTGTTGTCCAATTTATTGTTGGTTTTACGTACCTTCTCTGCAACTTTTTGGCAAAAATCAAAGTGAAGGTGGTGAATACTTGACACTCCTCTTCAGGGTTACATATCAGTGTTGGCCAAAAGGTGCCAATCTGAAGTAGTAAAAAAGTTGTTTGGGTTTTTTGTTAAACCCCAAGCTAGACATGTTAAGAAGGAAGATATAGTTGTTTCTTCCATTCTTCTCCACCATGATGAACTATCTTTCTGATTGATTAATTCTGTCAAATGTACCCTGTTGCTTATTGGTATAAAAGAGTAACTTTGAGTACCTTCAGTTTGTCTCCTTATAGCAATGGTTAGTTGACCCTGAAAATACTTGGTGCTTTGAAGATAAAATTAGTAAGTGACTGGGAAAGCCTCCCTCTTGGAGGAGGTAGATGAACTTCATTATTGAAAAGGACTGGAAAAAAAAACCACACCTCTTCATGGAGCATATAAGAATTGGACTTTTTCCAGTATTTAATTAAAAAAAAAAAATCACCCAGTAAGCATATAATTGATTTTTTCCAATAAACTAGTATTTACAAACAACATTAAATTGTACAAGATTATAGTTGAGAAAATATACCCTTATGTAATCTGAAAGATGCAGTTAATACTGCAGTAGACATACAATCTTTTCATTTTCCTGTTAGAAAAACCCAAAGCAAACAAAACTGTACTTTACGGTTCATCTCCAAGTACAGCATGAAAAGTATCTACTTTATTAAACTAAATTAGTGGGAGTGGGTCACATTGAGTCAAATACGCAGTTCACTCAAGGATTTGTTAAAGATTGAAACACTGATTTGTGGAGAAAAAAAATTATTTGTATAATAGAAATTATTATTTATTCTTCAGTAATCTTTATGACTGCAAAATTTAGATATTTGATTTGAGTCATTTGCCTGGTTTAGATCTTGACTTTTGTAGCCTTAATTTTTAAAAAAAGAAAAAAGTTGATGGTGTTGGCAAGGCAAAAACATTTAGGCCTCAGTTGTGTTCCTGAGTGCTACTATCAGTGACGTGTAGTGTTGCATAATTGAAGTTACTTTATGTTCCTTAGTGGATACAGCTATGCCTGATCACAAAGACGTAATAGTTTGACATGAAGTTTTTTTATATGATGTTTCTGCATTAGCTTTCAAATAGTACTAGTGATAGTAAAAAGGCAAATTTTGACAAGAACAGTTCGGGTTTTTTTTTTTTGAAAGGAAAGAAGAGGGCAAAGACATCAGTTTGCCCATATTTAAAAGATAAGGTAAAAGGCAAATAATATCCCTGATGCAGTCTGAAACTTTCAAGCATTCCATCTGGCGATGGAAAATTTGACCAGAGTGGGGGCACGTTGATGCCACAGATATGTCTTTTGCAAAGGACACTTTGGAAAAATGTGAGTATGAAATACTTGGGAATTGGTTAGGAATAACATTAAGAATTTCTGATTATGGATGTCCTGTGTTGCTACTCCAGCCCAGAGCTCCAAGACCACAACTGTGTTTTGAACAATTGTACTGGTCAAGCACTAGCAAGTATTCCTTTCTTGATGCTCCCCCTGCTGTTACTGAGCAGAATGAAGGAACTGGAAGCCTGAATGAGATGCAGAGAACACCTGGTCTGGACTATCTGGAAGATAATGCTTTTGGGTAGATGGAATTGTTCATGGGGAGGATACCAATGCTGGCAGAAAAGAAGGTAACTGCAAGGGAGGGAGCAGACTGGAACGAAAAGCTTGTGATGAAGACTGGTATCAAGCAAGGAACGAAGGTGAAACAAAGGGGGAAACTAGGACTGGATGAGCAAGGTAGAAACGTAAATTAGGGTAGGGTTTAGAAATAGAATTGACACAGAAATGGATTGAAAGGGATTATACAAACAAGAGAAAGACTTGAAGTGCAAATAAAAGGGCAGAGAAGTCTGATACTCACTAGATCAGCGAGCTTACCAGAAGCTGCAGTGTAACTGAAGAAATCCCCTCAATCTTGCACTTTTGTACTCTAGGGATGACAGCCTATTAATGTTACTGATCACTTTCTTTGCACAGATGGCAGAAGTTAGGTGTATATTACTATATACTTACAGTAACACTACAGGCAATGCTACATGCTATGTATAGGCAATACCACTGAGAAACAAAACAATGGCCTAAATGTTTTGCCTTGCCAGTGCCATCAACGTTGTTTCTTTTTTAGAATCAAAGCTACAAAAGTCAAGGTCTACAACATCGGCCAAATGACTCAAACCTGTATAAATCTACTGTACGGAAGTTACATGTATGTATTGCCAATTCTGTTGTTGAGCCATATAGACCAATGCAGTAGGAGAATTTTCTGTTTTCCATTCTGGTTTTTTGTTTGCTTTCTTTTCAATGTCAGTAAAATTATGTACAGAAAAAACTACACAAAGACAATCAAGTATAATCCAATCTTTAAATAATAACATTTTTTCCCACATGGGTACACTTGACTTGCTTCGTGAAATGGAGGCTGTTTTGGAGACAAAACTGGGTTTTGTATTAAGTGGAGCTGTTACAGGCAAAAATCTATCCTCAGCTCTTACAGGTTTTGAGAAGTGAGTGAAGCATAATCTGGGAGGGAAATAAAAGTAGAGGCAGGATTCTGTCCCTGTCTCTGCAGGGTTTTCTATGTCATGTTAATAATGCACTTAAGCATTTTTGTTTTTATCTCTAAAATGCCTTCTTTGACTCCTGTAATTTGAACATTCATGTATATTTTTGACTACCGAAAGTCTTAATGTATAGAATATTCAGAAAAATCTTATCCAAAAAGCTTGACAATCTATTTATCATTGGCAACTTTGCAGTCATCTGTCTGTAAGTACTGGGGACAGTACTTCCTTGCATCATGTAATTCATGGGGAAATAGAAGGGAAAATAGAAGAATGAGAAGAACTGTAATAAATGAACAGTTCTAAAGAAGACATTAGAATGAAACTGAGAAGCCTGCCTTTTGAGCAAGCTTTGAAAAATACGTAATATTAAAGTTTTGTACCATGTTTCTGTTGCTGTGGAAAAAGCATATGCCTTGCTCACTTAGGCAATTGTCCTGCAATTATCAGATATTACTTATACATATGGGTT
Source organism: Gavia stellata (assembly GCF_030936135.1). NCBI lineage: Eukaryota > Metazoa > Chordata > Aves > Gaviiformes > Gaviidae > Gavia > Gavia stellata. Next base: position 92,919,178 of record NC_082596.1, read on the forward strand.
TTGTTACACTTTTAAATATAAGGAAGGGCAATTGTGTGGGGCAAATTTTAATTTAGCCTATGTGTTAAAACTTTTATTATTTAGTTTTTCAACATACGTGCTCTTTTCAATATGAAGGTTCTGAATGTCAGAACTTGTGCACAATGTAATTATACATTTGCCCCTTTATTTTGATCTAAGGTGTGACTGCTGGTGTTAGAAGGCAGTATTAACTTAATTGGATTTATTGTTAATAAATAACTTTCATTTAAATTTTCATTTTAATTTCAATGTTGACTTCTGAGTCTTTACAACAAAGACTTCAATTTTAACATGCAGCAGCAATGAAATTTAGTTTGGTTCTTTTTTCTGGTTTGAAACATTGTTGCAATTTAATCTATGATATTAACAGAATTAAAAGAGATGAAAGGAATAATGGGAAACATAATGTTAATCAGCTGCCAAGTATGTTTCTAGATTTTTTTGTGTGTGTATATGTATACTGGTCAATCTTCTAGTTCAGTGTACCAGGTTTTTTGTGTTCATTCTTCTCTCTTTCGGTAGTAGGTTGTGTTCTGCTGGGGTTTTTAATTCTATTTTAAATGCATATATTTTGTCTTAATCACCTGACAAAATGAGGCTCTGATCTTTTCTGGATTCCAAGCCTATAGTCTTTTGGAGGGTGAACAAGGTGGTTGTGTTACTCTGAATTTGGATAGAAAAGATTTCTGTGTCTTGAAGTTTGTGCAGTACAAGCAAAAGTAGTTTTAGTATGTAAGCATTAAATCTTTTAGATTATTAATGTGAGCTTTTGCATGCAAATGTCAAATTATTTTTAATAATGTGGCAAGTTTCATTGTATTTTATTTGTTTACATATACAACAGCTACATAAATTTGAGACTATAGTAAGTGTGGGTTTGTTTACCACATAAAAAGTGGGTGTTCATTTATTTTTCTGAGGAATTCAGATATGGTGATTTCCCTCCATAAATTGTTATTGAAATGCTGGCTGCTGTACAGTCTAGCCAACATTCACTCAAAGTTCACAGCATATAGGGATACAGAGTTGCAGAGAGTAGTCTAACAATCTTTTAACAATATGTATCTTCTGTGTTTCACTGGTGGTGTCAGATACTGGGTAGGGGTGTTTTTTTGTACTATTTAAAATTTCACATTGCATTGAAAGCTTCAGGTGATTTCGCACTTTCAACTGAAAGTTGATTGTTTGTGTTTTTTAGATATTCATTCTGTACTTGGCATAAATTCAATATAGCAGAGTTAAATCTGAATTTCTTCTTATTTGGCATGTTAAGGGAGCATTGTTTGAAACATTTCAAATATATCAAATGCCACTCATAGTAAAAGATTAAGTGCATCAGATCTACTAAATCAGATTTTATATACTTGTCACATTTCTTATCTGTTATTTGTCTAATTTAAAAATCTCATAAAAAAACTTCTAATGGCAATAGCCTGATGAAAAGGTACTCAACAGTTAAAAATGAAATATCAAAAGGCATATTTAATTTGTAGTTACACAGTGATACACTTGTCAACCCTAACTTTTCTTCTTTTGTTTAATTTGGGGCACCAGCACCCTGCTTACATGAAAGATGACAAGTGCATTTGCATCTTAAAAACATTTGGATATAGTAGAAATCTTTATTTTTTTGAGAAATAGGCAATTACTTTTTGACTGAAATGTGCAAAATAGTTCAGTTTGAAATCTCTGTAACCCTTTAGATTTCTTCTAACACTTCAAATAGATGGCTTCAGAATTATCTTTCTTACTTAGATGTAGAAGATTTTTAACTCCAACAGATCTCGAACTGTTGATGTCCTGTGTTTAGGAATTTTGTCTTTTTATGCTTTAGTAAGGCCAAATTCTGCTATTTTGATGCAGGGATATAATGTGCCAGTTAGTCTTTGTATGTGAACAGGAAGAAAAGAATGATGCTTTTGCGGTTCTATTGCATTTAAGAAGTAAATGCCATAATATTAAAAATAAGTGTTCTGCATTGGCAGATAAAGTTTCTAAAGGACTTCTCAGTTGTGCTTTTTTTGTTACAAAATGAAAGTTATTTAACTGTTTGTGACACAGTCACAGATATATTCAACTAGCTAGTTATTTTCTTCTAGCTACTGGAGTAGAATGAGAGAGTACAGGCTGAAGCCTTATGTGTCTTACAGCCTGCGCATTCTTGCATTGTATGCCATTGTGTTTCATTTTTTGCAGTGTTTCTTAGGTTGCAGTTTAGAGTGCACAGAGGGTTCAGCGTTGGTGAGAGTGACAACATTAGCTACTGAAAAGGCAGCTTATCTTTAACTGCTAGCAGTTGGCAGCGGTAAAATGATTTTTTTTTTTTCTTCTTTCCGGCAGGTAAGTGTAAAGTATAGCTGGGTCTCTCTTCTACATCCTAGAAGAACTGAGCTGCAGCAAGCTCATCTGGGACATGTGAAGGCCAAAAAAAAAAATAAAAAAAGAGGAGACCACATAAACATAGGGCTGCACAAAAGGGAATCAGCACTTGAAGAAACAGCTGTGTATCTGTGCTGGTGTGTTGTGCCTTTGCTGGAGAAACTTTTTGAAACACTGGAGTGTTCTTATACATAGTACTCTTTAAGTACTTCAGTTAAAATATGCTATTTTTCATTCAAACTAACTACATTTGCCACATACATTAGCAAACTGATATTTTGTCATTATAGTAAGGAAGTATTAACTATGTTCTGTATCAACAATCAAATTTTTGTTAGGATGAGTTGAATTCAACATCCTTAAATGACCTGTTCAACCAGTAAGTGTAACAATCCATGTGTTGCATAACTGCAGTTCTTGCATTTGGTTTACTACACATAATTCTTCGCAGAGCAGAATCATGTACGAGTATTTCGTAGTCAGGGGTTATCATATTGTAGCCTTTCAATTCATTTTGTAAAAAAGAAAAATTTGCTGCTTGAAATATAAAATACAAATTTCGCTGCACATTTCGAAATACCTTCATTTGTGTAACTTGATTTTAACCTCGGATTTTTCTTCAATTTCACTTCCAGACATTCAGGTTTCATTACATTTCTCACTTCTGACAACAGTGAGATTTCTTTAACATATTGCATTGGTGTCTGAATTACAAACTTTAAGGATCATTCTAGCTGGTGAAATGGAATGGACATTGTACCCTCTCTGTCCTTGGAAACAGTTGCAAAAGACGAGAACAGGAGGAGGAACTGTTTCTCCAGCTTCCTGTAGCTTCAGCTGACAGGTTATCTTTAATTTCTGACAGTAGAAACTGTACTGGAGAGATGTTGCATTTTTCCGGTCCCTACCTGCCACATACTGAGTTGCACTTGCATGTAGACTTTATTAGACGTTTTCTTGTGCTTCTGCGTGCTTCTTGCATGCAAGATTTTCTGATGCTAATTTTGAATTGAGTTTCTTGTTGGCTGGTCTCAGCAGACTCTAGACTTCACATATGCAAGTATGCAGAAATAGTTGACCTGAAACTTAACTATTTTATTTCTTACATTTCTTCCTCCTTTGCACATGTCTGCCTTCACTCACAGTTCTGCTTTATAGCGTTTTCTGCTATTAAGCCTACCAGTAGTTGTTTCCTAAACTGTCATCCATATCTCTCCCAGCTTCTCTTTTGGCTTTACCTGTCAAACCCCTTCCTGCGATACCTTGTGGCATTTCTGTCCATGCTTTGCTAAAGACTATTAAGCTGCAGGAGTTAAGCTCCAAAAACATTTTATCTTCAGTATTTTTCATTAGAAGTTGGAAAACCTGCATTCTTTTCAAACTGCAAATTTAAGTGGTCAGCAGATTTGTAAATTGCCTATTTAAAGCAGGTTGTATTTTAAAAAGGGAAATAATATGATAGGGGAAAAAAGTCTTCCTCATCTGAAAAGTCTAAAGACCTAAGACAGGCTTCATTTATATTGCTTGAGGGGTGGGAAGAACATGAGTGCAAAAGCCTTGTATCTCTAAAAAGAAGTCTTGCTGTGATTCCTTGGTCAGACTGTATGCTAGTCTTGTTGTAGCTTAAGAATTGTGTGTGTTCATGTACCCTTTCTAACTGGTGGTATTAGAATTCACTCTAATACCTAAATGAGATTATAGTTATCACAACTCCAGAGGATTTACTTATAAGCCATGCCTGACAACTCAGAAGTCTCTTTTGTTGTCTAGCCAGTTGTAGGAAGTTGTACCACACTTGTCTCCAGTTTGGCATTTCAAAGGCCAGTTTGATCTTTACCTGGTAAACTTGTCATCAGTTCAGCGTAATATCCAGTTGGGTAATGTTTTCTGCTAAAAGATCTTGGGACTGCTCTCTTCCTGTACCCAGAACTGTTTTAAAGTCCCTTTGGCAGTCTCTAGCCAGATTCCAAAGGCATTCCTGCTTGCACTGCTGTGGTATGGCTGTCAATTAGTGTATGGGTCTTAGCCTTCTGTACCGACAGAACTAATTTTTTCGTATAGAGCATCTATATGCTGAGAGATTAAATGTATTCTCAGGGTTATCTCTTTTTATTTTATATTTAAATGGATTTGCTCTCTTGGAGCGGTTGCATTTTTCATATTTTATTGGCTAATGCATTTAATTACATTTCCTGTTTTGAGGTTGTTAGTGCTGCAGACAGGATCCCCATGGAAATCACGGCATCCATTTTAAAAGTTGGGTACAAGGCAAACCGATATGTCGTAGAAACTGTGGAACTTTGAACTGAGGAAGAGTTTATTAGATCATACTGAGTTCATAATCGCAGTTTCAGAAGACAGAGTGTGCATGGGAGTACTGTGAGGTCAAGAAGCATTTACAGATTATGATTAATATTTGGGAAAATTTAGTGTGTTGTTGTTACCTACTCATAGGTGACTGTGGCTCTCATTTAAGGCTAATGGTTGATCTGTAGTAGAGGTTTGTCTGCTGCTGTTTGTAGCTATGTCATAGTCCTCCAGCTCAAGTTATAAAGCATCAGAGTTTTGTGTGTGTTATTTAAATGGGAAGTCCCAAGTTAAATTTTGCTGTTGGTCTAAGTAAACTCAGCTGTATCAAAAATGCCAGACTTGTCTCTGCAGGGAGCTGCCTATATGGTTCCTATAATTCATACTGTTGTGCTTAGAGAATGGTTTTGTCTTGTTACCTTTAGCATGTAGGTACTAGTTAGAAACAATCCATAACAGTGTGTTCTCCCCTGATAAAGGTGCTTAGTGTCTTGTGGTGGGGACACTTCAAGGGCCATACAAAATACAGCATTACAGTACCTTCTGTACCACCTGTGCAGATGCAGAGAATCATCTGAAAATACCTGGGTTTGCCCCAGGTGACTCAGCAGGGGAGGTCCAAAAGCTTTGATGCCCTTAGTAAACCCACTCGTCAGTTCACATTCTTGGTTATGGCTTGAAATGTTGCATAAGGGATTTATGGTCAATCATAAAACAATACTGAATCCAAGATGAAAGAGGAGTGATAAAAACAATTATTTTCTAATCCCTGAATGTGTGCAGTAGTTAAAGATGCTGTAGTGAACTAACACTTTAAAAACACTGATGAAAACACAATCTCCAAGATGTACCTTGCCACTGAACACCTAAACTAGCAGAGTGGGCGAATAGCTGTCTGCCTGGTGCTTCAGTAACACTTTCTGCCCAGGGGTGTGTGCGTGTTTTTAAGTTGAAAATTTTAGTGTAACAAAAAGTCTCAGCTTTCTATACAAAATTTCTATACAAAACTCAGCCTGGAGCATGTTCTCTCTGTAGCCAAGTTATCAAGCCCTTGAACTCTTACTTTTTAAGTGGGAAAATATGATAGACTTCTAACAGTACAGCAGATCCATTGTAATAAAAAGCATTTAATTAGCTTAAAATTTCTTTACATGACGAACAGCAATTTAAATTTAATGAAACACTTAAACTTTATTTGTGTGTGGATGAAATTATAGTGTTGGACTTGTTCAGCAGTTGAAGTAATTCAAAATTATTGAAAGCCTTTCCTTTGAACTGTGAAAAAGCTTAAGCTTTCCAGTTATTGTGGGTCACTCCTGAGTCCAGATAGCTTCCAAATGTTAATTTTGGAGTTGAACAATTTTTAAGGATCTATTGTTCAGGTCATGCAAAGACATTCTTCATTTCAAATCTGTGCCCTTTTCAAAATGCTGTAGGGATTGAGTGAAACTTGGAAGTGAAAAATTATGAAATAGTAACACTGGAAGCCAGTGCAAGTTCTCACCTTCACTCTAATAAATAGGATAAATGTGCAGTCTCACTGAATACTGTATGTGCCTTGCAACAGTTTTTCTCATTTTGTCTTTTGCCTAGCGGGGTAGAGGGCAGTAAGGGGTTTTGTTTTGGTTCGGTTGTTGGGTTTTCGGGGTTTTTGGTTGGTTGTTGGGGTTTTTTTGGTTTTTTGTTTTGTTTTTTTTTACTGCAGTAACATCTCTAAAAGCTGCTGTGTTCTGGTTCCAACTCACTGCTTACTTAAACAGACAGATAAATAAAATTCTACATGAAATTCAGTTTATTACTCTTTTGCCATAAATTTAAGGTATGCTTTTGTGAGTAGTTATTACTGATTTGCTGATCTACATGCATTTGACTGCAGTACATGGTGCAGTTTTAAATACGTACATTGGTAGAAGCAAGGACTGGCTTGAAAGTCAAAATGATGACTACCTCTTCAAGGTCATCACAAGTTACCAAGTCTGTGGGGAAAAAAACCTGGATTTTACCATAGAACTCAAATTTGAGAATTTGATGAAATGAAGCAGAGCGTGACCATCTTCTATGTCTTCCAAAGAATCTACCAGATCTGTAACCAAGATCCCTTTCCTCGGTCAGATCTTTCCCATGACTCTATACTGCCACCATGCCTACAAAATACTGCTACTTATTAGTGTTTGCTTGTAAGCTAATACCCTGGCTTTGATTTGGTTGCCAATTTGCTGAATTTAGTTACTAAGGACAAATAAAAATTCCGTGTATCCACAAATGGTACACAAAGCAATTTGGAAGAAAGTATGTAAAAAAAAAAAACAAACAACCCCAACAGCCAGTCCTGTGGTTTCTTTCAGTGTGGTGACTGCTTGCATTTTTTGACTTAAGAGCATTCACAGACATTTGCAGAATCAGGTTCCAAAAGTACTGGGTTTTTTATGTTATATCTGTGCCTCCTCCTTGTTACCATTGTGTTTCTGATATAATTCAATAGAAATAGCAACTTTAAAAAAAAAAAATTAATTGTACTAACAAAACTATACCATAAAAAACAAGAAAATTGTTTATCTTATTGCTGCTAGTAATCTTTTTTCTTTTAAGTAAGAAACTTTAAAAGCGGTGCTTTGAGCAAAAAGAATCTTAAGAAGTCCATGCACTACTTCCTTTTGCCATGTTTACCTCTTCTTTTACTTAATACGTCTGTCTTAAGTAACTGTAATAAACGCAGGCCGTGTTTCAGTGGTAACTTAAGCGGGTTTTTTCTGTAGCTTGAAGGTTAGACAGATGCAGGACATCACTGGACACTAAAATTACTAGTTTCTGTATTGTTACAAATACTTTCTTTGTGAAATTGGTCTTTTTCGGATCGCTTGGCTTCAGTTTTCTTGTTTCTTGTAATAATAATAATATTTGAGTGACAACCAAAGTAAATTCATAAACATAGTATATCTCTAAGCCCATTCTTCATTATGAATTTGCTGTCATTTTGCATATGACAGGCTATTATTACAGTGCCAGTGACTTCAGGAATTATGAGAAGAACACACAGTTTCCTGAGTGACTCTCTGTTTTGAAAGGTTTTAATAATTTCAGGTTTTATAAAATCATGAAAGGACACCTTCAGGGTGCCTTAAAAATGATGTGTTGGAAAGAAATAAATGAATATTCTTGCAGACTATGCTTGGTTTGTGTTAATGAAAGGAAATAACTCCTTGAGATTTTTGGATTCAACTGTTCTCAGTTTTGATAGAGATGTTGATTTTTAGTATACCTTACAATTAACGAAGTGACTTGCTTTTCTCATTGAATTGGTCATTCTGTATCTTTATGGTGCATATAGCTACCCTCTTTTATCTATGAAACAAATATTTTTGAATTTATGCTTCTTGCCATTACATAAATCCTCCTGTATTGGGATATCTGGGGACAGTGTGGAGGGCTTAGTCTGTGTTGCTGACTTTGACCCCCGCTGACACCGCTGGACATGTGACTGGGCATTATTAACCTGCACATCTGTAAAGTGAGAGATATGTCTGGGTTTGGCAAGGACCACCAAATATGATGACTTATCACACTCAGGCTTTTGGAAGTCTATGTCAAAATTGTGAAGGGGTACAATTGGTTTCTTTTTTCCTTAAGTGGCTCACTTGTGAAGAATTTGGAAAATGCTTTAGGGTAAATGACAAACAGGGTATAGTACTGGAAACGATATGAGTACCAGGCTTCAAAAGAACGTAGGTACTGGTTTTACAAGATGATGGTACTTTAGTATGTCCACCACTCACCAGCTGCTCTGTTCCAGAGTTTCTCTATTTTTCTTAAATCTGAAAAAAGCCCTGAAGAGAGCTTTTAAGCAGCAGAGCAGTTTCCTGGTCAGCATGCTCTAACTTTATTTCATGAGAAAACTGTTGATGCAGATGGCTTTTTTGAAAATATGTCCAATATATATCTACTAAGCAGTCTGTCCTCTCATATGCAATATTGTGTCTTGCCTCAGTGTTTCTCTTGCTCACGGACGTTGGAAACTTAAGAATGTTCCGTGGCCAGAAAACAGCCATTAAGTTCCCACTCTGCCAAATATCCTGGATTCCCACAGAAGGATCTCAGTCCTGCCTTACAAACTGCGAAAATCAGTGGGAACCTAGTCATACCAGGGACGTGTGCCCTGTTGATTTTTTTCAACACCTTACATGTTAGTTATTAACACTCTGCTTTATCAAATGAAAATCCTTCAGCATTAAAATTGTTCTTAGTGGAAATTTAGTAATAATAGAACTTATATATATAAATGCTACAACTATTATATGCTGAAAATTATGGGGGGCAGAAGGAGGGAATTTGTTAAATTTTTAAGAAAATTTCCTTGGGCAGAATGAAGCAGTATTTGCTTAGGAAGCCATTCTACAGCTAATGGATTGCTGGTAGAAAAAGTTCAGGTAGTACTGAGGCATGCTTAGATATATTAATTTTCAAGTCAAGAAAGGAGGGTTTGTTATATCTAAGAATCTTGCATATAAATTTCATTCTGCAGAATCTATTTTTCCCACTCAGGGAGAACAATGGCTTTGTTTTGGATAATATATATTATGTTGTAGTTGGGTGAAATGTCTTTTCTTGTAGTGCAATTTTTTTGATCTACCTCAAACCAGCTCCTTTAAGTATCGGATAGTTGTGATTATTTGATACTGTTGGGTTTCCCCTTAAGTCAAACACATATATAACCACTTAAAGTCAATCAAAAAAAGACTCAACAGCCCCAGCACTGTTAATACTGAAGTAGAAATGGTAAGATTTTTTAAGTGCTGCTAAATCTGTAGGGCAGCACACTGTTGGCTGTGAAGTGTTTTTATTCTTATTCTGTCTCAAGTTTGCATTAGTGGGTTAGAGCCACACGTTGATGGAGCAACTGTGCATGTAAAGCACTGTTTAATGGTTGTAACTGTGCCAATGTCATTAGTACTTAAATGACAACAACAACTTGTTTACAAGTGGTGATTTGGGTGAGCTGATGCCTGTGTATGCTTAGATGAAGAGGTATGGATGTCCATAAGCTCTGAAGTAGGTGGTGTTTTTTTTTTAAACTAGTGCGTAGGCTTTTTGGTTTGGTTTAGAGGGTTTTGATATTTTTTCCTTTTGCCATTTACACTTCTTGTTACCAGATTAATTTGGCTTATTCTGCAATAATTCAAGTAATTTTGAGTCTTTATGGTTCAATTCTTAGTATGGTATGGAGCATCCTTTGCTCATGACCTTCAGGTCTGGCTTGGTAAAAGGCCCTTTACACTTTCTGTTACGGTGTTTGATGGAAGAAATGAAAGTAAATCCATCTCTTAAGAAACTCTCCTCATAAAATGCACCTATATCAAACTGGCCTTCAGCTACCTGCACATCTTTTAAGTATTAGATGCTAGCAAACATCTGTTCTTCCCAAGTGAAACACCTCTGGGCTTTGCATTTCCTGTTGTAGTCTTAGGCCTTTACAGGTTTTGCTCCTTATCATCTTAATGATAAAGCAAATTATATTCTGTTCCAAGAAGCAGTGGATTTTAATGTGTGTGGTAAGGATCAGAAAACAGCAAGTATTTGGATTGCATACTTCTTCAGCTGTCCCTCAGATCCTTCTGGCAGTTTGGATAGAGTAGCAGAAAGTTCAGAACAGCCTCAGCAGCTTCTTTAAAGACATCTTAGTTTGGGCTATGCACAGGGGCACAGAACAAGTATTATTCTCTTTTGGTGTTCTCCTCTTGTAGACTGAAGTTCATGCATAGACAAAGGTATTAATTACAGTATTAGCAGTCTTTAGAGTTCTTGCTACTCCAAGCCAGATGAAACACAGAAACTTCCAGCTTCTTTGAACACCATGACATAATTTCTATTGCTTGAATTAAAATAGTTCAAAAACTACAAGTAACGTGAGTCTTGAAAACCTTTGTTTAATGTTTTTGGAAAGTAGTTTTGTGGCTACTTGTGTCAAGTCCTTCAAGTGACATTCACAGTGTTACATCAACATAGTGTCATGGCTGAAAATAAGAGCAAAGCAATTAATTCAAAGACATAGCGCGCTGGCCTTCAGATCTCAAAATATTTAGCTAGGTTCTGAGCAGGCTCTGTCCTTCCTTGCGTCAGAACTGCGCTTTGTAAAAGCACTTTCCCACATAGATTACCAGTAATTTCTTCATTAAATTTCAATTATTGATAGCTATTTTTTAGATCACTATTAGTTCTTACGAGTCTGTCTCTGATTCCTAAGGTGCTGTATATTTATAATTACCATGAGCTATGCAGAGAAGAATTTCAAGGAAACATTAATCTGATTCACAGTTTAATTAGTATGGAGCTAGTAAGAAAAATAAAGTTATCAAAACATTTTCAGTTTTACCAAGAAAGACCTGCTAATGAGCTATTTATAGCACAATTGTATCTATTTTTGTCAGTAGTCTAAGGACTGACTTAGGACAAACGGGTTAAAAAACAGGAAATGTGGTTAAATAAGTGGGTAATCTCTCCAGAGAGTTTCCAGTTTGCCTACACGTTCACATTTTCTTCTGAATGTACTCTCAAAACAACACTAAGTACAGTACCTTGAAATCCATCTCTGTTTAAAGGAGGGAATGTTTCCAGCAATAGCAGGAAGTGGCCTAGTGAAAAATTTTACACCCTTAGTTAAATTCAAATGAGGTTCTGGAGTCATTGTCTGCAAGTGGTTTTTTCTGCTTTAGTAACATTGGAGCAGCTGTATGACATTTCAGTTGGTTCAGGTGTATCATACAAATCCATAAAAGCCTGTGAATGTTGTAATTGTGTCTTCGGTTCTAGACTGGTTTTAAATAATTACTTTCTTCCAACTTCACCCTTTTTTTACATGGGGCTGTATTTATTTGTTAATGTACTATGCACATATTTTTTAAAATATATATAATCATGTTTGGATTTTTTTTTACATGGGGCTGTATTTATTTGTTAATGTACTATGCACATATTTTTTAAAATATATATAATCATGTTTGGAGGTAGTAAAAATAGTGTTACTAGTCAGACTGCATAAATCTTATTGTGAAGTAAGGAATTTACTGAACGTGATGATGTCCATTTAATTCTCTAAGAGGTGGTGTCCATATTTCTTTCTTTGGGCAAAGGAGAAGCAATAACTAACTGAAAGCCATTCTTTGCACTGCTCGTTGTTTGGTTTTTGACAGCTACTAATTATTAGCTTTTTAAAAATCATTTTGAAAATTATTTGAGAGTCAAAATGAGGAGGGAATATAATAAATAAAGTGGTGGTAAATGTTATGACCTGGTGGAGTTCTTTTATTATTTAGAGGTACTGCCAGATATAAGTGTTGTGCTCTTAGCATCGTAGAAACAGTTTTCTAAAAATGTTTTTATCCAGACAAATAATAAAGCCTGATAGTAAATACATTTTTAGTAATTAGGAAGAAACAAACAGGCTTGTCTAGCTACCTTAATTTAGAAAACAGGCCATTGGTAGTACCGGTATTTGAAGCTGATTTCCTATCAACTGTCTTTGAAGGGAGAAACCTGTGTATTGTAAAGAGTAGAGGTGAGCTGCTTTGTTATGTCCATGGGGAAATTCCAAGTCACATCTCTACTCTTTTTTTTTACTTTTTTTTTTATACATCTGCGGGGTGTCAGGTTAGATGATATCACTGTGTGGGTGGGGGCGCTTCAGTAAAATAGCATGACATACTCATGTACCAGTGCTGTAGTTCATGAAAGGCTCATGTCTGCAAACAAGTTAGGTTTCTGTCTATTCCACAGTTAGGAGACTATCTTGAAAGGTACAGGCTTCTTGGAAATGAAAACGCTACTTTTCTAAAGGAGGTATTGCACTCACTATAGTAATTGCAAATACTGGCTAGCTTTTTTTTTTTACCAGAAACATTAAATAATTTAGGGCATTTTCTAATGAAGCAAATACAGTTTGTTCTAGAAACATACAAAGTTTTCATTCATAATGGAATTTTAATTATTTCAGTTGATTCTTACGTTTGAATTAAACAGAGTGTCAGTCACATAAAATTTTCCCTAACTATAAATGTCAGATTTCTAAATAGTTTTGGGGGACACCACCTTGATTCAAATGCATTTCATGTAGCCTAAGGCATGTTCTTGGACCTCACGGGTAGCAGATGCCAGCCTCTTCTTTCATGTCATCCTGGGCACTTAATTCTAAATCCAAATTGCTTGTATATCTTTTTTTTTCCAAATCCAAGTTAAGTGCTCTGAAAGAGTCAATAAATAAATTTATTTCAAATAGCTTCACGATACCAACATAATATAAAACAATTTTTGCTATACATATTTCATAGTTCTGTAGCCTGAGTCTCAGAAGTATTTTACATGTAAAGTATATTATAAATCATGTTTATTTGGAATGCTGCATATGAAAAATAAAAATATTGTTCATTTTAATTTTCACTTTTAGTCTGTGCTGCCTCTTGTTCATTTCTTGGGATAAGCTAGTTGGTAGATAGAGCTTCATCATGCTCTAGAAGTCATCCATAAGTATGGGAAGCTTAGAGCTATTCTGTAGATCTCTTAAATTAAAATTTGTGTACCAAGGCATGTCCGCACAGATTTTTTTTAAAATTCTTCTAGCAACTTCCGCTTGCGGACAGCGCTGACTACTCTGCTGACCTGCTGCAACCTCAGACAATGTTTCACTTTTTAGTGCCTCTTCCCCCTCCCACCCATTCTGTCTTACCTGTTTGTATTTTTAGTTTTCAAAAAGAGATTACTTGATTTTAGTCGGAAGTTATGGGTTAGGTTAGACTGAAAAGTGAAATTCTGTGGTATGTGTCGGGCAGTCGGGCAACTTGGCTTGTCGGGAGGCATCCATCTAACCTTGAAATCCCCCAGAAGGCTACACAGGGCAGGACGGTGCTCACTTGGACTGTGCTGTGCAGTACACCGCCTTTCCAAGAGCTGTAGAAGTACAAATAATAGGCTGCTATCCCACAGGGTGTCCTGCTACCCCTTAGTACTGCTTTTGTAACATGAGTTTCATGGTGGAAAAAATGTCCTGACCATACTGGAAATCATGCTAAAATAATTGTAGTTAAAGCAGTTGCTAAATACTGCTATTGCTTCAGCTGCGATGCTGCCAGAACCTAGAGGAAATTTAACAGTTAAAATCAGACTGTTTAAAGAAGTTACATGGCTTTGTGGATACCATTCATTAGTTTCTTTTTTAATGTGCACTACACAGCACTGATTAACGACTTGCAGTAGATATGTGCAGGTTTTTTTTCCCAGTAGTTTCATATAGCAGATTAAAAACTTAAAGAAGAGCTGCAGGAGCTTAACTGACATACAGTTCAAAACACTTTGTGTGTGACTTGCTGTAAAGTTTGGTACTATATATCTGAAGCTTGGAGATGAACATTGCTGAATGTAGATTCAGTTAAATCTGTCAATGAGTGTAATGTAATTGTAAAGCATATATATCAAATAATTTAAAAAGCAGGTGCCTTCCTTAGAACAGAGCAGTTGAAATCATGATTTTTTTCCACTTATCCTCCTTTACGGGTTGTTATTCCTAAATTGTCTATCAGCATAAGCAAATGAAATGTCTAGGAGTCAGTGCTGTGCAGCTACGTATGAAAAATACTAATCTCTTCGGATTGCCAAATTCTGTCTTTTGTTATTTTTGAGGTAAGTTTTTATTAAAAAGTAATCAGGCAAAAGTTTTTTAGACTGATTGACTGGTACTGGCATAATTCACCAAACAGAACAATAAATTGTAAAAATATTGCATACAGTTGGATGGGTTTAAAATTCGAAATTTCAGACTCCCGGGCGTCAATTTTGCTAGCTCTACCAAGTCATGTTCGAGCCTCAAGGCCAACAAATTTAGTGCTCTCTTTTCAGAGGCTTTAAGAAACATTGCTACCACCAGCAGCAGTTGCTTGCCCATGCAAGTACTGGCCTCCTACAGAGGCCAGAATGGTCTCTGTTACTGTTTCCTAAATTGATGGCTCTGTGCCTACCCAAGACTCATTTCTGTTTCAGTCCCTCAGAGCTTAGGTTTCTAATAAGCTAGTCAACTCAGTCTTGAAACAGGACCGGTAGCTTGGTCAGCGTACAAAGAACCATTCATTCCTCTTTGGTGAATCCCTCTCTTTTTTTTCTTTTTTCTTTTTTTTTGAAAAGCAAAGGGGGAAAAAAAACCCCAAAACAAAAACACCCAGTATTGAGTGGCAGCTGTCAAACTGTAGAACTTCCTGTGGATGGCTTTTCTAACTCCTCCACAGAAGAACAGAAGCTTTTAATATTCCTGCCTGATTTTTATTTGACTGTACATTTGCCTCAGAACGTTTTTTTCTTTTGACCCTTCATAGCCTGTCATCCTCCTGTCTGGTGTGGTTTACTGCTGATGAGCAGAGAGAGGTACCTGCTGACACCACCTACTTTTTCTAAACAGTTATGTGCTTTTACCCTTCCCTCCTCCTTTTTGCACAACAGGCAAGCTGAAAGGCTTGTTCAGCAAGAGGCAGCGGCAAGGTTAGCTTCCCAGTTGTCAGTCTCAAATGAGGTTCCAATCTCACAAGAGTTAAAAGTATGTCAAACCCGAGCTGCCTGGGTTAAAATTTCCTGTGTGTTTCAGTTGTCCTAGCTGAACTTCAGTTCATTCTTTGAACTCTTGAGTCTGCAGAAGATGTAAAAATGTTTGACGCTCATATCCTCTCTCTCTATCAAGTTACTCTAGAAGGACTGGGAACATTTGAAGACCTGAGCTAGCTTCTGGCACAGAAAGCATCCTGCTAAGTTCAGTTTTACTGTGTGTACAACTCTTGCTGTATTTGTACATGCAAGTTTTTGTAGCCTCTTTGCATCTTAAAATTACGCATATGGTATTGCAGTTCCAGCTTTTGCATGCTTATTCAGTCACTTTGGAGGTTTCATAGTAGAATGCTGTCATCTAAGTACTTGGGGGAAACATAGCTCTGAGAACTACATGTGGGACAACTGGTAGCACTACACCATCTGAAGATCTCCTGAATGACTCCTGCATTGGCAAGCTAGAAGTTTAGTTTCTGTTACTCCTCAGAACCACAAATCTTTTTCCCTTCTGCTTTTCCCATAGTTCACACAGACATCCTTGCTACAGTTTTACAATATTCTTAAAATTGCCTGTAAATGTAGAGTTTCTTACAGATTTAATTTGGAAAAAAAAAAAAAAAATTAATAGGTGGTGTAAACTGGAGATTAAATTTAATGGATAATCTTGTTAGATGTTTCACCAGTAAAAAGTACAGTGGGGGGCCCAAAATTGGAAGGTGCTATTTTAAAGTTTGTCAGCTATTGTGATAGTTGATGGCTGAAACTGCCCTTCATTTTTGTCTTAAGTCTTCCCATCCATTTTTCTTTAGAGCAGTTCTGGGGCTTTGTTAGTGGCAGCTAGAATTCCAGCAAGTCAGAGTCTTCGGTGTTAAGAATAGCGTGGGAGTGGAATGCATTTATGCTGTAACAGAATAATAACATTTTCCTGAGAGAAGTTGCAAGGGCTTGTTGAGACTTTCTGTCAGAAGCTATGGAAAGGCATTGTATTTGTGCTTCAGTATGCTAAATAAGAGGTATTTTAGACTTAAGAATGTTATGTTTCACTTGATTAGCCCAATAGTTGCAACCTACAGTTATATGGTGCATTAGCTTTCAGTGCTGTATAATAGGACTGGCAGCATGGTGTCCCAAAAACTATAATTGCGTGGGCTGCTGAACAGTCATCGAGAAAGCTGCACAAAAATTCTATTCTAGACAGAATTTTTTCATTTTGAAATGAATTTCACAACAAATTCACAGTTAGATGCCACTGCTTGTATTTCCAGTGAGTCATACTCCAGAAAAGTAATACTTTGCTTCAACAAAGCCTGCCACAAACAGTGCAGTGATATAAATCAGAAATTGGATATTTTTTAATTGTAATTTTTCAAAATATAGTACAGTTATTAACTATGCCTTCAGGTCCTGACATTCAGATATGTTTGGCTGTGTCTCCACTTGCAAAAATGAAAATCCTTCACAAATAAGAAAAAAAGAAGGGCTTGGGGGGAAATACCCTTTTTACTTATGCTCTATTTATGATAGGAAACTGGCTCCCCGACAGCAGTGGTTGTCACAACACCACATATTTAATAGCATAGTCAAAGCAAATCTGTTACATGGTTACCTTTAATTTCCAGCCTAAGTTTACTGATGGTCAATTCACTTATACCTTTCTTTCTTGTGCCAGTATTTTTATTGAGCTTAACTAGTTCTCCCTTCTCTCCCTGTCTGGTTCCACTTACTGGCATTTTTGGAGCACAACTGCGTTTTTCTTTCCATTTTTGGTTTGTTTAGCTTACCAAGACAAGGTCTTTTAGACTATTAGATGCTGCGGTTAAGGCAACTACAGTTTCATATACACGGACTGTCTCTAAACTGCATAGCTTTGCACAGTTTGTGCTGAATTATCTGCTCTTAAATTGCAAAACCTGTCTTAAGAAACTGAGGAAATACTCAAGCTTGTGCTGAGCCCTCGGATCCTGCAGTCATAGCAGGACTGTACCTGCTATGAGAGGTCAGGAAAACCTAATTAGTGCTACTGGGATTGCAAGAAATAATCTCCTTTAAGTTTTCAGTTCACCCATTTGTCCTGGTATGTGTTACCAGGATGCAAGATAAAATATGTCTGCTTATGCCCTTTCACTGAGGTTTAAATTAACAATTTTATCGTACAGCTGGGATGGGCTAGCAATATGCAATACTAAACTATTGTCACTTCATTTTTACCACAGGTTCCATCTCAGTTCCATTTAGTCAATTCATTCTGAATTCTTCAGTTATAAAATGGTCATTTATGTCTTCTGTCTTAGCTGTGCACCACCAGACAATAATATTTAACACCTGCTGCTAATGTTGCTGACATCAGTATTTCATGCTTGGAGAAAAATTAACAGTACCTGGTTACAGTAACTCAGTGACTGACTCTTTTAAGAAATATGTTATGGAAGGTTTCTGCAGACATAGCTGATAGGCAACTTTTACTAGCACAGTCAAAAGCTGTTTAATTTGTGTGCTCTCACCAGCAGCAGACAGAATTAGCAGCTCCTATCCTGACCCACGTTGCATGAACGCATGAAAAGAGGCATGCTACCTTAGGAGCGTAGGTGGGATGGGTGGGAAATGAGGATCCTTCCTTGGAGAACCACATTGCCCTCTTACACAACCCACCTGCTTTGGTCTCTGTACTTTCCAGCTTTTCACTTGCCTTCTTGATAACACCTCGACCCAGCTCAGCCAGCTGGCCTTCCCTCTGCAGGACATGTACCTGCCCTCTCTGTTGGACATAGCAGCCCCCTCTCTGTACTTTCATTATGGCTCCCCAGCTGCACCAGGCTTTGAGTGAGATGCTTCATTAGAGAACAATCAGTTGGGGCAAAGAAATGCTGCTTAGGTCCTGAGTGAAATTTTGATTGACTAATGAACATGCTCTGGTGCTGCTCAGGTCCACAGAGAAGGGAGACCATCAAAGTCTTATACTTGGGTGGCGTTTGTGCAAAAGTAAAAAAACACAGTTTCCACATGAAAGATCCTACTGTCACAAGGTGAGGCCAGTAGGCAGTCAAAAGCTGAATACCGCATAGGTTTGCAGACCAAAATCAACACTTTGCACACTGAGGTTAACTGCAAACCAGCTCCCAAATTTGCCCGGTATCTCTTGATGTGATTTGCCTACCACCATTCGGTGCCTGGTCAAGCTGTATTTAGTTGTGGGACATGATACAAATTTTGTCCTCTGTGATCTGAAGCCTGAAGAGGATTTAAACTGGGGCAGAGTGAAGTAGAAGGAAGACAGTAGAAGAGGAAAAAGGAAGGGGGTGTTGCATTTCCACATACACCTGTGATCTTTTGGTGTGGTTCAAGTGGCGGCATGTAGCATTCTTACTTTGTTTTGCAGGTTACAGGGGAGGAGAAAAAAGTCAGTTTCATAAAATTTCTGGTATTGCTCTATTCCTCCCTCCCTTCCTTCCTTGTTGCAAAAAATCACTAAGATAACAAGAATCTATAAGCTTGCAACCTAGTATAGTATGCTGTTTGACTTGTCGTTGGTTTAGTTTAAATGGAAAGAGTGACTGAGATTTTTCAAGGAAAAGAATGAAGATAGTGAGACAAGGCGTTAAGAGATGTTTTGGAATGTGTGGGGAAAGGCTTGTATTTTTCTTTACCTTTTTCAGTTATGTGCATCTCTTCCAGAGAGAAAATAGAACGTTCCTTCTAAAAAGGTCTTGATTCTTTTATGTTCAGAAACTAAACTGCTTTTAGTGAGAGCAGTAATATCTTCTTTGACACTTGCCTCTTCACTATGAACTTTTGAAACAGAGACTGTCTTGATACGCAGGCCTGGGTGCAGAGCTGAGCTACATCCTGACTGCACGTTGGAATAACAGTTCAACACCTCTCCCTCTGCTTTCCCCCAAGCACCCTTGCTTCCAACAGGAGACCCATGATGCCCTCCGGGAAGCACCCTCCAATCTAAACTCCAGGCTGCATCGCATCGCACAGTGTAGACGCAGGCGATATGTGTTCGTACCTCACGCAAGGGGGTCCTGTCATCCTTTCGTTCTACTCATAAAATGTTTGTCCATAATTGTCTAAGTAAGAAACAACAAGTGTCTCCTTTATAGATCTTGAGGCAAGTTGTGGGACCAGTGATTAAAAAAATGAGCACAACTGATAATGGCAGTTGTGAGACACAACTCGATTCTCCAATAGAATAACTCATTTTGTTGATCTCGGGTAACTCCTTTTAAAGCTATTTTTCATAGCAGGATTAAGTTGCTGTATCGCTGTTATCTGAGGAAAGGTGGAGCAAGTAAGATGAACTGATTAAAGGTTCACTTTGTAATTTTTATAACAGCAGCCATAATCACATTGTGGTCTCTGAGCTGTGTGGTCTCACCAGTCTTTGTCCACAATTTTGATTTTTTTAGCGTCAATTGAATATACCGAAGGGAGTAATGGGGTCATTGGACTTTCTCTGATTCATGCTAGAGTAATTGAAATCAGAAGTTGAGGTCCTGTGGATTGGTAACCCTCTCTCATTACTTTGTGTTGCACTTCCAACATTTATGCATACTTTAATGAGTTAAATGCTTTCTAATTTGCCTTTGCCTACAAAGTAAAGTGCCCAGAAAAGCAAATGGAGAGATTTTTAGATTTTTGCCTGGTTTAGATCTTCAACAGCTAGAGTCCAAGTCTGGGAAGTTACTGCAGGATTCCAGCAGCGTAGGTGACTAAGAGCCTGTCCTAACTGAAGCATACCCTGCTGGATGTCCTTCTGGTTAGGATTTCCTTTTTAGTAAAAATTGACAAACATTTCATATGCTTGGTAAATAAAATGCTTATTTGACTTCTTCACCCTCCCCAAGAGGAAATTTCTACTAAGGCATGACATCTCCTATAAACTGCCATGAGTAATATCTTCTGAACCGCTTTCAGAGAAACAAGAGTCCCTGCTATTTCTGTCTATAATAATAATTTACAGTCAGAGAAGCTGGTAAAGTAATAAGATCTTGCAGACTCTTGTACAAACAAAATCCCTTGTCTTCTCTGCTTCTTTAGAACTTATCGAGCTGTAGTGCTTGTTCTGTGCCATAGTATGTGTATTCTAGCAAGACATCCAGAATTTATTTTTTAATAATGCTAGGTTTTTATTAACTTGCAAAGTTGGTGAAATTGGGTTGCCAGAGAAGAAGAATACTGAAACAGGAACCTGCTGGCTTTTTTAACCTTTTGCTGTAAGGAAATGTGCCTTTCTCCATTTGATTTGAAAAAGGAAATAGACCAGTGGTGTGGCTATGGAACTTTCTCTTTCTGCCTCTGGTTGCAAAAGTGCTAGTACAAGAATGAAAAGAAAAAGTACAGTATTGAACAGTAGAATATTATGGCTTTGTTGAGACAATGGAATGAAAGTAATTAATTATCTTGTTTGTTTTGTTTCAGGTGTCAGAAACTATTTGAAAGAAGCATTAGTGAATATCATTGCTGTGCATGCAGAGGTGAGAAAAAACTTCAGATTGTTTCATGCTTACATTCATATGAATAATTTCAGTGTACTTTGCGTGGTAAATCCTGAAAATTGTAGCTCTGTTGAAGTGTCTTCATTATAGATGTAAGTGTTTTGGGTTAGGTTTAGCCAACCAAGTATGTAACTGCTAGCTTTTTTAAGGGCAGGAGGAGATGAACAGTTCCTGTTTATCCTCAGTAACACTCCATTACACCTTTTTGTTTCCACTATCTGATGAAGAGGAAAGCCAAAGTTTAAAGCTGAATTCTTCCCTTTTCATGCAGATTAAAGAGAGAGAGAGAGAGAGAGAGAGATGATGCTCACTTTCTCTGATTTAACTTTATTTTCCACAACATATGAAAATGAGCTTGTGCTTCGCTTTGGAAGAAATGTTCAATGTATGCCACTCGGAGTGAGAAGGCAATATGTGTCATAATTTACCTGAGGAAAAAAGTGGAAACCTAAAACCAGAAAGTTTTATAGTCTCTGTACAGTACAAATTGTGTTTAAAATACTTAGGTAGGTAATGGCTTATGATAGGGAGTGCATATTAAAATATTATTATTAAAATAATATCCTTGCAGAGCTGCAGTTATTTGGCCTTTTGTGATAATATGCAGGAATTCTCTATAGTCTCTGTTCTACATACTCCTTCCTGCTCATCATCAAGAGTGTTACCAGATTACTGTTGCTCCTGGTATAAGCATTGGTAGTAATATCACTCTTACCTTTCAAAATACCACAAGTATAGCTGCTCTTACCTTTTCCATCTAATTAAAATCTGATGAGATCCACTTGAGGCTTTTGTTTATTTTATTCCTCCTTAAATTACAAGGATTCATATAAATTAAAATATTTTCAGGAACTTTAAATATCTTGCAATATTTTTGATTCAGTTTCAGTATTTACCTATAGCAGTTTTCACAGAAGCATTGCTGATATTACCAAATGCTTCCAAATGAGGGAATAAGCAACACCAAAATGATATACCAAATGACATTCATTTTTAATGTTGTTTTTCAGTGTAGTGAAAATTAATGAAAATGAGAGGTTTTGCTTTAAAAAATTCAAAGGCATTTGTGACTTATTGAGCTAATCCTGTAAACATGCATACTCGTTAAAATACTGCAGCAGAAAGGTGCACTGCCTTGCTGACTTCAACGAGACCGATACTGATTTTGGCCCCAATAGTGTTGCCTCATAAATTTCTAGATGTGAAATGTTACAGAAATATGAGAACGTGTGTCAAGATGAAACTCCCATTTCCACTGTTTTCTGATGAAATTCTGTAAGCTGGGTCAGATTTAAGTTTAATTAGCAAGGCTGCAAGTTTCTGTAGTTTGAAACAGCAAAAATTAACCATCAGCTGAACAGCGAGCATGGACTGAAGTGGAAAGAAAATTGTTTCTCTACCTTTGAATTCAAATTTAACTGAAATCAAAATAAGGGCTTCTTATTGCAAATTTGTGATGATTCACCATTGCTGAGAATTTTTTTTTCCTGGATTCTGTATAGTAACTTCAAGAGTGCTCGTTGTGGGCACAAGTATTCTCTTCTCAGTAGAAGATTTTTGGGCATGTTCCTGGTATGTTTGTGATGAATTGCTCAGCAATATTTGCTGCTGAGTAAGATGACCCCTTCCCAAATCTTTTTTTTTTTAGTTCTTATCGTACAGCTAAGTATGTCACTCACTTAGCTTTTGTGGGTCAAAACAGTTAAAACGGGCTGCGTGTTTGAATTAGCAATGATAACATCTGATAGCTGACACATATGCGGTCAGGGTACCTAGGCTATGGTGCAGACTTGCCTTTTGGAATGGTCAGCTTTATGGGAATTCATTACTTAAATCACTGAAAACTGTGTAGGAATCTTGCATTATTCTTTTTTTTTCTCCCCCTTAATTTACATTTACACACGTGTGTGAATATCTTCTGTCAATTACTACATTTCCTTGTCAGATATGAGATCTAAACTTCATATAAAGCAAAGGTATTCTAGCAAAAAATCATTCCACTACTTAATTTTTTAGATCATTTTAAAGCAGAAGTCGGGGGGAGGAAGTGTTTAAAAACTGTGCAGTTAATTTTCCTTCTTGCACCACTCCGGTCACATCATCTTCAGTTCCTTGTGTCATCTTCTCCCCCAACCCTGGGCAGTTTTAGCACAGCTTTATTATCACTTATAAATCTTGACACAAGCTTGGTCTGTCTAACGTATAATCTCACTTCCTCCTATATTCCAACCTCTTGGCCTGCATTTTTCCCAGTTCTGTGTAGAAAAATCATACTTTTTCTTATTTTTAATTCACCAACAATTTCTCGCTTCCTTAAAGCTCCCTTTAAGGAAGATTGGTTTCTTCATGCTTTCCTTCAGGCATAGATCTAATGTTTAATTTTGTGTTGCTGTTGTGTTGCAGTTGCTCAAATGGAAGATCCAAGTACCACTTTAAAAAGTTGTACAAATAGGCAGTTGAAAACATGGTCTTGAAGCATGGAAAAAACAGTAAGGTGTAACGTTTTTCCCAGGGAACTAATAAATGGCAGCAGCGGAAGAATTTAAATGAAAGTCCATTACACTGCCATACTCTTAAACCCTTTCAAAGGCTTATCTCTGCCACAGAGCGTAAAGACACTAGCCATTTGACAGTGGTCAAATATAAAGGATTCTAGAAGAAATAGCAAAATACGTGGGTAAAAAGTGGCTCAATGCGTAATTGGGTCAGTCAGTCACGCAACCCTGAATTAAAGGTGCTATCTACAAAGCAGCAGTCTGTGTACAACCACCTGACTACCTGCATCCACCAGCCGAGAGCACACATTTTGAAGTCTAGCTGCTTTTAGGCATTGCAAGGAAGTTGTCGTTATCATATGTCATATAGCTAACATTGCTATTAACAGAGGTAATTTGTCAAAGTGCAGGGCAAGCGTCAGAAGAAATCCTTCATATTCCAGTTGCTTTAAAATTTTTTTGTCCACTGATAAAAATGAAGTGGTCCCTTCAAAGTGTTTAATGCTTTTTACTGAAATGTTACTGTAGAAAATACTTTTGTTAATATAGGTGTTGTGCTCATGATTCTTCTTTCATAAAAATCAGGTGTTTACCATTTCCAAAGACTTAGTTCCTCGAGTAATGTCAAGGGTTGTAGAAGCAGTTTCTGAAGAACTGAGTCGACTGATGCAGTGTGTTTCATCCTTCAGCAAAAATGGAGCTTTACAGGTACCTGAATGCTTTGTACAGTCAAATATCTGAATCTAGAACACTGCAGAGAGAGGTATAATCTGTGTATTTGTTGGATTTATTGTAGCAGTGAAAGCAAGGAGATAAAAAGAATTGGTAGTATTGTAATGGTGTCTGTTTGAAATGTCGTTAAATACTGTCTTCGGCCTATCATCAAAAAAATATTTTAAAAGAAAAAACAACTTTGTGATATTTTGAGATTTAAAACTCTTGAAAATGTGATGTGGTAGGATCTTGCAAGTCTTTGCAAAACTAGTCACTTGTCTATTTCTGTGTTAGCACTTCGTTGCAGCATGGTGGAACAAATACTCTTACTGCTTTCTTCATTTACAGCTGGATTGGTAGTTGTACTTACTACTGGATAAGTTTTAAAGGACTCTAAGAAAAAATCTCTTTAAAAGATCCCATTTAGACAATGATTGCTATGGCTGTAACAGGCAAGAAGAGCAAACTCCCAGTTGTCGTTGTACATGACAGTATTCTTGCATTATGATGGGAAAATAATTATCCAATTGCAAGCCTTATTTTCCATTTGCTGGTAGTAATTCCATTGGACAGAGAATTAACGTAGGAAGATCGCAGCCAAGTAAGATTGACTGCCTATTTAAAACCAAATCAATGAATAACAACAAAGCTACCTGTATATCATTTTTGTTCGACTAGACAACCCACAGTATGAACTTGCTGCCTAAACCCATAATTGAAAGGATTTTCTCTCCCTTCTGTAAATTTGTCACTTATGGTCATTTTCTGTTCCTCTGAACATAGAAAATCCTGTCTGGCAGACAGCAGCAGTGTGAGAGTGATCTGAGCCTGGTCATACTGATCAAAAAATACCCATTCCCGAAGAGAAGCTTGAATCTCTATTCCCACATCCCATGACCCACAGTTTTGCAGGGTTTGCCCTTCCACCATGTTTATTTACGCTGTTGTACTTGAGAATGTGACACTTCCCCATGGTACTGCTACCTCCTGAAATGTAGGAAAGACTCCAGAATCTTACGTGTAGGACTTCATAAAATCCAAGGCTGTTCAGCTTGGAGCACCATACAAAAAGAGGTGAAACATTCTGTGGTGAGAAAAGTATTTCTTATGAGTATAAAATTGGTGGGTGGGTGTGTCATATTTTGTGCCAGAAAGTTCTGGCACTAAAAAAGCATAAATCTCTGCTGGCTTCCTACTTACGGGAGAGATGAGGGGAAGACCTAAAAGCCAAAGCCTTTCATTAGAACTGGAATTAGATGTCTGTGTTACATTATAAAAAGTTTTGGTTTGAAAGGTTGATGTCATATTAGTTGGGTCTAAATGTAGTTTCTGTAATGGCTAACTGGATTAAATCTTATCTTTATGATGAATAAGAACAGAATATGAATTTAGATGAAGTTCACTTTATATTTTTAAATTAAATTACTTAAAGTATTGATTATATGCAGAATATTTGTTTCATATAAAACCTGTGATGATAATGATTGCTTTTCAAAGACTAAAGGACAATCTATGAAATTTATTTAATCTTTGAGTTCATTCTCCACCATAGTTTGCCTAGGTGAAAATCAATACCTAGACACACAGTACAGTGCAGGAGTAAAATCCCCAAGCTCATGTGCCCACCAGGTGACAGACAAGAAGCCGAGCACAGCCATTCTACTTCCTCATCTGATGAAAAAAAAAATAAATTCAACAGGAAAACCAAGAATAAAATGTGTATTGACAGATTTTTGTACTCTTTTCTTTCCTTCCTGCCTGGCCAAGCCATGCTGTGAGAAGTTAAGCTCACTATATTTAAAAAAAAAAAGACAAATTAAGGTAGCATCTTTCTATCACAGTACAGAAGAGATGGAACAGAATTGAAGATTTGTTTCTCCATAACAGTAATAAACCAACATTTTGAGACTGCTACATAGTGACCATACAAACAGTTTGACTCGTATCAAAAGTATGAAATTGTTCCTTTTAGCAGTCTCCTGACATAGCAGCGTGGCAACCAAAAATACAGGAAACAAACCGTTAAAAGCCAAGGCTGCTTACAACTGCGGTGTGCAATAATATTTGCCTCTAAAAAAAATGAAGCTTTGGGATGCTGGTATTCACTTGATGAAAGGACATTGTATCATTGTTTCAATATTTGTATTTCTGCCTTTAGGCAAGACTTGAAATCTGTGCATTGAGAGATACCGTGGCCATATACCTAACACCTGAAAGCAAGTAAGATGTGCTGTTTTTCAATGTAATGATATCTTTGGTAAATATGCAAAAGCATATAACGTAAATTAAGGATTAAGAAATCTTGCTTCAAATACAATATGTGAGACAGTAGGTAAATATACAAAAAACAGATTACTAGCAAAGTTTTATAAGTTGCAAGAAAGGAATTACTTTTTGGTTTTTACTTGAATTTTTAGACCCAAACTAGTATTTGCCACTCAAAAAAAAAAAAATTCTTAACAGGAGTACAGCTGCTGAGGAAAATTATGCTAAAACAAGACAAAAGCAGATGTTGCTGAGTTTTATCCAGTTTTTCCACAGCAATCTTAAAGCACACAGCAAAGAACCTGCCAGACACATCAGAGAGGCTGTGGAACCAGACACTGGCAGGATCCCCTTATAGGAATATGGAGAATTAGGGCTCTCTACAAGCTTGTACAATACCCTACTCCTTCTCCACACACTTAGTCAGGAAAAATGAATTCAGCTTCACGCTGTTTCTTAGAATGAAAGCCTTCAAAAAGCTTTCAGCAATTTATCATTTCTCAGTGAGGTGCAAGACCAAAGATAAATAGTGTGGGGGACACTCACACATTAATAGAAAGAAAGAAAAGCATTAGCAGCATCAGTGGTTGATGCAGTCAGGGCATGTAAAAACAGACTATGATAGCTGTCAGCAGTTCTGGGTAAGTTGATTGAAATTTCTAGGTGGTTATGTTGGGGATTGGATATGGGCAGGTTCATTTATTATTTCAATTACTTACACTTCTGTTGGGATTGGCGTTACATGTTTCCACAGATGGCAATTTGGTCATCTTACCTAATCAACATTTTGTAGGAGACATTGCAGGGCTTGAAGCCCTAATGTGTCTTCATAGTGTCACAGATAGTGTCCTCTGGGGTCACTGCATTCCGTTTCAAAAGACTTGCTTCCCTATTCTGAGAGTCTGATAGTGATCAAAACCTCTAAGTGAAAACTACTTGGTAGTGGCTCAAATTGGATAAAATGCAAGTGGTATTGTCTCTAATCAGCATAGGGGCAAAGCACAGTGAACCCTGGAAGTTGGAGCTTCATAGGTGCCTTTTTATTCCTGGACTTGTCAGTGGTAGTAGCTGCCACAAGTCACCGTATTAATCTTTTGCTGACAAGATTGTACCTATCTGTGCAGGTCCTGCATTGTTCCCTGCACTTCTGTTCCATACCTGCTGCCCAGAGAGGGATGGAAACCCCATCTTTAGAGTTACTTAAAACTTGACTGGATAATGCCTCAAGAAACCTCCTTTAACCTCAAAGTTGACCCTACTTTGAGAGGGGGGTTGGACCTGAAGACCTCTAGAGGTCCTTTCCAACCTAAGTTATTCTATGAATCTACGTTACCTGAATGCAAACCTACTGTAATTCCCTCTATAGGCCCCCTTCTGTAGGGGAGAATGCAGTGACCTGTCTACTGAGCACAGAAGGCCAAAATCAATGTTTTATCTGTGCTTCATACTCTGATCACTTAGATTGAGGCAGAAGGCAGGCTGGCAAATATCTGTAATCCTTGAAAGGTCCAGGATGTCAAGCACAGTCTTAAACCAGCTGCTGGTTTAACATTTCCTGTTCATGTGTGGTATACATCACATTAGGAGTGTCCAGAGACCTGCCTGAACCCATGACCACTTTACGTTCAATTTGCACATGAATGTCAGGTCTGAAGTTAATATTTTGTTAAATTACTGAATTAAGAACAGATAAAATATAGCATATCTCCATGGAATTTATAGAGAGAAACTGTGAATGCTGGGACTTGTACCAGCACAATATGAGTATTTTTGTTTTCCTCGCAGCTCAAGCTTTAAGCAAGCTTTGGAAGCCTTGCCTCAGCTCTCAAGTGGAACTGACAAAAAGTGAGTATAATGCACCTTCTTGTCTTCTTTGTGGTCTCTGGAGCCATTGCTTTTTACTCTTGTATCAGAACTTTGTTATAAGAGAGTTAATGTTCGCTGTATTTGACCCTTCTGAATTACAGAGCAGAAGCCTCTTTGGACAGAGTTAAGACTAAGCTAAGTCCTTGTTCATCATGGCCTGTTAAATTACATAGAAGAGCCGATGACTTTATGGCATATCCCTCTTGCCCATCCTAGTTTTATCAGTTCAGTGTAGCTTTGTATTTATTTTGTAATTTCAGTCTATTTTAGCCTTCCTTGTTAATCTTAAAGTTTCTGTGAGGTCCACTGTCTTGTCTTACTGAATTTAGTAGCAATTAAAAAAAATTTGGCCAAGGAACAAAGTCCAAGCTTTTGCCAGCTGATATATGGGGAACTCTCAAAACTGGCCTGTTTCATTTTAAAAACAAATAAGGGTCTGTTGTTCTTTCTTAACTTGAGGAGGAGGAGTTTTGGTTCCTTCTTCCCCACCGTAGCAACCTTTGACAACCGAGCTGCTTTGCTGCATCCAACCTCGTATTTGGTAATCTGTTTTACAAGCATAGCTTAATAAAGAGTAGTGTGGTAAAACTAGGATGGATTTGTAATGAGTATATAAGTATACATGTTTTGAACTTGAGATTGGTATTATGGTACTTTCAGGAACAGAACTGCATCAAATCAGTTTGTGCTTAACAGTCAGAATTTAGAATATTTTGTAGACACATGAAGAAACTGTGCTGCCCGTGGTCTGCAGACTGTGCCTTCTTCCAGATGTCCTCTGTCTATTTATTCAAACCTACTCCTCACTAGCCACAATAAGTCTCAAGATACCTCCTTGCCTTACTTAGCTCTGTATTAAAGATAGTAATCAGTTTTGAGTAAGGAGAGTTCTTTCAGCTCAGACTTTCCGAAACACCTGTAGAATTATTTTTTTCACTTAGTCACAAGCATTTGAGCTTCATGGGACAGATGAGAATCAAGAACTGCATCATTTTTACATCTGCCTCGGAGTTCTGAGCCCTAGACAGTGCAAAACTTGTTCCGTTTCCCAGGTCATTACACCACAACTGTAATTGTTCCTGGCAGCTCATTGTAATCTACATGTATTTGTGTAAAATACACGTATTTGTGTAAAATACACACATTTGTGCACTGATTTAGAGCTGTTCATTTAGTCATTACTATGATATTAAATGATGAATGTGGCCATAGTCATCTTCCAGAGGACTTGCTGAGGAAGTAGATACTGATTTTTGTGGTTCAAGTTGTTCTTGGGTTTGTGTTTTGCGGGTTTTTTTTTAACATGCACTATAATTTGTTCTGTTACTGGCTGTTCAATAATCACAGCTTGCCAAAATGTTGAGGTGATACATGTCTGCCCTATCTAGCTTGTTTTCAAAATAGAGCAAAAAGTTTGGAGAACACGTTCTTCCCTAGAATACGGGGAAAATAAAACACACAGGCAAGACCATAAAACTTCATAACGTACCTCCACTGTTACAATAAGTATCTCCTACAACAGAGCCATCAACACCCTTGGTCCTACACCTGTAGCTTGCAAATTATAGTAAATACTATCCGCTGCACCAAGTACCTTCTTGGTAGCTATGCAGATGTAAATGAACCATTGTTATGCTCCAAAATGAATTCATACATAGTTTGTTATCCGTAAAGGACAAAAACACATAGTTGCCAGTGAACTAATGTTTCTCCTGGAACAGTCATACCATCTTTGATCTTTCAACCATGATACTTAAGAGAAATCTATGAAATAGCTTCCAAAGAGAAGTTTGAGAACTGAAATTAGCAATTCATCTGCACATGAAAAGCCATAGCTTTGATAATGGATACTGGTTTTATGGCACATAGTCTGGCAGTTTTTGGATTTTCCTTACAGGAGTATCTTATGACCCTCTCTACCAGTCCTTTTGCCTTTGTGTTTTGCAAATACATTTGTCTCAGGAAGATGGTCTTTATCTGGAAGGAAAGCCATATAAAGGGCTATTTTATCACCCCTCCTCTGGCCACAGACCATCCTGACACACTTGGTATACTTCTTAATATCTATAATAGTCAGACATTTGAATAGATCCAATAGAGATCCCTTTTGTCTATTTAAGCAGACAATGTACTTGAAATCACAGACGGAACGGCCAAAACTTTTGGTAATTGTTCCCTTTTCAGAATCTGCCAATGTTGAAACTATTTTCCTTTTACAGGTTACTAGAAGAGTTACTAAACAAATTTAAAAGCAGCATGCACTTGCAGCTGACCTGTTTTCAAGCTTCTTCGTCAGCAATGATGAAAACATAGACAATGACGCAGTGTAGGCAAGTCAAAAGATGAATGTGGTTAAACGTTACCCATTTTTTCTGTACTTCTTCAATTCCTTTGAAGACTCTGAAGAAAACAAAAGGAATTTCTCTGAAAAAGAAATTGAGATACAACTCTTTGAGTAATGGTATGGGGTATCCTGCTGAGTGAAACTTCTGGGCATAAATATTTTGATAAAATGGTTTTCTGTCTACTCTATTTCATTCTGTGGAGGCAATTAAGTCAATTTTGTTTACATATACTCTTCTTGGCTATATGTTCATGAAGAAATATTCATTGGTGTGCTGCAATCTCAGTTTCATTTGTTAAAAATACGTTGAAATGTATTTTTAGCAAATGTCACCTTAAATTTGAGTATTACTCATGTTTAGTGTATCAATCTGTTACTTTCTAGATGTAGAAGGATACTGATGTAAGTGACTGGAAGACTCAATTTATGTAAACTATTGAGAATTACTACATACAGCTGACCGATAAGTGTTCAGATACAATGTGGAGAAGAACACTGCTTCTTTTGCATTTAAAATTTATCACTTTTGCTGTTATTTACGATTTTAGTGGTTGTAAGTCTGATTTTTTTTTTTTGGGGGGGGGGGGGGAGGCTTTTATTTTCTTCTTTTTCTAATTAAACATGGTCCTGTCTCTCTTTCTCCCTTCTGTTGGAATATTGATTATAACCTTCACATTTGAAATAAGCTCTCCTTTCATTGGCAATTAACAGAGAAGTGCTCAGAGTTTATAAAAGTAATAGAAGTTTTTAAAAAAAAAAACGTTCAAGTAAAAAATTCTTTGGTGTTAAGGAGTAGAATAGTTAATCGCCTCTCACATTGTCAGAACTAAGGAGGAGCACAGTATGTCATTGGTTTTGCTGCTTCCTTCTTATTCCTCTTGTCTTTTCTTGTTCTTGCAGGCTTACTACCACTGTCTTCCCCTTCCCTCTTGTTAGTCAGTCTTCTTTTCACCACTAATTACTGAATTTGTGTGGAGGGGAATAGGAATTCAGAAGGAAAGAACAATTTTGCTGCCATTAAGATGTAGTTACACAAAGGTCAAGAGCTGTCTTCCCAACAGGGAAGATTTGACACTGACTTTCATTTTGGCACTTGATAGAAGATGCAGGAAGCTATAACAGAGAGCTACTAATAGAAAGTGGTCTTGTTTTGGGGGGTGAGGGGTGGGTTTAATTTTATAACTGAAATCATGACTTACAAGTAAATCATGCAGTAATAATGTATTCTTTCTGTATTTACAGTCATTTTGAGTGGGACTTTTCAGAAACAGTGCGCTGAGTTTTCAAACAATTTTTTAATGTCAAGTCTTTTCTTTTGCCAGTTCAATTACGTGCTTTAAAAATACAGCATACAGTTCCTGTAACATGAAATACTGAAGAAACAGCTTGATGCACATGTATTTACTCGTAAAAAAAAAAAAAATTGTGTCTAAGTAGTAATAGCATGTTGAATGGAAGTTTGAAACTTCGAATATATGTCATTATTGGCTTTCAAGGAGAACCGTTAAACACGTGGAGCAATGTTGTTTTGTTAAATGTTGTCCATTCTAAACTGGTCATAGTCTCAGCTGCTGGTATTAACTGAAATAGTCATCCAGTTAGCTCAATCTGTAAAGGATTTCGCTTCAGAATAATAAAATATTAAGATAGATGGTCATAAGCTCTTCTTGAATTCCTCACTTTCCAAGAAATGCGATTTCTTCATGAATTTTGCCAGAGTCTACGCTTTCTACCTTTGTATCAGACATGTTGCTAAGTATTGAAAACATATTTTATCATCTATACTGAATTAATATATATTCAGGCATCTCTTTATTGTAGCATCATTCTCTTACTCATCTCCTGTTATAGCAGCTTGCTGCTTGTCTTTAAAACACGAAGTCAGGTGTTTGTGTTTAGTTGCCTTTCTGAAGTAATACTTCAGAACATATCATGGACAGAAAACAAGAGAATAATGTGTAAGGGATCAAAATGTTACTTGAATTCAACCTGATATGAAATAAATGCTCACAGTCAAGTCAGAGCACTGAATTTCAATAAATCCACTTGGTGGAATTAAGGAAGTTGGTGAGCATCATGTTGCAACAGGTTGTATTGGAATCCCTTTGCATGGAAGGGGAGTTGGGACTGCCGAGACTTCATAGCCAACATACAGCAGGCTGCAGTTCATCTGAAAAGAAGATTACAAAAAACAAGAAGTGGTCAGTGTGGTTTTGTAAAAAAAAAAAAAAAAACTGTTCAAAGATACATGAGGTTTAAAAAATATTATTGGAAATGGAAAAAGATGGCGACACTACACCGAAATACACAATCGGTTAGGGCTTGCAGAGAAAAGAGAGACAGCAAGGAAATCAAAGTAACAGAAGTGAAAGGCTCTGACATTTAAAGCAAAGGTAAATGCTGAAAACAATACAAGAGAAAAAGTGCATTATTACATTAACTTTGAGCCTCTAGAAAAATCTAAAATCAATACAGACTGAAAAAAAAAAACTGGAGAGGTTTATTTCTCATTTAGAGAAAAAGTAACAAGGTTGTTAAGTACATCTTGCTAAAAGTAGGTAAAGACTTATAGGAAGATTCAACAGTAATATGATGTATTGAGCCTCTGGAGATGTTGAGGCACTCTCCTATTACTGTATTTTTGAACATTTATTTTGAATAGTCAGGAGTAGTTCAGGTGGTAAGCAAAGAAGTTATAAAAAGCAAATGTGGTATCAATAATGAAATGGGGATGGGGAATAGACAGAAAAAATATTTAAATCCCCCAGTAATATGGTGGGGAAAAAAAAAGAAAAATTCATTACATGAATGGATGTTAACTTAATGAAATAGTTCAAATAAGAAGCATGAAACAATGAAGAAATCCCCCCCCTTCTCACCCACAAAACATTTTTTTCTTAAATTGATATTCTTGGGGTATATGTTTATGAAATGTGCCGATAGTGCATCATTGTCCAAGTTAACTTTTTAAAAGCCACTCAGAGTTTAAAAATATGAAAAGAACCATAGTCCTTCTAAGTTTCATGCATGCGCTGAATTTCAAGCGTATGAATAAACATGAGACTACTTGCTCAGAACATCTCTTTCAAATGTTTAGCACATGTGCCTGTCTTTTGAGTATCAGGGAAGTTGTATTCTGTGGGCTAAACCCCTTGCATCTTCCTCTAGTTGCATAAAAAGACCCAGGATTCCCAACCAGTTTAATTTCACTGTATGGCAACAGAGAAGGAAATGAGAAAACGTGCTGTCAGTGCTGCAGTTAGCTTTGTAGGGGCACTTCTGGCTGCAGTGATAATGTGTGACTGTTGGCTTCACAAAGTACGTCCAATCTCCTAACCTTTGACAAAGCTATTGCATCTCCCTAAAGAGAGGGTACTTTGTTAAAGGTGAGATATTTTGTTGTTGTTGTTGTTCTCTATGTAGACAGCCTTTTGCCATCCAGAAATATGGAAACATTTCTGAAGTAATAGTATGTTTCTCTGATTGTATTGGTCAGTAGAGAGATGCGGATAGAATAGAGCCATAAAGACTAGCATAATATTGTACAGAGCATGGAGCTGAAAAAAAGATAAACTTAGTCGTTGCTTATTCTGATTCTCTTTAGTTAAAAATACTCTTACACATGTTCAGAAAAAACAGTAAGAAGAATGAATTGTTGATATAAAGGAAGGTGTAATGGCAATTAATGTTTAAAAAAAAATTGATAGAAGAATTTCATGGAGCTCTTTGACTGCTGAGCCTGCTAAATGACATGCAGAAAGTCCCTCACCTGCAAATGTATAACACTTATCCAGGTAAAGCCCTAGGCAATATATCATAAAAAATACTCACAAATTTAAGTCCTTTTTAACTTCAAATGGGTAGTGATAGACATTTTCTGTTTCTAATCCAAGAGAAGGTAGAAAATTGCAATTTCCCAGGTATGATTTTGGCCGTATGAAGAAGAAAACATCAAGACAAGAATCTTTTGCCATGGTTACACACAATCATCAGAGACAATGCTACACAAGGGATTTACACTTCCAAACCTGCTGCCAGACCATGTTTAAGTCAACTCCAGCCAACTTCTTTGGACTTGTACTGCTAAAATACTCTTAAAGCACTGTGATTTTCCTAACAATATTAATTGATACAATATTGATTGTATCAATGGATGCAAATACTGATTTTTGTGTCCAAGTAGGTGTCTGGACTCACTAGCAGTGAGGGGGTTTACATGTTTTAGACACTATAAACACACTGCTATTTGCTCTTTTCAGTCTGTAATATCTCTAAAAATTAGAAGGAAAAGATCCTTAACCTCATCAGAATACATTGAAACTGAAAAATTAATGCACTGCTCCTGCTGAAGCTGAGATTCAAAATTCAGATCTGGATCTTTAACATTGTAAAGCTTTGGCTCTCCAGATCAGATTGATCGGGTGCATCTTATCCTGGGACAGAAAGAGGGACCCCTGAGATACATAACACCTGCGATCTGTTTTTGACTATTAGGAACTGTAGTTCCTGCATGGCACTTAAAATTTTAGCATCATTTGGGAGTTAGTAATAGGCTCTGACTACTGTCAAAACAGGCAACAGGACATGCATTATTTAACTAGTAAGACACAAATAGGTTTTGAATTAGTCAGGCTTCCAGGTAGGTTGAAATATTTGGGGATTTGTTAAACGTGATGGTAGACTTCAAATAGGACTTTGGTCCTTCAGTCTTTTGGCATTTCTGGCCTAGCCGTGGACCTGGAGGAGTTCTGGGTGACAACCCTTATCCAAAAAGAGAAAATAAAAATCATTGTAACCTGTAAATTTGTTTAAAAGATTTTTTTTTTAGGAGAGAATCTAGTGGGTTTACAATTCAAGGAAAAAAACCAAAAACCAAAAAATCCTGCTTGAACATTTACCCCTAGTTACATTCCAGCCTGTCTGTATACTGATAAATGGTTCAATTTACCTGCTGTGTCCTCATTAGCAGTTTTCCTATTCTGTATTAGATGTTAGTATTAAGTGTGCACACATTAGGATGTTTGTAGAATTAAGGCTGCTTCTGCAGTGTTAACGCATGACATTGTTTCTTTTAACATTGTTAAAGGAAGCCATAAATAAATGCTAAATGGTTAATTATAGCAAAAATAATTTTGTACAAGCTGTGTTACATGTTAAGAGTATTTTGGCTTCATGTGGTTGACAGCTTGTTTTCTGACTTTGCGGTACCTACTAGAGGTTTTTTGGCAAGAAATAAAAGGGAAAACTGGGAATAACAGGGAACACAGTTTCATTAGGGAAAATGATAACCATTTCTGTCTTCACCTTTTTTAAGTTCAGTTTTTCTATAGGTTAAAGAGGAGATTTGTGTAATTCAGCTCCCTTTCTCTTTGTGCTGTTTGAGCTACAGAGCTCTAAAAGCTTGTCTTTAGTGAAGATATTAAGAGAGCATGTCCAAAATAGTATATTTATTTCAGACCAAGGTGTTTATCACGTAAATTATATACTACTTTCAGTATTACTTGACAGCCCAAGGGGGCTTTCATTTGGAGAGTCATCAATGTACCCTTGAAGTCCTTTAAAATAATGTGTGTCGGTGAGTAACTTAAACGACACAGTTTGAGACGTTTATAGTTGCATGGAACAGTGAGGGAACCTTGCTGCTTTTGGGGTAGCAGCACTAACAGATCTGCTATGGTTTATTTTATATGGCTCCTTTATTGCACCTGATTTTTTTCTAGTCTGAACATCCAAAAAGACATCTGTGCTCTTTTTCTCTCATGCCCTCACTATTTAAAGGCTTTGTAATAGATTTTGTACAACTCTTCTGCAAGCAGCCCTTCTTGAGGTCAAGACCAAGTAAGGGAAATCTTCAGCCAAATTCCTTTTGAATTTGAAAATTTAAACAACTTGAGGAAAAAGAAGTAAGACAATGGAAAGTGGAATCCAGCCTTATTTGTAACAGATGCTATTAACACATGCTTAGTTTTATAGCCTATTTTGGCACTCTCTCGCCTCTTTCTTCTGAAATAACTTTAGTATTAAAAGTTCATTGCCAGTCCCAGGCAAAACCGCCTAAATAAAATGGGCTGATAGTCTCAATATAGCTCATTGAAAATGCATTACATACAAGTTAAGGATTAAAAATTATCTTTTCCTTCATTCCTGAAACAGGCTTAGGGGTGCAGGTAGGGGGAAGGACAACTTTGCTTAGCACTTCTGTGCATTATGACACCTGTGCAGTGAAATTAATGCAGTTGTGATGTGACTGCAGATAACCAGGAGGCTCTGTGTAGTCTCAAACCTGCAGCCCAGCATACCTAGCTATTTCTAGATACACGGTGATCTAGAAACAACCATGAGAGTCTTTGTTTCAGTGGCAGGGGGTTTCATGCTGCAGTACTAATGCAGCAAAATTTTTGTGGCCACAGATTCTGCTTCAACCAAGTGGAGTACAGCCCTCGCTTTTCTTGGTTCATAAGCAGATTTTTAGCACAGAATGTCAAATCAGATAATTTATAAAGTAAAATTAGCAAAATGAGACAGTCTTCCTCACTGCTCATTACTCATTTTTTCTGATAAATTTCACTCAGTTAACTAGATTGTACTTCTTCTCGCAGAGGGGCTTCCCCTTCCAGCGTATCTTTTTAGATATTCAGTAGATAATTAAAATTCAAAATGTTAACGGTGCTACTTATTTTTAGAACCTGAGATAAATATGGGCAGACAGATTTGAAAATAAATGAATAGAGACCAGAGAGCTCTGAACCATTGGGGTAAAAATGTTGGTAGACACCTGTTGTAACCCTCTTTGGTGCAGCCTGTGCAGGGAAGGGAATCTCCATCCACGTCTCTTCAGACATCTCCGCCCACTGATGCTGGAGAGGAAGAGGAGGTGATATCTCACTGCAGAAGGCAAGATGTTTCTCTGTAATAACTAAAACGCTACAGAATTGAATAAAACAAACCCCAGCAAAATTTTCTGTCTCACAAGGATAAAATCTATTCCATGTTTTGAATCTTCCAAAGTCAGCAACACAACTGGCCTAATCTTGGTACCATCTCTGAGGAAGATACCTCTGGGAGGCACGTTTTGCCCTTGTGCAGCAGCATTGCCCTTTTGGGGCAATTATTTAAGTGTTGTGTCAAACAGGAAAGCTGATTTTTTAGCTCATGTAATCAGTGACTGCTTTACAAACCCAGGTGGTTCATGGATCAGTTCATGAGCAAAACATACACTTTTTCTGAGCCGGGAGCTCCACATCGATGCCGCAGGCTGGGTCTTCAAGACCAGACCCTGGGTAGAGTATCCTCTCAGGAAGAGGGCCTCTGGTTTTCTGCCCTCCCTTGCCTTTCATAGCTGTGTCACAGCTCCTCAGTTGTAGGCTGTGCTGGGGTAAGGAGTCGTCCCTGTGGTATGAGCTGTGCAGGAAGGAATTCAAGATTTCTTTGGTCAGAAAGAAGGAGCAAAGTGATGTTTGGTTGCCTAAAGTGAGAACTAAGGGCAGGGAAAGACCTACACATTCGTTTTGAAGACTGCTGAAATGTTGTGGCTAGGGAATGTTTAAAGATGAACTTCTGACTTCTCCTAACAACTCATGTAGGTCCCTCTTCATACAGTTTATGTGCTCAAGACACCTTTTTAAGGTGCTTTCCTTAAGGTGTTAGGAATGGATTCCACTGCGGGACTGAAGCATTGCAAAATTGGACACAACACTTCCAACACATGGCTCTGAGGAGTGCGAGACTGCTGCATTGCCACCTTGGCGCAGCCCTCTACCTCAAATTCATCATCAATTGCATCAGATTGCTGAGCAGATGGTTTGCCAAAACACAAGGGCTGGTGCAAGGAAGGGGGCAGGGACGAGGATGAGTCCAGTCCAGAGCTGGACAGGTTGAGAACAGCCCTACCTGAGGTGGGACAAGTGCCCAAGGCTTCCCTCCTGACATGAGATCAGCCTCAGTGCCTCCCCTGTGATCACATGCATTGATGCCAGAGCAGAGACATGAACCTGGAAGCAAACTCATGGTACTTCTGGTTGGCTAATACATGGCAAGCTTTTGATGCTTCAGTGAAGGCAGCATTGCACTAACTCAACCGATACCCTCATGTGCAATCCATGAGCATATTGAAAACTCAATTTGCAAATCCAGCGTAGCTTCTAGTAGCACCCTGGGCCTTTGATCTCTGACTCCTGATGCGTTTTGCAAGGATGAACACCAGAACCTGTGAAAGCCAATGGACACCACCCATCGGCTTCGGTAGTCCCAAAATCATGTGTCCGGCACTAACTAAATTAAACAGGGGAGCTGTCCCACCAGCTACGCGGTCTTCCCAGGAGGTGCGGAGTGGGGAGGTGATTCACCCCCAGCCAGCCAGTGTGTCAGTGCCAGCAGCAGGGATGGAAGTGAGAAATGCAAACCCCGGGCCTCTGCTCTACCCAGCAGACCGCACCCTCCAAGGTTTCCTGCCCGTGGTGAATTGTGTCAAGTTTTATCTGCGAGACGGGTTTAAAAGAAAAAAAATGAAAGGGAAAAAAAAAAAGCCAACAAAAAAAGCCAGTTCTCATGAATGAAAAATTATCCAGGCTTCAAAAGCTTTCTCAACTTTTCTGGGAGCAGCATCTCGCTCAAATAACTGAAGAAATACTGTGAGTTTTCTCTATCTCTTATGACATGAAGTCTGACTCGCTAGCTTTTACCAAAGATACTAAGTGATAAAAGTTCACTGTTAAAAATGGTTCAGCCTTTCTGGGGAGCCTTTTTTATCAGGTTGACCACTTTGGGTTGAACAGCTCACAGATTTTGGTCTAAGCATGACAGCTCTGGTGTGCTACAGAAATGAAAGACAAGTCAAAAGCCGCCCCCCCCGCCCCCCGCACCTATATTTAAATAAAAGTAAAACCAATACAACACTAGGGCTGTAATAATCAGACTTGTACACAATATGGTCAGCCCTGACTGACTACGTGGTGGTAAACACTCATCTGGAAATAGGTGATTGAGGCTTGCTGGGAGGTGTTATCAGTATTCATAATGTTACATTCTCTATAACAGAGTTGTTTTTCCCATCAGCCGTGTCCAAGATGAAGTGTGTTTGCAAGATCAGTCTGGTTGCTTTACCAATGTTGTTCATTTTTTTTTTTTCAGCTTATACTAGTATGAGTGAATCTCACGAAATGACTCCCCTTTGAAAGTGGCTGATGGCCAATCTGCCATCGAACATCCTTCCTGTGCTTTTATTGCGTTGCAGAGAGCGGGGAGGGGAACAAAGCCTCACAGGGCCGGTGGAGCATCATCTGAAGTGACTTGTCACACCACAAAACATTAGGCTTTTTGGAATGATGCCCCAGGCATTTATTTCCTTCTGTTCTTCATCTTGGGTTTCTTTGTTTTTACCCACTTCCCATATCTGCGTTTTGTTTGGGTTTTCATCTACTCAATTCACCATGTTCCACTGAAATCCAATTGCTGTCCTTTTGTCAGAGTTTTGGGGCTGGTCGGTCCATTTGGGTTTTGTGTTTCTTTTGTTTTCAGCTTGGTTTGGTTTGCTTGGACTTTTATTGGGAAGGGGTTATTTATGTATTTGTCTTATTGGAGAGGGGTGTTACTGGAGGGGGATTTTGCAGTGGCAGTGTCTTGTCTTTTTTTTTTTAATTTGCACTTCTCACCAACATATTATTTCAATCTTAACTTCAGCATAACAAAGATTTTCTCTCTGACAAAAGGGAATCTGTTTTACGAGATCTATTATGTGACATAAGAAATTGTGCCATTTAGACCCCAGGAAAGAAGAGGATGTACAGTGGCAGCAATGCCAGCAGGAGATAGGCATGAACACAGGCTTGGTCTCCTCCGACCTGTCCCCTGGTAGATCTACCCCTGCTCACAGACACGAACGCACTCTTTTGCATTTATGTTTGCCCCACAGGATGAAAACTCAGGGCAGGACTGCTCTAAAAAGCATGATGCCTTCCTGAGGGTGAGGAGGAGTAAGTGCTCCAGCTTTACAGGCCAGAGCTTGTCCTTCCTGCCTACCGGGTAGATGATTTCACTGCAGCATCCTTGCAGTTCTCAACGTCTGCACAAGATTGCTTCAAGATGGTTTATCGTCTGCTGGACTGCTGTGCTTTTCCCATCAGCACTATGGACAATGGGAAAGGTGTTAACTTACCAGGCTTTTAATTTTTCTGCTGAACTATCACCTCAGCAATACTGTATGGCAGTGAGTCCACAGGTTAACGTCAGAGAGTGAACAGCTACAAGTTTTTCCTCCTGTGCTCGAGTGCCATTTAGGCTATTATCCTAACCTACGCAAAGAAGTGCATGTAACAGTTTGTTATATGCAGTCGTATTGCTTCTTCCTTGTGGGGCTGAGTTTTGGTGCTCACTGTATGACCGAGTACAGCTAAGCATACTGGGGTGCTGCCGTTCCCGTGCCGGAGCCTCCCCTCACGTGTATCGGCTGTTCCTAGATAAGGTCACAGCGGCCTTGGCCTGCAGTCTCCAACACGTGCCCCATGCGTCCTCTCTGTAACTTGCCTGTGGGTGCTGTGCAGACCAGGCTGCGTTTCTGGAGGTGCTTGTGCTTTCTCATTACACAGGGACGGGATTTGTTGCACATCCTTACTGCTTCCTACCCTTCCCATCCGTGTTCTGGGCAGTAGCAATGAAGGGGAAAAGAGGGACTAGGACACGAAGGGAGGTTATTGAAGAGAAAGAGAGAGAAGACCTGGAGGAAGGCGATGGAGATGAGTCAGAAAGCGTGAGGGAGAGCGAGTCAGCCCGCAGCCCCCAGGGAAAGTGCAGGTCATTCCTGGTGAGCAACCCAGGGACCTTTCCCGCTCCCCTCTGGCTTGGGGAGACTGACCCCTTCGGTGCCCAAGTGGGGCGGTGATGCTGCCCAGGCAGCCAAGCCTTTCCCCAGGACATCAGCAGGAGGGTGTGCTGGCCGGGATTGCAGCCCCATGGCGTGGCGGGGAGGCAGCCCTCCCGCAGCCTCTGCCTCCCAGGGTGCCCCGCTGGCCCCGACCAGCAGAAGCGGAGACATGTGGGGTTGGACTCCGAATGTGGGGGCAGGCAACGAGCGTGGCAAGCCTTTTCCTGAGGCTACCCAGAACCTCCTCAGGTGCCCAGCCCTGCTGCTCACTCGGCCAAGCTGACCCGGACGGGACAGTTGCTTGTCACCCCGCCGCAAGTTCAGAGATAAGGACGAGAGGCTCTCAAATACATTTCATGGAAGCCAGCTCAGAATAAAAGGCAGCCCTTCATTTCAGGAAACCTCATTTTTCATTTGTAAAACACTTTCATTCAGAAAAAAGGAGGCGGGGAGGGAGAAGAAAAGCGGAGTGCCACTTCTTCCCAACCATAGCAAATACACCTGCACAGCAGCTTTCATTCTTTGAAAAATGTAAAAAGCATGTTTTCGTGGGGCACCAGCAAATCCAGCAGTTGCCTGTTGCTTCCTAAATGCAGTTGCTTGTAATTTTGTCAAATGACAGCTGTTTGGGCTAAAATACCCCAGTTTGGAGTCTGCCCCAGTATATTTTCTCTGCCTGGAAATTTTAAGTGGTTGCTGATCATTTAGCTGGAAAAAAATACACTCTTTTCCCCCCACACACGCTTCAAGATATTTGGTGACCTTTTCTTCATGCCCTCAGGCTTTGGAAAAAGGACTTGAAATGTGGCAGGATTTTGGCTTGTGTGTCAGGAACGTGCCACTTGCCTGCGAAAAACCTCCATCCAAATTTTGCCAAGTTACAAGCCTCCGAAGAGATAAATCATCTGGTTCACAAGCGCTCGCTAAAGCTGGACAGCTAAAAAAAAATCCTCCCTAGCTTTGTCCCAGTCTCACAGCTCCCCGTCAGCCCCCGAGCTCTGCACCTGAGCACCGCTGCGTGAAATTTAGTATTGCAGCCCAGGGGCTGGGGCTGGTTGGAGTCTCACCCGGGAGGAAGGTCCCACTCGCCACTGGCCCCACGGTGCCAGGCAGCAACAGCCTGAGACCCAGCACTGCCTGCGGCAAAGCAGAAGGAGCTGGAGGGGGAGAGGAGGGCAGAAGTGGCTTGGGGTGGGACTAGGGATGAAAGACAGAGGGAGAAATTGTACCTTAGAGCTGGTGGTGATGGGACAGGGAAGCAAAAGTGGAAACCAGTGAGGGAAATGGCTCCCCCACCACCACCAGCTTGCTGGGACTCTGGGTGGGGAGTGTGAGATTGGGCTCGAAGGAGCCTGGGACCAACAGCAGAGAGAAACAAGGGCAGGAGATAAAGGAGGGGGAACGAGATCCAGGAGGAGCCAAAGAGCAGTGGAGGAGCAAGCGCCTGGAGCATACGGGGGACGTGCTGGATGAGGACTAATCATGAGAACAGCAACTCAGAGTACCTCTGCAAGCTGAAGCAGCAGGCTACAGCCAAAGTGGCCAATATAATGTAATCACATCTTGTTGCTTCACTTTGCTCTCCCTTCCAATTCTGTCTCTTTAAGTTAAGGGAACCACATACTCAGGCACACAAACACCACACAGACAAGTCCAGTGCCAATATTTCTTAACATTTCCCTAAGTAGCCTTCATAATTTTCTCCTGTCTTCACAATGTTGTACCTGAAGTGCAAAATAAAAGAAAAAGAAAAACCAACCCAAAGCAAATAAGCAATCTGAAACTTTTGTGATTAAAGAGACTTCCTACGAGAGTTCAAGGCGAGGCACTTTCATCAACAGGCTTTGTAAACAAGTGGGCTTGTAAATGGTGAGTGGGTTTGTAAATAAAGGGTTGACTTTCTGACACGCTGAACACCCACCACTTCAGACAGAGCCACAGCGGTGACCAGCACCTCTGAATCACAGGCCATGAGGCCTTTCCCTGCTCTGAGACCTGTGCCAAAACCATCCCTTAGCTCTGCTCTTTTTGCCTCGTTTTGCACTCAGTGAGGTACCTGCCACCGGGACGAGATGGTGGATG
This sequence comes from Gavia stellata, assembly GCF_030936135.1. Classification (NCBI taxonomy): domain Eukaryota; kingdom Metazoa; phylum Chordata; class Aves; order Gaviiformes; family Gaviidae; genus Gavia; species Gavia stellata. The sequence goes on from NC_082596.1 coordinate 92,962,579, forward strand.
ATTCCTCCAGTCAACCCCAACCCTTGTCCAGAATTCCGGAATTTCCTTCTTATTTAGGATAATGGATGCAGTTGCTCATAAAAATGGGTTGTTGGGGGTTTGGGTTACTTGGTTTTACTTTAGATATAGATCTGTTTTCATCACCACCGCCATCCTGGTCCTTCCCTGTGGGCCCATCTCTCCAAGGCATGGTGGAGAAACCTTCCTCTTATGGCACTGAAAGGATGCAGGGGAGCTTACTTTAATTCACAGCTTAGCTGCTAGTTTTCACCTGTGATCGTTAGCAAGTTGCTCAGTCCACTCAAAAGCAACTTCTAAGGCAGCCCTGAGCCTACACCTACCTCTCACTGCCACCACACAACAGCTAGGTACCATCCCACCATCGCTCCAGCCGGCACCTCGCAGCTGGTGTGAAGGACCCAGGTTGTAAAGTGGCCCTGCAAGCTCCCCACCAGCTCTGTACGCTGTGTTGAGACCTCGACTGTCAACGCAGCAGACTGTCTGCAGCTGCGTGTGTGCCTGATCCTTCTTTTCTCAGCTGCCCATGAGCGTGGACAAGCAGGGAGCCACAGCAGGACCAGCTCCTGGAAATGCTCCCTTCACTGCTGACTAGGACAGCACTGCCCGGGCAAGGGCGATGTCTGAGGCTGTGAGCTCGCGAGGAGGAGTTACAGGGCCTTCCCGCTGGGGCTGCCTGGGGCTGGGCATCTGGAGGGCTGCTTGCAGCACTCCTGACTACCCAGGGAAGATGCTGGTCTGGTGCCTAAGACTGCAAAGGGCTCCCTGGTGCCATTTCCAGCACTTCTAGGCATATGACCCCATTCGAAAACATGCTGTCCATGTGTTGAGTAATTTTTTTTCTTTTTTTTCTTAATTATCAAAACCTTGATCTTTTTCTTATCAACCCTCTGTATTATTTTTTCAACGGTGGTGGTGGAGGAGGGATCTAGTTAGTAATGCTTCCATTCTCCTGCCACTTGCCCCATTGATTTAGACAGGAAACTTCTGAGGACAAGAAATATGTCCCTTACTAGATGCTACTGCACTGGGTAACCTCATTTCAGTTTGCTGTCTGGACAGTAAAACGGAGGCAAGCATTAATAAAAACTGAGCATCCAAATACCTGAAAGTTCTTGTTTGACCGTCTCAAGCTCACCTTCACTGAAGGTAAAGTTAAACCTCTGAGTTTTTTGAGGATTTCTGTTGGTTTTGAGTTTTTTGAGTCTGTTTTGATTTTGACTCCAACATGAAGATGACCTAATTCGTGTGTGTTCGCACATGCATATGCACTGATTGTGCACTGCTTTTATTAATCAAAGTAGGAAACTTCAGACAGAGACGTGCTGCTTTTTCAGAAGTAACACTGTACTGCTGGAAAAAGAAAAATCAGGTCGATCCTTTAAAGTGACCAATATGGAAAGATGTCCCTCACTTTCACATTCCCTAACTCTGAGTAGAGCAGCCTCAGTGTCTAAAAAGAGTGGTTTCTGTTTATCTCTGCTTATAACAATGTGGACCAAATACTCATGCCTATGTGAATCTTTTCTAGCAAAATACTTCAGGCTGCTCCAGTGATTTCTCTTCTGGCTGTTATGAGTCTCTGTTTATGTTGCCATAGTTTTGTAAAAATGCCAAGCGAGAAAGAAACTGGCCTCCTATTTATGTTCATTTTTGAATTGCTGTCATAAGCAGAGGCCTTGATTCATCAGTTTGGAAATCCATGAAGTAAATGCAGCTCCAACTTACATCATCACGAGGCATGCTGGGGAAAGGGTAACGGGAACGCTGTGGTTCCTCGAGACATTTGGTCGATGGGTCTGGGGATCTTCTGAGTCGCAGACGAACTGAAAGCAGCCTATTGCCGCCTCCAAAGTCAAGGTGCCTGAAGGTAAGGTCAAACCACCGTTGCTCTCTTTCCTTCCCTTTCAGTGTAGGTTTTGAGCAATGTGGTTCTTGGAGGTAGCATCAGGCACCTCCCTTGAAAAGGCTGGAGGCTAATCCAAGCACATATCGCAAAAGCTCTGCATCATTCTGCATTGCAGGGAAACAACGCTCCTAACTTTGCAGCTTGGCTATGTTGCTTACAAAAACTATTTAAAAAAAAAAAAGAAACACAACAACAAAGAAGAAAAACAGCAAAGAAACAGGAAGGAAAACATCAATGAAAATACTAATAGTCTATCCCCGGGGAAAAAGAAGAGACACAGGTTTCATTTAAGGTAACATTAGTTCCACACACACACCAACAACTGTCTGGTGGATGAAGGCTGCTCTCTGACACAGCCCCCGCAGAGGGAGCGCCCCACATCCAGCAGCAAACCAGCAGCTCCGGCTTGGCCAGCAGCGCTCAGTTATCCCCGCTCCCCTGCCCCTCCCCACCACTGCTGAGCTGCGATTCATATAGTAACTGATGAAGTAAAATCAGGAGAAATGGGGACTATATATAAAAGAGCTGGAGTAAAGCCGAGTGGCACCTCGATTCTGCTTCTGAGTAAGTCTTCTGTTTTTAGAAAAGGCCGGGTGGTGCAGGCAAGCCCTGAGCTGGCTCAGCCCCCCCTGCGCTGCCATGCACGCCTGCTGCAAGGCTGCCAGGAGCCGCCGGCTTGCAAGGCACGGGTTTCCCTGCAGCCCCGAGCGCCCAAAACCACGCTCCTGCTGAGTCACGCAGGACCAACCCCGGCTCCCGGGGAGGCATCCCACCCGCTGGACCTCCCTCCGGGCACCCGCGGGTCACAGCCCTGGAGAGCCGGCGACAGGGATGCCGCCAGCGAGGCTGAGCCTCGAAATCGCCACTCTTGGCGGGAGTGAAGGGGTGTCCTCCCTACCACTGAGCTTCTCCTCCATTGAGTTCAAACCTCCCCGGCTCGGCCTTGGCCGCAGGCAGCCTTCCTCCCGGGACGGAGGTCTCCGAGCATCCCAATGCCTCTGCTGAGCCACCTGCACCGATGCGCAGCGTGGGTGTCCACAGCAGAGCAGGTGAGTGACTAGGGAGACTGCGCTGAGCCAGCACCCACCTCCTGATTTCCAGCTTCCCTACTGGTGTGGAGTACTGTCCAAGCTTTTGAGTGGCTGCTCTTTGATTTTTTTTTTCTATTTACTTATTTTATTTTTACTTGTTCGTTGGACGTTTTTCCCCCCAGGAAAAATCTTAGCGAAATTTTGCTTTCCCCCCACCCTTCACTGAACTTAAAAAAAAAAAAAAAAGCAAACCAAAAAAACCCAAAAGCCCAAACCCCAAATGTCACAAAACTCACTGCTCTTTCTGCAAAACAGAATTCTTATTGTCCAGCAGCCTGGACTTATTGACAGGCAGAAGCAAAGCAGACAGACCTGTGACGGCAGTGGGGAAAAAAAAAAAAACAACACAAAAAACCAAAAACATAACAAGAAAGAAAAAACACACAAACACCCTCCCACGTGGGATGCAGCTCAGTTCCCAAGAATGAGTCTGCAGCCTCCAGCATGGCTCGGGCTGTGGGGCCGCAAGGTGCTGGGGAGTGTGGGACCGCCTGGCTGGATGCTTTTGTCTCCTGGGATGAGGGTTTTCCATGTCCCGCAGGGTTGGAGAGGGGTATAACGTGACACAGGACCATGCAAACGCCAGGTAATCTCTTTTCCCTACTTGTGTGTGTGAGATGCTACCCAAAGCCAAACCAGCACAGGCTGTGACAATGGAACTGCTGCAAAGAAACGAACGCCAGCAAACCACCTTGCCTGCCTCCCTGCCCGAGCCCCCATCCCTCCTCAGCCAGGAGTGCTGAATTACAAAGAGGCAGAAGCAGTAAGTGAGAATAAAAGAAAGGTGGGGGTGGAGGGAGGGGAGGGCAGGACGTAGCTCCATTCAAACTGGGTAAGAAAGAGAAAACAACAACTTTTTTAAAAAAGATCACTGGTGTGAAGTTCTGATGCCAACTACAGAACGAAAGGAACCGCTTCGTTACTTAAGTAAATGCGGTCAAGTAGCTGCTGTCTCTGTACGGCTGGTTCACAACAGCTACAAGGGTTTTACCTGGAGATGAAGCATCCTGGACCCCCCCAGCAGTGCCCAGCTCACGCAAGCCCCGTTACTGAGCAGCAGGAGCTGCCCTTCCCAGGGGTGGGATGGTGGGTTGACCTTGGCTGGACACCAGGTGCCACCGAGCCGCTCCATCACTCCCCTCCTCAGCAGGATGGGGGGCAGAGAAAATAAGCCGAAAAAACCTCATGGGTGGAGATAAAGGCAGTTTAATACAGCAAAAGCAAAGGCTGTGCATAGCAGCAAAGGGAAACAAAAGATTTATTCTCTACTTCCCACCAGCAGGCGATGTCCAGCCACTTCCCAGGAAGCAGGGCTTCAGTACGCATAGTGGTTGCTCCAGAAGACAAATGTCGTAAATAACAAATGCCCCCCCCCGCCCTCCTTCTCTTAGCTTTTATTGCTGAGCAGACGTTGTATGGTATGGAATATCCCTTTGGTCAGTTTGGGTCAGCTGTCCTGGCTATGTCCCCTCCCAAGATCTTGCCCACCCCCAGCCTACTGGTGAGGGGGGAATGTTGGAGAGACAGCCTTGATGCTGTGCGAGCACTGTTCAGCAGTAGCCAAAACGCTGGTGTGTTATCAACGCCTTTCTAGCTACCAATACAAAGCGCAGCACTATGAGGGCTGCTATGGGGAAAATAAACTCCATCTCAGCGAGACCCAATACAGGTGGGAATGAAGACCATTTCAGACAACCAAAATATCTGATACTGTCAGCCGTGGTCATGGTTTGAGAGCACGGGATTGAGAGCACGGGACTGAAAAGCCCTGGAGCAGCTGGAGCTGTGCTGTATGGCCATGTACATCGCATGGCCATGTTCTTGCTAACTTTGGACATACTCTTGGGTTATGACATTTTTTTAATACAAAACCACCGCAAGGGATTTGGGCACTCATTTCAGTGGTATTAGGGCATCTCCGATTGCACGGGAGACTCTGCTTCTCCTCTCACCCCATTTTCCTGGGGACGACCCAAGGCTGGTGGCAGCAGGGGCCATTGCAGGACATACTTGCAGGCTCTGTCTTCTGAAACACCCAGCAAGCCTGTGCTCTGCGTTATGCCAGCAGGTGTAAGACTGGTAATTTCCAGCAGATCATGCTATACGAATGCTAGTTCTTGATGCATTTGTTGTATATACCCCGCCACCTTCTCCTAGCATGGATCGTCCTTCTAGCGTGGCACCATACATAGCTCCCAGCTGGGCCTGTCGTTTCACGGTGCTTAGTGATAGAGAAATGCACACACACTGTGCTAAAGAGTTTGCAGCCTATAAATGCAAACAAAAAATCACCAAAAAAAGCATGAGAAGAGCAGGATGGGCAGGGGGGAGGCCAGAGGTAATGCCAGTCCAAGCCTGAGCTTTTCCAGATTTACACCACTGTATTCATCTTTGAAATGACAGAGTTAAGTCCGGAGCATCTCCCCCCTGTTTGAATTGTCAAAATATATTAGCTGGGGCAGGAGGGGAAGAATCTACGTATTTATTTTATTTTTGCTGTTATGCATTTGAGGAGAAACAAGACCTATTAGAAGGCTGAGCCTGACCTACAGCGAGGAGTTGGTACCAGTCAGGAGTGGTAGTTTTCGGACTAGGGTAAGAGCTGTAAGTAGGAGCGCAGTGCTGCAGAGGAATCCTGCTCCATGGCTGCAGGTAAGCGGTGAAGAAGGCTCAGCCTTCAGGCCGCTGCCTCTGATGCATGTCACGCTGCCCTCCATCGCCATGCGCTCTCACATAACCCCACGCACCCTCGAACCACGCTCCTGCCAAACCGAAGGTAACCGCCGGGAACGGCCCCTCTCTGGGCTGCACCTCAGTTCTGTCTCTCTTGAGATGCTGACTGAAAGGTTAAGCCACTGAAAGGCTGGGATTAATTATTTATGGACAATTTTCTTTTAAATTGTGTTTTGCTAAAGAGATAATTTCTCCTTACACAAAGTCATCTGAGGTGGTCAGAAGGGAATTAACATCCTCCAGGCTGTCCAGCGGAGTGCCCAACACCCTTACAGGTGGCCCCTTTAGCTTAATAACGAGGGAAAGATGAACACAGAGGGGCAGAGATGGAGGAAGATGCTGTTACACACCGTTGGGTTATCACGTCTGATACGGCCATCAGGCAGAGAGTCTGATTCACTTCTGGAAACGCTCCAGTTCGATGCCACAGCCAGACTGCTGAGCCCGTGGCTGCAGTGTGGGCCTACAACTGCCGCAAGTCTGAAGTGAATCAGCCCTGCCACGGGCAGCCTTCTTCTAGGGACAAGACGCCAGCTGGCAGCAGGCGGTAGGAGCCCTGCCGCGGCACAGAGAAAGAGTGTGAGAGCAGCTCAGCACTCCCAGCAGACAAACTACCATCTCCGGCATACTCTGTGCACAGCGATATTTTTTTCTGTTTCACCCACAGAGACTTTGTCTCAGTACCTGCCACACACACGCACACGTTTGCAGGCCAGCCCAGGGCGCTGCCTGTACGCCGCAGCAGTTCAGCATCGTTCCCATGCAGGCCCCTCGTCTTTTCTTGTAAAAGAACCGATTCAAGTAAATTCTGACTCTGTATTCCCACCTTTGCTTGACAAACAGAACAGGGAAATGCCATTAACACGCAAGCGTTCCTCAAACCACTTTGTTTTTGCTAGTCGCTCACTGCCAGTCACAGTGGAAACAACACCACTTCCTCCCACATGCTGTCAGTGCCTAGACTGTAGCTATTCGCTTTTAATTGAATTAGCCAGCCCATTGCTTTTTTGTTATCCTATACAAAGCAGCTACATTCTGCAAACACCTTGCCGGAGTGACTAAATCAGACGGTGAGATAATTATTTCCACCACATCACTCACTTCGGTTCCAAGTTGGCCATCAAAACACAGGCAGCTATGAGGTTCATGGGATGTCCTCGGCAGTTAAGTAACATCACAGACCTGCTCCCAAATAACTGAAGTCATCTCTGTTTTTTGAAAACTCAGACTTTACTATCTAGGGTGAAATCTCAGCCCACGAAGTCAGTGGAATCAGGATTTCGATCCTCCCCCCCAGCCCTGCCCCACTCCAGCTTCTCAGACTATAAGCATTTCACCAACGCCTCAGTTTCCACTAAAATAATACTTATTGCTGTTGTTGTTATTGCTGTCATTAACACAATTGAACACAGCTCACAATATTCCTTAGAGAGAAAAGAAAACCTTTGCTTTAATCATCAGCATAAGAAGTGATAAATGGCACGTTTGCTTTGTGCATCTATCTTAAAACTCACCTGCTTCCAATGTGTTTAAAAGCAGATCTAAGTAAGTTCTCACAAATAAACAAAGGACTATTTCAGGGGCGGGAGGATGGCTTTGGATAGCTTTTAATCATGGGGTTACTCTGGACCTACCAGAGACACTTATCTGCCCCTTGGCAAACCTCACCAAGCGTTTCCTTGCACACACTGAGGGCAGGATAACCTTCCCTCTTGCCAGGTAGAGGACCTTGCCCCATGCTTGTACAAGACCCAAAATACACAGGCTGTGAGCTTGGAGAGGTTTTACAGGCACTACCATCAGCGTGAACCCTTCTCAAGCATCGTTTAGATGCCCCTTGCCCGGTGCATTTGGCCTCTCCCCTCTGCCCGTGCAGCGGAGGAGGGGAGCAGCAGGTTCCCCCAGCCCACGGAGTGGCTGCGAGGGGCTCGGGGGAGAGGGAGACACTCAATGTGTGAGGTTGGCTGCCTGCTCGTGGAAAGGAAAGGACCATCTCTGCTGGTCCAGGAGGTTAAAAGCAATCTCAGGCATGCTGGGCGCACGCATTTCCTTGCACCCGCGCAGCTCACAGCGAAGCCTTCTGCTGGGACATGGCATTGCCAGGCCAATGAGCTAGAACTTCCCAGAAAAGAAGAAATGTTGACTGGTCATGGGAGCTGGTACCTTTGCGTCATTGGCAGTAAAATTAATGATTAATTGAACTATTCACTACTTAAAAATCAGCCTTCCTCACCCATTAAACCCTTTGCAGTCTTGATGAGATTCCCTGGTGGACTGAGCAGGAATTGCTGTCTTTGTTCCAGAAATAATAGCCTTTGCCTTCTCCCTCTGAAGATGGAGCTGGAGGGAGCTGGGCAGGAACAGGAGCATGTGGGTGGCCGTGGGGAGATGCCTACATGAAGCCAAGGAAGCTTCGCTTGACTTTGTTGAGGAACCAAGGAATTATTCAACATTCCACTTTCACTAAGGCTTCACCACATCAGGATCACTTGTTAACTTTCACTCCTCTTAAAAACGTTCTTCAGTCTACACGCTGCTCCTTATCTGATCTCTGGGCTCTCAGTTCCTTCTCTATGGTCACCTTCTCCTCTCCCTCAGCATCATCTTCTTGTCTCTCTGCCTGGCCTTGCCATGACCCCGGCTGTATCACTGGCTGTGGCTCCTCTGATGTTTTCAGCCTCCCCTTGCCCCTCTGCACAGCTAAGTTCCTTCAGGACCTCTCCAACAGCTTTGAGCCTCCTGCTTTTCTCTACCTTTAGCACCGGGTCCATTCTGGTAAGCTCTATCCCAGTTGAAAATCCGCTTTTTCCCACTCTCCCAGTGTGCCTGAAAGCCTCTTGGCAAGGCCCTCCAGTAACCCTCTCCTGCAGCTCCTCTAGACTTAGCCACATGGCACTGACTCCTCTAAGCACAACCAGCTCCTTGTTTCTGACCATCACCATCCTCCATCCTCTTCCTCTTCCCTGGCCTCCCTTCCTCCTGCTTGCCAGAGCACCAGTGGCTGCAACATCCCTCTTGCTGTGCCTTCTTCTGCCCCTTCCCTCCCTCGAATCTCTTCCTCAAGCTTTCTCCCCTAATCCAAGCATGACCCACTGCACCAATATTCCCCAAACTCTCCCTCGCCCTCCGCTTACACCTCCACTTAGCAGCCTCACTGCCACCTTCCTCCATGGCCAAGGCCACAGCTGCCCCTTGGGGATCCCTTTTGCTGCCTGCCCTGTCCCCTCCTCCATCCTCCCCTGCGGTGGTCTCCAGGCATGCTCCTGGCCTGCTCCCTTAGTGTCCCTCCCTCACCCCTCGCAGACCTCTTCCTGACCCCATCACAGCTCCCGTTCCCCCCCCATAACCAACTTTCCCTGTGCAGCAAGCTCATACCTGCCCTCCTCTTTTTCCAGCCAATTTTAGCTTCTCTCTTCCTTTTTTGATGGGGGGGGGAAGGCTGGAAGGGAGAGCTGTCTTTATGCATTGATTATTTGGTTTTTTTCATGTCTTTTCTGCTCCCCACATCTGCATGTGCTGCCTTATTTCTGAGAAATAGCTGACTTCTCCTCCTGGCCAAAACCCACTTCTCCACTTCTCCAGACCTGCTCGCCCCTTCCCTTGTGAAAGGCAGAGCTAATTCACCTTAGCAGCACGTACCAAATGGCCCTAATTATCCCCAGCTAAACCTGGCAACTGAACTGTCCTCAACCAGCTGTCCTCCTCCACGCTCGCTCCTTGCATCCACCGGGTCCATGCCTGCAGCTGCCCTGCTCTGCCTCATCCATCCGAAGATGGAGAGTTTTTACTGGGAAAGACGCAGTTTGGCTGGTATGGTAAAGAGCAGTGCTGATAATCCTTGGATCCTGCCAGACTAATTTCAGTACCAGCCCATTTGCAAGGGTGTGCCAGAGAGGCTGGAAGGAGAGGCTGCACAAGAGCACTCACCTTCCCCTGCCAGAAGTCAAGCCCACCTCCCCAAGCTGGTGGCCAGGGGAAGGGGTTGTTGGTACCAGAGTTACAGTCTTCGTCCTGGGAACACCGAGCATGTGGCCGGAGGAGAAATGGGTTTATCGGCGCTCTTGGAGTATGCGGTTTGTTTTCCATAAGACCTTGCAGGAAAGATGGAGTTTCGGAGCAGCACAATCAGCTGCCTGTGTCCTACAGTGCAGTCTCCCAGGTCTAATAAGGCACAGGGCATCAATGGATGCTCCTCCCGAGGTGGAGTCTAAAAAATTAAGTGCCTAATATATGTTGAGACCCTGCAGCAGATGGCCATTCGCATGTGCTCACTTGATCTTTCTTTCTCTCCTCTCCCCAGCCCAGTATTTTCATAAAACCTCTATAGCATCATTAGCACCTTTTCCCTCACTCACATGGGAATGAACTTGGCCAAATGTGTAAAATGTCATTTTAAAGGGGTGAAGGGGGCTTGCTAGCTGCACACACACACACATGGTGTGTGCAAAACCTCCATGTTTTACTTAATGATTCTGGCTTTAATATAAACTTTGTAAAGAAAAAAAAAATAATCAGCCTTCATAATAATAAATGAAGATGAGCCAAATAACCTTGCCAAATATCTGCACCTAGCAGGCTGCAGGATGGTAAGCAGCAGAGAAACCGTGCTTCAGATTAAAAAAAGAAAAAAGAAAAAAAGAAAGAAAACCTTTCCCCCCCACTTCCTGCAATAATCCTCTTCACTCCCCCCCACACCCTGAAGCACCCCCCACCACCACCTCCCAGAAATGAGCTCATTGGTTTCCAGAAAACCCGCGCCATCCCCTCCCCGCGGCAGGGATCCCTGCTGCCCGGGGCGCCTTCAGCTTTTACGTGGGTGCAGGTGCCCCCACGGCACAGGTCTAGACCGCTAGACGTGGGCCAGATCCCCGGCAAGCGGTGGCATGTGGGTATGCGTGCCGAGGAGCCGTCGGGGAGCCGGGACAGGCGGGTCAGGTTCAGCGGCTGTGTCACCGCCATAGCGGATGGTGAAGGTTCGGCAGGGTCCCTCGGCAGGAGCCGACCTATCACAGCTCCGGGCTGATTTCAAACTTCCTTTTTGCGGTTTATGTCGCCTCGATTTATTCATTTCCTTGTAATTTACAGATAGACATCAATGCTTGCTATATTTAAACAGTGCCTGTATCTGTGTGGGGATTGTAGGTAAGCCATTTTATTCGTAGAGTGATGGTTTTAAAGGAAAGTGAGACTTCAGAGTCACACTTCAGGCCGGCACCGTCTCATGCGTGGGTACGGGTGACCTGCATCCGCACCCAGGGACGCCAGGCAAACCCCCGTCCTGGCCCATGGGACACAGCTCCCAGCTCCTCCACCTTCCCGCCACCCCACCACAGAGAAGGCTTGTCCACTTCTCTCCCATCCACTCCGCAAAGCGCAGCGACCATCCAGGGTAACTAGTCCGAATAATAAAATTGTTAAGGTGGTGCAATGAAAACTTCCAGGATTTGGTTATACTGGGTGTGGGAGAAGCTCTGGAAGAAAAGACTGTGTTTTGTTTAAAAGGAAAAAAAGATTCTGCACTATTCCCATGCAAATGTCTGTCATTTGTTTCACCGTTTTCCTTTGGAAAGTCCAAGCCTGGCAAAAGCTACCATGACCGGTGCTTCAGGATGGTAACTTATGTTAAAAAATCACACAGCAGCAACTCCCCTGGATGGAGGGTTTCCAAATATTTGGGGAAAAGATGACATAAAGGATGAGGATAGCATGAATTCTTCAAACCCAATCTGGGTTTTTCAGCTGGGTTGTGAAAAACCCCTTGCTTAAACAGCTCTGACCTTTCCTATTTCTTGGAGACTTGACGTTTCTACAGTAGACACATGATGAGGTCACTCACCCTGTTTTTGAAGTCTTTCTCTCTTACTACTCCTCGCATGGGTTTTTTCTGTGGGAGGGGACAGTCATGAAGAGGGCTAAACCTCTTGATCATGTGTGAAAAAAGGAAATGAAAATGAGTTATTGGAGATGTAACTAGACCTGACCCATAACTTTGGTTTCTGAGGATATAAAAATCATGAACCCCAAGAGAAGTTTGAAAGGAAAAAGGTAGGGCATCTAGCTCTAAAAGTGATTTTATCTGAAGCTAGATGCGCTGTGCTAGACACTGGAAATGCTCAGCCTTTGCTTTTACGAGAGAATTATGAATGGCTGTAACAGGAGCGTGAGAAACAGTTGATTCAGTCACCTCCTTGAGAACAAGTAATTTGAATGTGGTGGCTTGGGCTGAAATACGCTGCACACCAGCTTCCTACGGGAAAGCCTAGCATAAACTATTGCCACAATTATATTCTGCTGAGCATTTTATGGTTTCTAGAGTGAGAATCACAACTGGTAAGACCCAAGAACATCCTACTCACAATTATAGAAATTGTGGTGTTGTCTAGAAGCTCACCTTCAAAGGTGGTGCCCCATCAGGCTTGGCACTGCGCAAGTAGTAAGAAGCACTGCCCGCCTTTAGATCTTGCTGTCAATGTAGAGGAAGATTGAGAGAGAGCCAAAAGAGTTAGCTAGACCCACAACAAGGTATTTAGCAATGCACATTACTAGATGGCTGCAACCACCACTAAAGAAGAAAATTTCTTCATGACCAAGGGTGGTACCTGTATTAGACCAGGAGGAGAGGGCATAAAACTACATGAGATAAACACTTCCCTGATATATGAGTAGGACTTACCCATGGACAGAGACTGGCTAATGCATTTTGGAGACAAACAGCAGAAGTGCTTGAACCTGAAAGCGTCTGACCTCTGCCTGTGCTGCGCTGGCCGTCCCCAGCTCGGAGAGAGATTCTGCATCTTGCAGACCTGAAGAAATCAGGGCATTCCTCCAGCTGCCTGATCCAAATTTAAACATCTGCTCTTCACGAAGGAAGTGAGAAGGAGCAAGGTGGACAACATGGCAAGGATACGATGAAATGCGTTTCATGCACATGGTGATGCACACATTGCACTAGTACTGACATAGCTGAGAGAGCTTGGCAAGCGTATTTCAGCTGCTAAGATGCAAGTATCTGCTCTAACCTCACCAGGTTCACATGGACATTCACAGAACTTCCTCTGGTAGGTGGTTTCATTGACACTACATGGACATCATTTCCGCCTGGCCAGGAAAGGGATTAAAAGCTGGGGTGAGCAGCCAGGCCAACTGGCATCCACTAGTTTTGGTTTTCAGACATTTCTAGAGCAAGAATGCAGAAGACGGTCTTGAAACCAAAACAAAGCAAGCCCAAGGGTCAAAGGTGAAACCACTTCCCAGGAATATGGAAGACACATATTACCTGCGGTCTGTGAAAAGAAGTCACCTAAATCCGCCTGTTCTTTTAGCTTGAGAGGCGGAATTTGTGCATAATTCATGACCTGTCTTTTGAAGGGAGCAGGAAATGATAGCCGAAGCCTGGGAGACTGATTTCAGAAAAGCGCCCAGCGCACAGTGCCACGTCTGTGCTGTCGGCAGCACTGTAATGGAGTAGCAGGAGACTGCCAGCTGGCCTGCAGAGACGTGCGAGGCAGCCGTGCTGCGCCAACACTGCAGAAACAATAAAAATGCATTTGCAAAATGAAGTCCTGTGTTTCATCTCCATTGTTTCCCAGGGCATGAAGCTACTCCTATCTAAGAGCTGAAAATACGGACTGGGCTCTACCCTTTCCTGACTATTGCCTTTTTGCAAAACACCACCCTGTGCAGAGCAACTCAGACATCAGCTTTCAGGTCAGACTCTGCCAGTGCGAAGTGGAAAACCAAATCCAAGCCCAGAACCAAGGCATCCACTTGAGCACAGGTGATTGATTGCCCTACCCTCTTGCCAGTTGCCAAAAGGGCAATGGCAACCCATCCAATCAGTGTGTTCACCAGTTATTCAACGTCTATGGTTCCAAGAGTGTTATTTTGGGATACCTACGTTAGCTCCTTCTTGACTGTCATTTCAGCACACTCAAGGCACTGAGCATTTTGCAGGCATTCGGGCAGTTGGTACCTCTAGCTCAGCAGTGGAGTTGGTTGTGGGACGCGGTGGATGTAACCACCCTGCTGGGATGCAAAGAGGATGCGCTTACCTGGCTATATGCTTGAAAGCTAAATGCTTGAGTGAGCTGCACACCAGCTACCTCCTGACTGCTCCAAGTCACAGGGACCTGCTGACTTCTCTTTGGAGCTGACCAAACTCACAAGCACTGGATTGCAAATAAATGATTCTTGGCCTCCTACTAGACAGATCAGATAACAAACACCCTGGCAATCTTTAAAATCTTGCCATCCAGGTTCAGCTAAACTTGACATATAGTTCTGCTTGGGAAAGGACGTATGATTGTTTCAAACTACTCCCCCTTTTTTTTTTTATTAAGTATTCTTTCTCTCTCCCCCCCTCTGCCTCTCTACAAGTGTATCCAGACAATGATCTGCAAGCGTACAAGAGAAAATGCTTTACTTTTTCCTGAAAGCTCTCTGCCGAAGGTGGTGTTTCCCCACCTCCACGCTGCTGACAAATGCTGATGTAAACAGCATGCATATGCCCGTCTAAAAGGCCACAGGGGTTTTCACGTGAATCCTGTGTTTTTTCCACAAACCCTTTTACACTGTATCAAATATATCTCCTCGTTTCTGGTTAACCTACAATCCCTTTAAGGCTAATAGAGTTTACAGCAGTAGGCAAAACCACTTAGCTGAACCAAATTGTGAGTATAGGTACTTCAGCTGCAGAGCTCTGGCTCGAAACCCTTTCAAGAAACAATTGTAAGTGGCGCCGTATTAAAATCAGAGAAACCAATACTGACACAAATCGCATGCTGAAATCATTTGAAAAAACACCAGCTATGCCTTTGGTGTTGACAGGAGTAAAACGTGTCATTTATAACGCCACCGAAATCATAACAGGAAGGAAGTAGACCTCAGAAACTATAAACAGAAGTTAACAGAAGTAGGAAGTACTTCAAATGCGTTCACGTAGTGACTGTAAAAAAGATACTAAAAGGAGAAAATGTTTTCAGGGTTTTTTCTCTCACTTTTTTTTTTTTTCCACTTTACGTATCCATTAGTTATTTTGCACAGTAAGAGACGGTCAAGAAAGTCAAATGTAGCTTTAAAGTCCTCACATGCAAAATAATTTATGGTACAAATCAACAGCTTGATTTTCCTTCCACTCTTCCCCCTGCCCCATCCCTCCAAGAGAAATATCTCAACCTCTTTGCTTGGTTAAAGTAAGTCTTCCACCTGTATCTCTCTGCATTCAAACTAAGCAAGTTGTGTTTGGCCAGAACGTAGCTGGTGCTCTTCTCCCTCCCTCTTCACAGCCACTGACTTTAAAGCATGCTCCTTCAAGGAAAATAATTAAAAGCTCATTCCGAAGCCAAAAATTACGATGTACCCTGAGAGTCAACAGGAGCCTCCACATAAAAAGAAAATGCCTCCCCCATCTTCAGGCACTTCACAAATCTCGTAACTAGTTTTCACGCCTTGCTCTCTCTGTAAGCTACAGCACCCAAGGACCCTTCTCGGGACCTTGATTTCCAGTAAACAGGAGCTGCTGGTGAAATTCCCTCCTATTCTTAACTTCACTATTTTAGGTCACTTGTCATCCTCCTTTTCACGCTTTCCCAGCTTTTCTCACTTGAAACCACTCTGGAAACTACAGCAACCAGTAACCACCACCTCCAGCTCCAGCCGCCAGCCGGGCAAGCGGCGGGTCAGAGAGTGCCCAAGCACTGGCCTTTGGGGGGGGACCATCCAGGTCCCCAGCCCCAGAGGCCACGGAGGGGCAGGGGCAGAGCCCTCAGGTGCACGGCAGCACCAGATCCCCAGCCGCAGGGCTCTGCTGCATCGTCCGTGGTCCGGGAAACCAACAGCCCTCCCTATTTTCCCTTTTTCTACTAACTGTAGCTAATATCGCAGACATTTTCGTAAGAAAAAATCCTTACCTTTTGACCTTTCCCTGCACTTTTGGCTTAAAACACAGTTCCCCATAGACTTAGCCAGCAGCGCTGCCCAGGTTCGCACTACAGAACCGAGCCCGTTAGATTTGCCCCACTACTGAAAACAACACATACGAATCGAGTCGGTAGGGAATAAGCACTTTATTCTAAGATGTGAGCTGAAGCAATGAGCATATGAAGCAACGACCACTAGAAAAAAGTGAAAAACACATCAAGTATTTGTATTGTACCAGTTCAGTTTGAACACAAAAGTCCCTTTCAGTAAAATGTATGCACAGGCCAAAAGCATATGCAGAAGCTCTGAAAGTCACCTAGAGCAGTGCTTTTAATGTCTAAGAAAGAGGTCTCCCCTGTGAAAATCTTTAAGCCAGGAAAAACACTTCAAGTTACAAAGAACACAAAAGTAAAAATGTTCTGTCAATTCCGTGGCACTGTGGAGAAGGAGGGGGATAATATATCCCAAAAGAGTATGCATCTTTAAGATGTATAAATTCAAAGTCCCTAGAACACAAGTCTGCTGCCAGACCAAGTAACGGTTTTTCTTCCTCATTTAGAAATTCAAGTGAAGTACGTCTGTTAAGCACAGGGAGATCGTGTTCTGGAGTTAAAGCTAGTAAAATCACATGGTCTGCTCACCAGCGAGGAGATTTCACTGACATGCATACCCAACAGACCTCTTCTCTTCGTCTTTATAACAGCACCCTACGATTAAAAGCTGCAAATTGCATCAAATTATACTTCTGTAAAATTTTTGAAAATAAATGTTAAAACAAATATTTATTTCCTTGACTGTCCTAATATGGGAGGCTAAATACTGCTCTCCTTGAACTCTCCCTTCACGTTCATTTCAGTACCACGGGAAGGAAGCTGCGAGTGCATAGGAAGAGCAGAGCTGGATCTGTACAAGTCGGAGGTGGTAGTTATTTTAACCTAGCTCATGCATGTGACATCAAAAAAGGACTAGCAGAACCATTTCTGTGCTATTTTCAAGGTCTGCCAACCTAATTCTAATGCATACATACATATATATATATATATATAAAATGCATAGTAGCTTCCAATTGTAAGAAAAACATAATTTATTTTTAAACCTGCTCTTCGGGACTCTAGAATTTTAGTGGTTAATCCACTAAATCCACAGGTAATATGAGCTGAACAGTCACTTTTCTTAACACAGTACCATAAATGCATCACCTTAGAAACTGCTATTATGGGGGCTAATCCAATAACAACAGTGGCAGCAACAAAATTCATTGTCAGGATAAATGTCAGTCAGGCATTAAAAAAATATGTCTCTAGAATTGCATTGTTTTTAAAAAATACACTGAAATATTCTATACAAGAATATAGGCATCACACTTATGAATCTAAATTTATAGCCACTTAAATGTATTAGCTATTCTCAATAAACCATCTACGTTTGCTACCCACCTATAGTAGCTACAGTTTCAAATTGGGAACACCGCAAATTTATGTACCTTCCCTGAGATCGGTAATCCAAAATAAATAGCCCTGCAAATGTAACAGTGTAAACTCTGGATTTAAGTCTTCAGTAAGAATCAGTCCTCAAAACCCAAGGAGAACACTAAGCAAACGTAAACATAGCAATCATTTCGTCAGTTTTGAGTCATTCTCAGCGACAGTGGAACCTATGTGAGATGTAGCATCCAAACGTTGAAGACCCGTCATTCATATCATACAATATGTTTGTCCTAGTTCACTTTCCTATCATTGAACCCCTGAACACATCCAGCTGTGATGTGGATCTCCAAATTGTGACCCAGATCTGCTCCTCCACTCTGCGTAATTTTTACAGTGCCTTTAAAAACACTCTTTTTGAGGATCTTACTCTTGAATAGAGGAATGGCGAATAGATCTGTGATAATCCTCTGGACTAGTCACAAGTTCTGGTAAATCATAGCCTCTCAGAAGATGTCCACTGTTTTGTTGAGCAAAGTAATACAGCTGCCTGGCAAACATTGGTTCAACCTTAAGAACAGACAAAATGTTAATCAGACATGTGACAAAATTTCATGCTCCTCATCTTAGTTATTTATGGTGGTTTTAAGTTAAAAACAAGGCACGACAAAACAGTTCTGCTTACCAGAATGGGAAAACAATTTCAGTGCTCTCACTAATCTCTGTTTTAAGCTAGGGTTTGCCTGTTTTGCTGCCAAGTGCCTTGCTAACTGCACACATCTCTTTATCCCCTTTGTTTAGAAGGGCACGTACCAGTGACACAAATGATGTATTAGCAATTGCAGCCCCTTAACCAGCCCCTGGGTGTGAGTGATGCCTACAGGCCAGACATGTCGTGGCCACTCCAGGTGTTCAAATGCATATGCAAAGTGCTGAAAGTAAAGTACTTTGAGGACTTGACTTGAAATGCTGGAGCCCTCAGGTAGACTGAGATAGTCGCCAAACTGTGTTTGAAATTAGACTTCAATCTAACACTGAGGTTACTCTTGTTTCTGTTCATTCATTCTTCATTCTGATGAAGAATCTGTTCAACCACCAAGAGGGATTTGTATGATTTAACGCTGCCTTCACTTCTGTCCCTTCAGAAACCACCATTCCCCCTCAGGGCTTTGGGCTCTGACTGCAAATATTTAAGTTGCACCCTGAGAGCAAACACCTGAAGCTCTCCTTACTCTCAGGGGACAGGGAGGTTGGACAACTCTTCCCCACAACCCTCTCCGGCTGGTCAGTGAGCCCCTCCACGTTAAGACATGGGCAGCATTTTAGAGGAAAAACACGCTGTCTGTGGCTCCTGCCTCTGGGAAGGGAGAGAGCCAGAAGGGATCGCTGCCTTGGAGCAGTCCCACCAATAAACACCCCTTCCCTTCCTCTCATCAGCATTCGGAGGCAGCTGAGCATCTCCCATCCCGCCATGGGGGAGACAGGAAGGCAGTGGGCAGGTGAGCCAGACAGGTGAGCCTGAAGAGGCATAGCTGTTCAGTGGGATGGTGGAGCCCCACCAGCCCACAGCCTGAGAAGTTGAGGAGCAACTGGCAAGGGGGAAGCAAAGCTCTTGAAAGAGCAGGAGGTACAGGCTCACAGAAAAGCTGCCAGGACAGGAGATGGAGAAGGGAGCTGGAGAAGGGATGCTAGGAAGAAGGGATGGATAGCTTGGGATGGATGTGTGAGCTTCCCACCTTCCACCCCAGACTCACTAAGCAGCAGCGTGGCAGTACAAAAGCTCTGCAGCTATGGGGAGGCCACAGCTTATGACAAAAGTCGGATTTGGGACCCATGCTACTACTACTGAAGGGGCTTTCGAAAAATTAAGAGACACCAGTTTTCTTACCAAGGATGCAATAAGCTAAGCCTTGCCACTAGCGTGTGCATTATCACCTCTCTTGTGGTTTTATGAGCCAATACAGCCAATTTAGAAAGTACCTGGTCTCAGTCTCTGTCATCACCCTCTCTCAGATAGCATCCCGAAACACTAGCTTTGAGTGTGTGCGAACTGTGGTCAGTAAGCCCATGAGCTTGCCAGCTACCTTAACCCCAAAGCTGCACAGGCAGCCCCTACGTCCCATTAAGGGCTGAGGTCCCTGACAAGCAGGCTGGGATTCTGGGGCACCTTCAGGTGCAGCAGTTGTGAAAGCACCGCATCCTGCACCAACACAGCCCAGCTCTTCCAGCGTACCTTTCAGCTTTAGGTTTGGAAGGGATTTGCAAAAGAGATCACTGATGCCCTACAGAGAGGGAAATCGGGTCCTCTGCCCTACTGACAGCTACCAGTCAGTCCCTGGCAGATCTGGCGATTCAACCCCGGTCTGGATGGCGCTGCATTTTCAATAATGTATTACCTCCCTCACAACCTACACAAGGTAGAAAAGCCTGACTGGCAGATTCACATCTTCCAAGGAATATGTTTCTTTTAGGTAAGGCAGAAGTCCTACTTACATGGGCTGTAATTAGTTTCCTCTGCCTCTGCGGATCTGGAAATTCCTCCCCAAAGCACAGAGCAACCTGGTATCTTGGCAGCGGACGTCCATGGTGAGCAAAGGCTTGCAGCTCTGGGAATAGAGAAAGGGCCATGTTGTGGGTTAACCCCGGCGGGCAGGTAAGCACCACGCAGCCGCTCGCTCACTCCTGCCACCGGGATGGAGGAGAAAATCGGAAGGGCAAAAGTGAGAAAACTTGTGGGTTGAGATAAAGACAGTTTAATAGGTAAAAAGAAAAAAAAAAAAAAAAAGACAAAACAAAACAAAGAAAAACAAGGGATGCAAAAAGCAATCGCTCACCACCAGCTGACCGATGCCCAGCCAGTCCCCAAGCAACAGCAACCTCTGGCATACCCCCCCCCACCCCGTTTTATGGCAGGGAATATCCCTTTGGTCAGCTTGGGTCAGCTGTCCCGGCTGTGTCCCTTCCCAACCTCTTGTCCTCCCCAGCCTACTCGCTGTGGGGGCAGAGTAAGAAATGGAGAAAGCCTTGATGCTGTGCAAGCACTGTTCAGCATTAGCTAAAACATCCCCGTGTTATCATCAGCACTGTTTTGATCACAAATCCAAACCATAGCACCACATGGGCTGCTATGAAGAAAATTAACTCTATCCCAGTCAAAACCAGCACAGGCCGGTGAGAAAGACTTTGTGGATGGCTGAGCTCCAAACGGAGGACCCTGGAGCACACTGGGAGAAGACAAAGTAACTCCAGGGGAGGATGAGAGAGGTCAGGAAAAAGACAAGAGGTAAGGAGAAGACACCGAGTTTGGAGACTTCCCCTCAGATCAGGGGGAGCTAGTTATAACACTGCAATTTTTCTTTTTGCCTGGCCTCGCAAGTCATTTCATAGGCACAAACCAGGATGTCTTCCAATTAGTGTTTCCATTGGGCCCTGACAGCCAAACCTCCTGGAGCAGACGCCGGCGGTAGCCGGGACCCACTCAAGCAGACGCCCAACAGCAGCACTGAAACCAATGGCTTACTGGAGCCAGAGACTCAGAGTAGTGCCAGACACGAAATTCAGCCTCACCTAGACACTGTCATGGAGCCACTGTCATCACGGTGCCTCGTGGGGGATGGAGAGGCACAGGAAGGTGACAAACCTTATTTAAGCCATGCACCGAGCCAGCAAAAGAGCCTGTGTCTTCTGTGCTTCTGCACTCTCTTCACTAACCCACACCCTTGCACAAAGGGAAAAGGTCAAACTATATAATTATTCCAATAGTCAAAGTGTCCCCTACGAAAGATAGCGGGGGAGGCCTTTATAAGAGACTTCCACTCGGACCAAAATCACTATGTTGTGTTTTAGACACTGCATTTCCTTCCAGAAAAGAGAAAATTCCACCTAACACAATATCCTCGTCCAAGTCTGCATTATGTGCGGTATTTCTACATAGTTGATTGGTGAAGATTTAATCTTAATTTATAACCCTGTTCACGCTTTCTGGAAAAAGCTGAAATGAATATTGCAATCAATGTCTTATAATGAAGCACCCCCTGCTATACAGGGAAAGGAGAGTCTTCAGACATGGCATAACAAATGCACCTTTTCCCAAAATACACCCCTGCCATTTCTGCTCTAACTGTAAGCTTTTCTGACCAAGGTGTGAATTCAGCAGCTACCATAATAGTGTCCCAACCCAGCCTTGGGACTACTGGTCATACCGGGAGGGTCAGTTAGAAGACTAAACCAAGGGACAGCTCACTTAAAACACAGCTCTCCCCAGAGTCTGCCCCCCAAAACACCTAAAAATGCTGTGAACTTTTTGGAGGTATGCCAGGAGAGAAGAGAGATTTTCCACAGGACCCTGCTTCCCGCTGTGCTGCCACAGGACAGGGAAGGACGATCCACCCAAGGCCAGTCCAACGCCATGCTGCTAATGGGGAACTTCTGCCACCTTCCTCTTTCCCCCAGCTTTACTTGGCCTCCGCAATTCTCCAAATTCTGAATGCTTGTGGGAGCACTACACAGCAGCCCGTGGCACGGACCTGGGGAAGAAAGCCCTTTCTTTCCCACCAGCAGGATAATCGGGGCTTGAGGTCAGCTTCGCGCTTCTCCAAAACCCTCCACTTGCTCCGTCTCCCTTTCCAGGTCCACGCACCTCCCCACGCGCCCCCCCAAACCTTCCCCATCTCCTGCTACTCCAGCTCCAGCCACCCCTCCTTCTGCCAAGCCAACCCTCCTCTGGCTGCCGCCCTCACGCTCCCAAATTCTCTTCCTCTATCCTCCTACTCCCCACCCAGCCCGATTTACTGCATTTATTACGCAGTACTCCCCAGAGACCAGCCATCTGTTTTCTGGTTTACTGTCATTTTAGCCTTCTCAACAGTACAGGCTGCTCAACACCAGCCTCAATGCTCCAGCACATTGCAGGGTCCAACTCCTCAACGGGGTCCTAATAGCTGTGGTCCACAATAGTTCTGCTTCTGCCTCTTTCTCTGCTGTTCGGTATCTCCTCTCCTGGTAGAGGTCTCCTGCGTCTCTTCCCAAGGAAGCCCTGGTTTCCTAAGGGGGGGAATCCCTGGTTTCCTAAGGGGGGAATCCCCAAGCTTGCCTGCAGTTTGGGACCTCAGTACATTCAATCAACATGCAGATGTGATATGCCCATGGCAAGTCACTTACAAAGCTAGCTGAGCATCAACACATGCAAAAACTCACTTTGCACACACCGCAGACTATGACTTCAACCACATGCCTGGGTTTGCACAGGCATTGGTGCATAAGTAATTTAGGAGGGGGGAAAAAATAACTATTGCTTGAGCTTATCTTTGGGGTTAGGTGTCTAAAAAGAGATGTCCTGTCAACCGTTTGGAAGAACCCAGAGTACATCTAAAAAAACCACCTGAGAAAAGGGAAAGGGATTTCCAAAACCATCATCAGAGGCAGAATTATAGGTCTTTAAATTAGCATGTGATTGAAGCCCAAGCCAATACCCTGACCTCAAATTCCCCTTTCTAACTGTCAATTTTCACATCCATATGAGATTTCTCTCTTTAAATGCATTTCTTGCTTGACCATTTTGCTAGGGTGGTGCATCAGCCTTAGAGTATAAAGTAGGTTAAAGCTGTTGGTTTGGGTTTGGTGTTGGGTTTTTTTCATTTTGCAAGGCATTATACGCCTAAGAGACTCAAGCCAGTGCTGATGCCCTGTTCAAATGGGAAAACACACCAAACCACAGGCAATCAGTTCACCTCTAGTGATGCCACACACCTCAAAAAAGGGGCAACGTATTCCTGCTGCCCAAGCTGTCCTCTGCGACAATGACCAGCTCCCACTAGTTTCTCTGGGTGGACAGCCTTCCTCCCTCCAACTGCTCAGAAGCGCTGGGAAGCAGGGTTGAGGCTCTGCCCCTTCCCTCCATGGGTTGGACGGAGAAAGCACCGTCCTGAAGCGTGCCCTTGCCCTCTCTGTACCGATGCTCCCAACTGTCCTGTGCAAGGCAAGACCTTCACACATTGCTCTGGAGAGGTAATGCACCTCCCTGCTCAGAGCAATCCAGAAACTCCAGAGCTTCTGAAATCCTTTTTAGTCCCCAGATACCTTTTAAACACTGGCACAGACTGAACAGAAGGCTTTCTACTGAAATTCATGCTGGTATTTGTATACTCTGAGCAAGATCTCAGGCTCGCTCTGGATCAGGTTGAGAGCAGCACGAGCATAGACCACAGACCTACCCAGGACTTGAAGTAGCAGATCCAAGATCAGGATCCACTTTCACGTGTCACCCAATACAAGGAAAGACTATTTTGTTAGGTTCCTTCTTACGCTTCTGAAAGAGATGTGAGGTTTGGGGTGTCACCAGCCGAGCACCAGTTCACTCCTGCTGGTTTGTGCAGGGGCACTGAACATGCACGGAGAGCAGAATTTGACAGGATTATTCAGGAGTCAACTACCCCTTGACTGTGCTTGCCAAGAAGAAGTGAGGGGTAATTCTTACTATAACTCGTAAGGTAACACAAGAAGAGCACTCCCATAAAGCTGATGTGGAGAGCAACCAGGTGACATCTCCGGAAACAATACCAAAACCGTAGTGGGAATTACCTGCTAAAAACTGCTGAGTATCAAAGAGCTTGCATGTTTGGTCCCGCTCCAGCTTGTTGGGTCGGTCACTGCAGAGTGCCAGAGGCCCGTCCCAGTAGATCCTGCTTTGGCAAAGTCTCTTAGCATAGAGGCCATCAGGTGCCATCCACAGTATTACTCCTCGTTCCAGGTGGTTCAGTAGTTTTTCTATGTTCTTCCTCTGGCCATTATCCTCTGGATACGGGAAGATAACTTGCTCCAGGCTGCTGACCTCGTAACTTTGGCCATGGGATATCCTACAACCTTCAGGGCTAGAAGTTGTCACCTCCTTTACCAGTATTTCACGGTAATATAAGCAGATGTGGAGCCGACAATCTACAAGAAGGAAAAATAAAAAGAATCACTGTGATACATTAGTATGAATGTTTTATGTTTCAGATTTGTACTAAAGCCAAGAGACAAGTTTGCATGAGATTTCTGAGCCTGGTGGTCACCACCACCCGGAAGACAGGCTCACATTAGCAAAAATCATCTAAAGAATATAAATACTAAAACTTTTGGGGCACAGTAGCATTAATGCTCTCTCATTTTATTATAAGGGCTACCAATGTGGGAATTTGGTAAGAACTAACGTCCCACAAACTTCGCATTTCCGTTTAAAAGGAAAAGTCTGCACACAAAAAGTTGTTGTTCGTCACATTTTCCAAGTTCACGTCACAATTAAACCACCCGGCTCAGTACACTTCCTCAGTTTTAATCAGGAAGTAGCTGTGTTTCTCCCCAGATTTTGCATAAAAGAGGTTTCTGCACAGTGGACCTGCAAACTTGCACTCAGCTGTCTGAAGAGAAGCAACTGCTGGGTCCAGGTCCAAGAGGGCTGTACCTGAGATCCCCAGCCTTACTTTCAGACAGCCATTTCGTCAACTTGTCTGACCCCTAAGAACTCACACAGCACTGACTATATATAGATATATATAGATATAGATATAAAAATACGTGTGTTTTATATATATATAAAAAAGTGTGTGTACAATATATGTTTTTATATATACATATACACAAACACACACACATATATACATACATACAGACTCTGATTCATGAGAACAATCCTGCTCAAGAAACCTGCCGAGCACCGTGTTAGAGGTTTATCCATTATTTCTGTGAAAAGTACATTCCCACACCTTTTCCCAGAGCTATTCAGAAAGTCCCCCAGCATCCGGACGTCTGCAAACCTGGCTGAAATAACTTCCCTTTTCTTTCCCAAATGCCTTTTTTTCACCAGGAATAATGAAGCAGAGCAAAGCCAGATGGCACAGGCAGGAGCACAGCAAGGTACCCAGATAACACCAGCTTTTGTGGGGGCTCCTCTCAAATGGAAAACTGAGCTAAAAGTCACTGACCCCCCAAAATTTCCAAAGCCCCCTGGGAAGGCCTGATTTGGTGGCTCACCGAATCAACCCAGCACTAACACTGTGAGCCAGTGAAGCACTTCCATTAACTTTAACTGCCTCCATCCCTTGGAGCTGGGGCTACAAGTGCTTAAGTATCCTGGAAAAGAGAGGCTTCAGCCCATACACCAAATTCGTTCATTAAAGAGGTTTCTTTTTTTTTTCTTTTCATCAGAAAGGAGGGATGGTGCCAGGGAAAATCAGAAGTGGGAGTCTCTTGTCAAGCTCCCCAGAAAGCCCGCGGATTTACCGACCTTACCTGACAGGGCGAGGGCTTCACCAGACCTTATGCTTGGCTCAATCGGGATGCCAGGAGTCTGGGACTCAGGAGGGGCACAAGCATAAAAGGTTCCTGTCACCTGACAACCTGTTTTCACAAACAAAAGTCAGTGACAGCTGCCTAAATCCTAAAATAAAAGCTTGGGCAGAGATCACAGTGATGCAAAAGTGAGTTTTTCTGGACCCCACAAGGAACTCTCTCTCTTCCCACCTTTTTCTTAAAAAGATCCTATTTCCCAATTTTTCCAGGTATGCCAACTCCACCAATCTCTTCAGATGTTGTTTGGACTGTATTTTTACTCGGGTCTGCATGAAATACTCCCTTAGCATTTCCGTATTCTCCCTAGTCCTTTTTCCTTACCTAATGTGTTATTCTATTGCAGAAATAATTTACATTTTTAACTATAGTGCTCTTAAAAGTTGCCTGCATAAAATAATCCATTTCGTATACAGAATTTTACTAGAGACAGGTATAAAAATAAAGCTAGAATTAACACTGTTTAAACAGTAGGTAAAGAAAATTGTGCAGCAGGAGATTATTAGGGTTTTATTACCAGGACTACTATTAGACTGTTCCAAGAGATGTCTTTCAGTAAGTGGACTATAACACGGGCAATTGGTGTTTTCCTCTGTTTCTCAACGTCAATAAAAGTCTTTGGAGGATGATGCAAGTGACTTGCAGACAAGCGCACGCTACCTTTCCCAGTGGCAGAACCCACCACAATCAGAGCTGGAGCGATGCAGGTACAGAACACCCACATCTCTTGACACGTTTTAGAGCCCACTGAGAAACCCAATACCAGCCACTAACAACTGCCTCCAAATTCAGCAAAGTGTCCAAACGTGTCTTCAACTGCTGCAGAGGATGTACTTCAGGGCAGAGTTCATTCACCTTGCTACCTCGAGTTTTCATTAGCAAATAGCTCAACTAAAAGCAAAGGATTCTGCCTAGTAATTCCAATATATTGCCAGCAAAAGTTGCAGTGCACTGAGCATTTACTTTTTAGCAGACCCAAAGATTTCTCTGCATCAAAACCTCTAGAGAGCTGTCCTCTGAAAATGTAGCATCTGCTCTAAGAAGTCCTTCCTCGCTTCCCATCCTTTCATGCCCTTCTGAACCAGCTGCTTCTCCTCATAAAGCAAAAGCCTGTGTCCTCAGGTGAGTTAACCTGCAAGAGTCTATGGCACATGGTTCCCTTTCTCTTATGTTTTACCCCCTGCAGGCTTCAGCGTTGCCAGTTTGCACAATTCAGGCTTTTTCCTAAGGATGCAGGGCTTGGAAAGCCATGATTATATTAGGCTCTGGTACTGTGAGATCTTCGGGGAAGGGAACATCCCTTTATTCTGTTTCTGCTGTACCAGCCCCAAGAGAGACTCAATCCATGACAAGTTGTCCCATTGCCACAGCACTAAAATAAAGTAATAATTTCAGCTTTCCTTTCAGGAGAATAATGCCATTCTAATCCACAAGGCTGGAGGGAAAACCTCACTGACATGTGCCTCAAAAGGTCCAAAATCAGAAAGCAAAGCTAAAGAACACATGTTCCCATTTGGGGTTTCGGGGGGGGTTGGCTCCCTTCTTATTCCTCAGGGCTTTTGAGACAGCTGAGGACTGTTGGACACTGACTTGTATCAGCTCAGAGGACTGCATAGCCCACACACTGCACGTCTGGTGGCAGTGGAAGCAAGAGCCATGACAAAGGCTCTTGCCATGGGCCCTGTGGCGCCGTTCGAAGGGAGCCCAGCACTCCTCTCTGGCCACTTCTGCTAATTCCAATTAAAGCCACAAATAAGACACCTGAAACCTGCGGTCCTTGGAGGTGACCAACCTCAGCAAGCAACCCTAAACAGGAGTGTCTTACCGTTTTCACAGCCAGGCCCTTGCCAGTGATGACTGCGAGCTGCGAAGGGGACACTGGCGCACTGGTAGGGGATGTCAGGATGCGGCTGCTCTGGGGCAAACTCCCTCCAGTTCCGTTCGTGGGGCAC